>NC_042620.1:142922563-143232527 GCF_901001135.1 Rhinatrema bivittatum
CACAGAATCTCATGAATGGGATACAACAATACCAGGCTACAACTTGTTAAGGAAGGACAGAGAGGATAGAAAAGGGGGAGGTGTGGCTCTTTATGTCAGAAACAACATCCAAGCAACTGAGCTACAAGGAAGTTGGGGTATTGAAGAAGCTCTATGGGTCGACCTAAAAAAAGATGACGGAGCGTCCATTTATATTGGAGTGGTTTACAGGCCTCCAAACCAAAAGGAAGAGCTGGACAGAGATCTGGTTGAAGACATCCATAAGATAGGTAAGAAGGGAGAAGTGGTGATCTTGGGTGACTTTAATATGCCAGATGTAGACTGGAAAATCCCATCTGCAGAAACTAAAAATAGTAGAGCGATATGCAAGTATCTTTGTTCAAACAAATGGTGTTGGAACCCACGAGAGAAGGAGCTATACTCGACTTAGTGCTCACTAATGCAGATAATGTCTCAGATGTCCAGGTGGGCGCCCACCTCAGCAGCAGTGATCATCAAACGGTATGGTTTAATATCAATAAAAGAATAGGGAAAAGAACCACAAAGACCCGAGTTTTACAGTTCAAAAACACAGACTTTGAGGAAATGGGGAACTACCTGGAGGAAGAACTTAAAGGATGGGAGAACGAGAGAGATGTGGATCAGCAGTGGACCAATCTAAAAGGAGCAATCACCAAGGCAACTGCTCTATATGTTAGAAATGTAAAGAAAAGCAAAAGAAAACTGAAACCTATCTGGTTCTCAAAGGAGGTGGCTGACAAAATTAAAGCTAAAAGAACAGCATTCAAGAAATATAAAGGATCCCAAAGGGAGGAGCACAAAGAAGAATATTTGTATCAACTGAGGGAGACAAAGAAATTAATCAAGTTGGCAAAGAGTCAAGCAGAAGAGAGGATTGCCAAGGAGATAAAAAATGGTGACAAAACATTTTTCAGATACATCAGCGAAAAGAGAAAGGTCCAAAGTGGTATAGTGAAATTGAAAGGTGGTAATGATCAATGTGTGGAGAGAGACGATGAAATGGCAGAAATATTAAACGAATACTTCAGCTCTGTGTTCACTAAAGAAGACCCTGGAGAAGGACCATCTCTACACAACAAGAAACTGGAGGGAAGTGGAATAGATGAAAATCCTTTTACAGTAGAAAATGTGTGGGAAGAACTAAAGAACCTGAAAGTGGACAAAGCCATGGGGCCTGATGGGATTCATCCAAGGATATTGAGGGAGCTCAGAGATGTTCTGGCGGGTCCGCTGTGTGACCTGTTCAATAGATCCCTAGAAACGGGAGAGGTGCCGAGTGATTGGAGAAGAGCGGTGGTGGTCCCGCTTCACACGAGTGGGAACAGGGAGGAGGCAGGCAACTACAGACCGGTTAGCCTCACTTCGGTGGTGGGAAAAGTAATGGAGTCACTGCTGAAAGAGAGAATAGTGAACTATCTACAGTCTGGAGAATTGATGGACCAGAGGCAGCATGGATTCACCAGGGGAAGATCCTGTCAGACTAATCTGATTGACTTTTTTGACTGGGTAACCAAGGAATTGGATCAAGGAAGAGCGCTCGATATCATAAACTTGGATTTCAGCAAAGCTTTTGATATGGTTCCGCACAGGAGACTGGTGAATAAAACGAGAAGCTTGGGAGTGAGTGCCGAGGTGGTGACCTGGATTACAAATTGGTTGACGGACAGAAGACAATGTGTGATGGTAAATGGAACCTTCTCTGAAGAGAGGGCGGTTTTAAGTGGTGTACCGCAAGGATCGGTGTTGGGACCGGTCCTGTTCAATATCTTTGTGAGCGACATTGCGGACGGGATAGAAGGTAAGGTTTGTCTTTTTGCGGACGACACTAAGATCTGCAACAGAGTGGACACGCCGGAAGGAGTGGAGAGAATGAGACGGGATCTAAGGAAACTGGAAGAGTGGTCGAAGATATGGCATCTGAGATTCAATAAATCTAAATACGTTAGGTTATAAAGAATTTATTATTTTGTATAAGTAGTACCGATTCTGAAATGTAATCTTAGGCATGTGACTCTCATACCATCCCGCAAGCTCATTGGCATATCTGCTCTCAAGCCGCATCTGGGATCATCTTTAATCACCGGTCACAACTTTGCCCATGTATTTATATTACTGATTTTTTACTTTTTGTTTGTTTTTTCCTTTTTAAATAAAAATTATACTTCCCTTGTGAAGCTCACGGAGGGTGATACCCTTCCGAATTATATTAAATGCAGTCCAGAGTTCAGTTCGACGTGCACGTTTCGCGTCCTGTGCTGCTTCAGGAACCTGTCTGGCTGTATTCGCGTGTGCTAATTTTCCTTCGGTTACACTTTGGTATCTGAAAAATAAAGGTTTGTCAAAGACCATTTCTGTTGGAGTTATATCTTTCATGTCTGAGTTTCTTTCTGCACTTACTGTGTCGCGAGCATGAATTTCGCTTCATCGCGGTCTGGGAGAGATTTCTCCTGTGGAGCGGCCGCTCTACAGAAGCTGTTTTTAAACACATGCGCTTCATTTTGAATTCAGCTGATTATTGTCATGTTGATTTCATTCACTTACGCGCTGATTATTCCCTTACTGATTCCATTTAGACAACGCTTGCGCTTGCCTCAGTGTTCACTTCATTTTGAATTCAGCTGATCATTGCCTTGCTGATTTCTTTCACTTAGCTCCCGCGCTGATTATTCCCTTACTGATTCCATTCAGGCAAAGCATGCGCTTGCCTTGAAGTGTTCGCTTAATGATCATTTGTCTTCAGGCAAATCAGATGCACTGCATCCATTCAATCTCACGATTGAGACCATGCGGGTGGACTGTATTCATTTGAAAAATCCATCGCTGCAGCTCCTATTCGATTTGCATACAGTAGGGGTCCTAATGTCAAAAACCACATAGTTCGTGCCAGTATGTATCAGCCATCCATATCGTCTAAATTCCCTGATTGTACAGGCTGCAATTTGTGCACTTTGAAATCAGCAAAAACATCTATACCTCTACAAGGTACACGTCAAGTCACGTTAGTGAGGGAAGCTTCTTGTTTAACTAGCTTCGTTGTGTATATAATATTCTGCCCTTGCGAGCTCAAGTACATAGGCATGACAAAACGTCAATTGAGGACAAGATTAACGGAGCACAAGAGCTGCTTGAAAACAGGGAAAATGGAAGCGCCGCTGGTCTCACACTTTGCAGAACATCAGCACAATTTTACTGACCTAAGATGGTCAGTCCTTGAGCATATACCTGCACATTGGCGTGGGGGCGATCGTGTAAAACAATTAAGGATCCAAGAACAGCGATGGATTTTTCAAATGAATACAGTCCACCCGCATGGTCTCAATCGTGAGATTGAATGGATGCAGTGCATCTGATTTGCCTGAAGACAAATGATCATTAAGCGAACACTTCAAGGCAAGCGCATGCTTTGCCTGAATGGAATCAGTAAGGGAATAATCAGCGCGGGAGCTAAGTGAAAGAAATCAGCAAGGCAATGATCAGCTGAATTCAAAATGAAGTGAACACTTTGAGGCAAGCGCAAGCGTTGTCTAAATGGAATCAGTAAGGGAATAATCAGCGCGTAAGTGAATGAAATCAACATGACAATAATCAGCTGAATTCAAAATGAAGCACATGCGTTTAAAAACAGCTTCTGTAGAGCGGCCGCTCCACAGGAGAAATCTCTCCCAGACCGCGATGAAGCGAAATTCATGCTCGCGACACAGTAAGTGCAGAAAGAAACTCAGACATGAAAGATATAACTCCAACAGAAATGGTCTTTGACAAACCTTTATTTTTCAGATACCAAAGTGTAACCGAAGGAAAATTAGCACACGCGAATACAGCCAGACAGGTTCCTGAAGCAGCACAGGACGCGAAACGTGCACGTCGAACTGAACTCTGGACTGCATTTAATATAATTCGGAAGGGTATCACCCTCTGTGAGCTTCACAAGGGAAGTACAATTTTTATTTAAAAAGGAAAAAACGAACAAAAAGTAAAAAATCAGTAATATAAATACATGGGCAAAGTTGTGACCGGTGATTAAAGATGATCCCAGATGCGGCTTGAGAGCAGATATGCCAATGAGCTTGCGGGATGGTATGAGAGTCACATGCCTAAGATTACATTTCAGAATCGGTACTACTTATACAAAATGATAAATTCTTTATAACCTAACGTATTTAGATTTATTCTACAGTGGACTCGTTGGTTAATCGATTGAGTACAATTGATATAAGCTGAGATTCAATGCCAAGAAGTGCAAAGTCATGCATATGGGGAGTGGAAATCCGAATGAACTGTATTCGATGGGGGGGGGGGGGGGGGGGGGGGGGGGAAGGCTGATGTGCACGGAGCAGGAGAGGGACCTTGGGGTGATAGTGTCTAATGATGTGAAGACAGCGAAACAATGCGACAAGGCAATAGCAAAAGCCAGAAGAATGCTGGGCTGCATAGAGAGAGGAATATCGAGTAAGAAAAGGGAAGTGAATATTCCCTTGTACAGGTCCTTGGTGAGGCCTCACCTGGAGTACTGTGTTCAGTTCTGGAGACCGTATCTACAAAAAGACAAAGACAAGATGGAAGCGGTACAGAGAAGGGCGACCAGGAAGGTGGAGGATCTTCATAGGATGACGTACGAGGAGAGATTGAAGAATCTAAATATGTACACCCTGGAGGAAAGGAGGAGCAGAGGTGATATGATACAGACTTTCAGATACTTGAAAGGTTTTAATGATCCAAAAACAACGACAAACCTTTTCCGTAGGAAAAAAATCAGCAGAACCAGGGGTCACGATTTGAGGCTCCAGGGAGGAAGATTCAGAACCAATGTCAGGAAGTATTTCTTCACGGAGAGGGTGGTAGATGCCTGGAATGCCCTTCCGGAGGAAGTGGTGAAGACCAGAACTGTGAAAGACTTCAAAGGGGCGTGGGATAAACACTGTGGATCCATAAAGTCAAGAGGCCGCCAATGAAGAGTGGGTGACTCGCCAGAATGATGGCTACTGCCTGGACACAATACCCTTATTCAATAAACATACACATGCTTACTGTGACTCCAACATCGCTCTAGCTTCAACAGCAAGAGGAAATGGAAAAAAGGATTTGCACTCACAAAGAGGGGAGTAGCTGGCTTGTTACGGCGGTTACTACCCCAAACCAAATATGCCTGATACTTCACTTTCAATGCATATACAGCATAGCTCTCTGCTTCAACGACAGGGGAGAAGAATAACTGATACTTCACACATCCAGCAGAGCTCTCTGCTTCAACGGCAAGGGAGAAGAAAAAGGGTTCGCACTCACAAAGCGGGGAGTAGCTGGCTTGTTACGGCGGTTACTACCCCAAACCAAATGTGCCTGATACTTCACTTTCCATGCATATCCAGCATGGCTCTCTGCTTCAACAGCATGGGAGAATGACTGATACATCACGCATTTCCAGCATAGCTCTCTGCTTCAACAGCAGGGGGGAAAAAAAAAACTGATGCTTCACGCATATCCTGCATAGCTTCAACGACAGGGGTGAAGAAAAAAAGGATTCGGAATCACAAAGCGAGGAGTAGCTGGCTTGTTACGGCGGGTACTACCCCAAACCAAATGTGCCTGATACTTCTCTTCACTTTCAATGCATATCCAGCATGGCTCTCTGCTTCAACGACAGGGGAGAAAAAAACTGATACTTCACGCATATCCAGCATAGCTCCCTGCTTCAACGGCAGGGGAGAAGAAAAAACAACCAACAAGGGCTGTACAACATAGTCTAGGTAAAACAAATAAGCATGGGTGTAGCTTGCTTATCGCGGCGGTTACTACCCCTACTACCCCTAACTAATCAAGCTAGATATTTCACTTGGATGCAGCTCCATCACTGCTCTCTACATTAATGGTGGGGGTGGAAGGGGAATAGAACAAAGAGCTAAGAGAAACAGATAAGTATGAGAGAAAAAATGTGTGAAGCTTGCTGGGCAGACTGGATGGGCCATTCGGTCTTCTTCTGCCGTCATTTCTATGTTTCTATGTTTTGAAACATCTTCAAGAACAGCAGCATCAGGCATTAGTGCCAGAAGGTGGGCCTGGCTCAAGGCCTCTGATTTAAGGCCAGAAGTCCAGGACAAACTGGTTGACCTTCCCTGCCAGGGAGATAATCTGTTTGGCACCAAAGTTCAGGACGCCGTGGCTCAGCTTCGAGAGCACTCGGAGACTCTAAAGCAACTCTCCATGCTACCTCATGACCCTGCAACGCACACAAGTCGCAGACCACCACGTAGGGAGACAAAACGTCCTTTCTACAGACCAAAAAGGTACTATCCTCCCACTTCTAGACCAAGACCTCCAAGGTCTCAACAAAGACCTCAACAAAGACAACAGCGGTCTGCGAGGCCCCAACCAGCTCCTCAAACAGGACCTGCCACGGGTTTTTGAAACGAAATTCAGAGAACAAGGCCTATATTCCAATCCCCAAACCACCTTGCCAGTTGGAGGAAGAATATCCCATTTCTACAAGGAGTGGACATCAATAACATCCGATCATTGGGTCCTTTCGATAATACATCAAGGCTACCGCCTCAACTTCACATCACTCCCTCAGGAGTTTCCACCACATTATTCCCATCTCAATCACAATCACATACTTCAATTACAAACAGAATTATCCACTCTTCTGCAATCAAGAGCTGTGGAACAAGTACCACAAAGTCAGAAGGGCAGAGGATTCTATTCCCGGTATTTCCTCATTCCAAAGAAAACCGGAGGCCTACGTCCCATTCTAGATCTCAGAAATCTCAACAAATTCTTAAAAAAAGAAAAGTTCAGGATGGTTTCTCTAGGCACCATGCTTCCACTTCTGCGCAAGGGAGATTGGCTTTGTTCTCTGGATCTTCAAGATGCTTATACACACATTCCTATATTCCCACCTCATCGCAAGTATCTGCGATTCACAGTAGGACATCAGCATTTCCAATACAGAGTGTTGCCATTCGGCCTGGCTTCAGCTCCCAGAGTATTCACCAAATGCCTGGCAGTGATAGCAGCCCACTTACACAAACAAGGTGTTCATGTCTTTCCTTATCTCGACGATTGGCTCATCAAAAGTCAATCACAGCAAGGAGCAATAACTTCACTGAATCGCACAATAGCTGTACTTCACAGAATGGGATTCCTCATCAATTATCAGAAATCCCACATGACTCCTTCTCATCTACTCCAATTCATAGGAGCAGAATTAAACAGACACTGCACAGGCTTTTCTACCAGAAGATCGTGCAGACACACTGTCCCTGTTGGCACACTCAATTTCCTTACAACAACAAGCGACAGCCCATCAGTTTCTTACCTTACTAGGCCACATGGCCTCCACAGTTCATGTCACTCCTATGGCACGACTCGCCATGAGAGTAACCCAATGGACTCTACGATCACAATGGATCCAAGCTATTAAGCCATTACACTATCCAATCCAAGTAACCCACCAACTACGCTCATCACTACGACGGTGGACAGCCAAGGACAATTTACGCAAGGGCCTACCCTTCCAGAAACCAGTCCCTCAGATAACATTAACTACAGATGCATCCACCTTGGGTTGGGGAGCTCACATAAACTCTCTTCAAACTCAAGGAACTTGGACAAAACTCGAAGCCACATATCAAATCAATTTTCTAGAACTTCGAGCTATACGTTATGCGCTGCATGCGTTCAAGGACTGCCTTTCACACAAGACTGTTCTGATCCAAACAGACAATACAGTAGCCATGTGGTACATCAATAAACAGGGAGGTACGGGCTCGTATCTCCTTTGTCAAGAAGCTGCACAGATTTGGGGCTGGGCCCTGAACCACTCAATGTTCCTACAGGCCACTTATCTAGCAGGGATTCAAAATGTACTAGCAGATCGACTCAGTCGTCAGTTCCAACCACACGAGTGGTCCCTAGATCCCTCAGTAGCGACCAAGATATTCCAACGTTGGGGACAACCAACAACAGACCTCTTTGCGCTGCATCTGAATCACAAAGTGGACAACTTCTGTTCTCTACACAAACAAAAGAACCAGCCGGCCAAGGACGCTTTTGCTCGCCCTTGGAACTCAGGCCTACCATACGCGTATCCTCCAATACCGCTTATGACGAAAACTCTAGTGAAGCTACAACAAGACAAGGGGACCATGATACTCATAGCCCCATACTGGCCTCGACAAGTATGGTTTCCCACATTGCTAGACCTTTCAGTCAGGGATCCAATACGCCTGGGAGTAGCTCCCAATCTCATAACTCAGGATCAGGGTCGGTTGCGCCATCCCAATCTTCAATCCCTATCCCTGATGGCATGGATGTTGAAAGCTTAATCTTACAACCACTCAATCTTTCAACAAATGTTTCTCAAGTGCTTATAGCTTCACGCAAACCTTCCACAAGAAAGAATTATTCTTTCAAATGGAAAAGGTTCACATTGTGGTGCAGACAGAACCATATTGATCCTTTCACTTGCCCCACTACCTCTCTTCTAGACTATTTATACCATCTTTCAGACTCTGGTCTTCAGACTTCATCAATAAGAGTACATTTGAGTGCAATCTCAGCTTATCATAACAAGATGGGAGATGCACCTATATCCACACAACCTCTTGTCAGTAGGTTTATGAGAGGTCTAACTCACCTTAAACCACCAATTCGGCCTCCAGTCACAGAATGGGATCTGAATCTGGTTTTAACAGCATTAATGCGTTCTCCTTTCGAACCCATACATTCTTGTGATCTCAAATTTCTCACATGGAAGACTATCTTCCTCATAGCCATTACATCAGCTAGAAGAGTTAGTGAGTTACAAGCACTTGTCACATATGAACCTTATACAAAGTTTCTACATGACAGAGTGGTTCTCCGTACACACCCAAAATTCCTTCCTAAGGTAGTTATGGAATTCCACTTACATCAAACCATAGTTCTACCCACATTCTTTCCAAGGCCTCGCTCTCACCAAGGGGAAAGAGCTTTACACACTTTGGACTGTAAACGTGCATTCCCTGTACGTACCAGGATCAGTACAGACTTTGGGTTATGCTCCCAGTCCAGCAGGTGGAGTCAGAAGCAAAAGCTCGAGGGGAGGTCCTATATGACCTCACCCCCTGTGCCTCAATCCTCAGTATCTTCTGACTCCAGCAGGTGTGAGCAGGGGACTGACCAGTCCCCAGCACAGGTTTTTAGGGTTTAGGCCTTTTTCCTGTAATTTTGAGGGATCAAGAAAAAAAAAAATAATAATAATAAATAGATATATAAATTGGTTTCAGACACTTCTGTCTGGGACTGGGTTGAGAGGAACTTGTTGACTGGCTGTTTTCTGTTCCTTTCCCCTGTTCTTTATCCCTGTTTCTGTTTATTGGGGTAAGTGTTTAATTTTTACTTACAGCTAACGTTATTTTCCCCTCTTGCCGGTTCGTTCGGCACTGGAGGATGGCGATATTGGTTAAGATTCCTGTCAGGTTTGCTGTCTTTTCCCTCCGAACCCCCCCCCCCCCCCTCTCCCGGGCCCGTCGTGGGATACCGACCCGCAGCCCCGTGACGCGCCATTCCCCGGGGCCGCCGGCTTCTGGGAGGTCCTTTCCCCGGCAGCTCTCACGGTCGGTAGGAGGGGGGCGGGTGATTGAGCGTTGTTCACGCAAATCGCCAGGGCCATTTTCAGGTCTCTGCCGCGCCGCCTGGTTCCTGCCTCCCCGAGGGGGGATCTCCTTCCTCATGTCGCGGGCGTCGACTTGTGCGGCTTGCGGGCGCTTGGGGAGCTGCCTCTCTAGCGAGGGGCTGTGCTCCAGCTGCAGACCTACGGAGAAGGTAGGCGCACCATCGGGGGACGGCACAGGACACCAAGGGGAGGAGGGTGCATCTCGTCAGCGGCAGGCCCCGTTCCCGCTAAGCGCGGGAACGGCGGCCATTTTGTTTTCTGAAGAAGAGGCTGGCATTTCAGATTATGAGGAACCGGGGGACCCGATTCCTCGGCAACCTGCCGTTTTGACACCCCCAGTTGTTCAAGGAGAGCAGCTTACAGTCGGGGAACCCCTGGGGGCCCTCCCCCGGGGCTACCAGGATTTTCCCCGGAGTTTGTAGTTCTAATGCATCGCGCTTTTTTGCAGAGCAGCGGCCAGCCTCTGGGATCGCCCTGGGGACCTTCCCCAGCCAAGATACCACGTCTGGATCCCTCACTAGGGGGACCTTCAACACAGGGCGTGGGCCAGCCCCTAGGTTCGACACAGATGCCCCCCAGGCCTCCAGCGGGCCCGCCACGGGGCTCTCCGGTAATCCCAGACGTGGATGTGAGTCAGGACCCAGCCGGGGACGATCCTACTCTCTCGGTACAGGTTGAGGGAGACGATCCGAGGGTACTCCGCATCTTCCAAGCGGAGGAGTTGGAGGGTCTCATTCCACATATCCTCCAGGAGATGGACATTGATCCCCCCCGGATCCAACGCCTTCAGATCCCAAGGTGAGAAAGGGAGACCCCCCTCCTTGCGGGGCTTCGGCCCTTGGCCAAGGCGTTCCCTACGCACCCCAGTTTTTTACAATTGATTTCCAGGAAATGGGATACTCCAGAGGCCTCCCTCAGGGTCAGCAGAGCCATGGAGAAACTATATCCTCTTCCGGTGGACTTCCTGGACCTTTTAAAGGTACCGGCAGTGGATTCTGCGGTCTCAGCGGTTACTAAGAGCACCACCATCCCGGTCACAGGCGGAACGGCCTTGAAGGACCTACAGGATAGGAAGTTGGAGGTCTATCTGAAGAGAATTTGCGAGATTTCGGCCCTTGGAGTGCGGGAAGCCATCTGTACCGCCCTTGCGCAGAGGGCTGGCTTACGTTGGGTTCAACAACTACTCACCTCGCAAGATCTCCCTACTACCGAGGCTCAACAGGCAGATAGGTTAGAGTCCGTGATGGCCTACGGTGCGGACGCACTGTATGACCTTCTCAGGGTTCTCTCTCGGTCGATGGTTGCGGCGGTGTCGGCTCGCCGCCTCCTGTGGCTCCGCACCTGGTCGGCGGACTCCTCGTCCAAGACGCGCCTGGGTTCATTGCCTTTTAAGGGCAAGTTCCTCTTTGGTGAGGATTTGGACCAGATAATCAAGTCCCTGAATGAGAACGCAGTGCACAAGCTTCCGGAGGACAGGCCTCGCTCAGCTAGATCGTTCAGTTTCTCCAGAAACCGGTCCCGGAACCAGCAGCGTGCTCGGACAAACAGGCAACAACCAGCATCAAGGACTCCATCATACCGCTCACAAGGCTGGAATCGGTCCTTTCGTGGACGGCGGGCGGGCAAGGAAGCTACAGCACCTCGCTCAGCCTCTAAACCAGCACAATGATGCCAGGTTAGCCCACGAGCTGACCCCGCGGGTGGGGGGCCGGCTCTCTCTCTTTTACGGGGAGTGGGTCCAAATCACGTCGGACCAGTGGGTCTTGGACATCCTAAGAAAAGGTTACGTGTTGGATTTTGTCCGCGCCCCCAGAGACAGATTTCTTTTCTCCCCCTGCGGATCTCTTCACAAGCAGCAAGCCATTCGCCAGACTCTCCAACGGTTGCGTGCCTTAGGAGCAATAAGACCGGTGTCCGTCACCGAGCTGGGACGAGGTCACTACTCCATCTACTTCGTGGTACCCAAGAAAGAGGGCACGTTCCGGCCCATTCTGGATCTCAAGACCGTCAACAGGGCGCTCTGGGTACCACGCTTCCGCATGGAAACGCTCAGGTCGGTGTTAGCGGCGGTCCATCGAGGGGAATTTCTCGCTTCCTTGGACCTGACGGAGGCGTACCTCCATATCCCGATCCATCCGGATTTCCAACGATAGCTCCGCTTCAAGATCCTGGGACAGCATTTCCAGTTCAAGGCGCTGCCTTTTGGTCTAGCAACAGCTCCTCGAGTGTTTACGAAAGTAATGGTCGTAGTCGCAGCGGCCCTTCGCCGGGAAGGGATCCTGGTTCACCCGTACCTCGACGACTGGCTCATTCGGGCAAAGTCCCGAAGCCAGGGGTTCATGCTGTGGACCGGGTAGTGTCCCTGCTTCAATCGCTGGGCTGGATAATCAACTACGACAAGAGCCACCTTACGCCCTCCCAGTCGTTGGATTTTCTGGGCGCTCACTTCGACACGAGAGAAGGAAAAGTGTTCTTACGTCCAGAGCGAGCGCAGGCGTTGAGAGAGCAGGTCCTCCGGTTCTCGACACTCCAGGTTCCGACAGCCTGGGTTTACTTGCAGATACTGAGGGCTAAGGCCTTCACGATCGACCTTGTTCCGTGGGCCTTTGCCCACCTTCGACCCCTACAGAAGGCACTGCTATCCCGGTGGAAGCCGGTATCACGAGATTACAGTGCGGTCCTGCCAATTCCGCCGGCAGCTCGGCTCAGTCTCCGTTGGTGGTTGGATCCCCGGTGTCTGGCCCGGGGAGTGTCATTGGAGACGCCGGACTGGTTGGTGGTCACCACGGATGCCAGCCTCACAGGATGGGGGGCGGTATGCCAGTCGAGCTCCATCCAAGGCATTTGGACGAAGGAACAGAGACAGTGGCCCATCAACCGGTTGGAGACAAGGGCAGTCCGCCTCGCTCTACAGGGGTTCCTTCTGCTGGTTCGTCGAAGAGCGGTCAGGATCCTCTTGGACAACGCAACCACGGTATCGTACATCAACCGGCAGGGAGGCACGAGGAGTCGCCTGGTCGCGTGGGAAGCGGAAAAGCTAATGCAGTGGGTGGAGCGACACTTGCTCCGGTTAGCAGCCTCTCACATAGCAGGCGTAGACAACGTGCAGGCGGATTTTCTCAGCCGACAACGTCTGGATCCGGGAGAGTGGGAGCTCTCCAGGGAAGCGATGGGTCTGATAGAAAAGCGGTGTGCACTCCCCCACGTGGACCTCATGGCCACAGCCAAAAATGCAAAGGCCCCTCGCTTCTTCAGTCGCAGGCGGGAGCATGGGGCGGAGGGGGTAGATGCCCTGGTCCTTCCATGGCCCAGGCAGGTCCTTCTGTATGTCTTTCCCCCGTGGCCCCTGGTGGGGAGGGTGCTCCGTCGGATAGAGGATCACCCAGGACCGGTAATTCTGGTAGCTCTGGAGTGGCCGAGGAGACCATGGTTCGCGGACCTACTTCATCTAGCTCGCGAGGGGCCGATTCGCCTCGGTCACCTCCCTCGACTTCACAAGCAGGGTCCCATATTTTTAGAGGAGGCAGATCGCTTCTGTCTTGCGGCCTGGCTTTTGAGAGGCGCAAGTTGAGACGTCAAGGATATCCGGAGGCGGTTATTTCCACCTTATTGCGGGCTAGAAAGGCATCCACCTCAGTTACGTACGTGAGGGTGTGGAAGGTCTTTGAAGATTGGTGTGTGGTCCGTTCCATTGTTCCGGGTCGCGCCTCGGTGGTTCAGGTCTTAGCTTTCCTACAGGCTGGGCTGGAGATGGGGCTTGCGTATAACTCCCTTCAGGTACAGGTGGCGGCATTGGGAGCCTTGTTGCAGACTGGGACTCTCTCGCCGCTATCCTCTCACCCGGATATCCTCCGGTTTCTCAGGGGTGTACGGCAGCTGAAGCCTCCTTCCAGATCACCCTGTCCATCTTGGAGTCTCAATTTGGTGCTCGAGGCTCTCGGAGGATCTCCGTTTGAGCCCTTACGCGCGGCCACCATCAAAGACCTCACCCTAAAGACTATTTTTCTGATGGCCATAAGTTCCGCTCGACGTATCTCAGAACTCCAAGCTTTGTCTTGCCGAGAACCTTACCTCCGTTTTTCTGAGGACGGTGTTTCCATACGGACGGTACCCTCTTTTCTCCCAAAGGTGGTTTCTTCTTGCCACTTGAACCAGTCGGTGGAACTCCCTTCCTTCTCGGCTTCGGATCCCAGACATCTCCGGAGTCTGGATGTAAAGAGATGTCTGATGCAGTACTTGGCATCCACCAATGACTTCCGTCTCTCGGATCATCTCTTTGTCCTATGGTCGGGCCCCAGAAGGGGTCACATGGCTTCTAAGACAACCATCGCTCGATGGCTGAAGGGTACGATTGCTGCTGCATATATAGGGAAGGGGCGCCAACCACCGCTGGGTGTTAAGGCACACTCCCTTCGGGCACAAGCTGCGTCGTGGGCAGAAAGTTCGTTGGTGTCCTCTCAAGAAATTTGCAGAGCGGCCACCTGGAAATCACTGCATACTTTCTCTAGACACTATCGGTTAGATGTTCGGGCTCCGGTTTTCGGGTCCTTCGGAGATAGTGTTTTGAGAGCAGGGCTGTTATCGGCCCACCCTGAGTAGGGAAGCTTTGGTACATCCCACAGTCTGGACTGATCCTGGTACGTACAGGGAAAAGACAATTATTTCTTACCTGCTAATTTTCGTTCCTGTAGTACCAAGAATCAGTCCAGACACCCTCCCTGGATATTAGGGATTGTAAGGGGATAAGCCTCTGCTCGTTACACCTACTCATTTTCTGCTTCTTATAATCTCGCCCTGGGGCTCCAGGGCTCACTGTTTACACAGTTCGGTTTACAAGTTCCGTTGTGAGTTGTTTTTACCAGTTTTAATCTTCGTTCATGATTGTTGAACAGGTGTCATTCTTGATCCCTCCGTCTCTTCTCTTTGGCTTTGTAAGTCTAGTTACTGAGGATTGAGGCACAGGGGGTGAGGTCATATAGGACCTCCCCTCGAGCTTTTGCTTCTGACTCCACCTGCTGGACTGGGAGCATAACCCACAGTCTGGACTGATCCTTGGTACTACAGGAACGAAAATTAGCAGGTAAGAAATAATTTTCTTTTGTCTTTTTATTTAAATCGCACTACATCCCTCAGACAATCCAATCAGCTTTTTCTTTCTTATGATCCAAATAAATCAGGTAAAGCAGTGGGCAAACATACTCTATCCAACTGGTTAGCAGATTGCATACAGTTTTGCTCTGAAGAAGCAGGCCTTCCTCTTCAAGAGCGAGTAAAAGCACATTCAGTACGAGCAATGTCAACTTCAGTAGCACATTTTCGTTCACTGCCAATCCTTGACATATGTAAAGCAGCAACATGGAGTTCCCTTCACACCTTTGCAGCTCATTACTGTTTGGACAAGCAAGGACGACAAGATTCAGCCTACGGACAATCTGTCTTAAAGAACTTGTTTCCAGTATAATCCCAACTCCTTCTACAACCAACCTGCTGTGATCTTCGGCTGACTCATTTCCTACATACCACATCATTGCTACATCATGGACAATGACTCAGCCTCTAGCTTGCTAATCACCCATATGTGAGGACTAGCATCCTGCTTGTCCTGGGATAATGCAAAATTGCTTACCTTGTAATAGGTGTTATCCCAGGACAGCAGGATGTAGTCCTCACAGAACCCACCCACCACCCCGCGGAGTTGGGCATTCACACCTTTATTATTTTATTTTGCTAACGCTAATTGCTACATACGAGACTGAAGTGAGACCCCTGTGGCAGGGAATATCATGGCATGCCGGGCATGCTCAGTAGCCCCAGGCTGCCAGTCAGAAGCTTCTAGAAACTTTGACAGACGTTTTTCCCGCATTAGGGCTCCGTTAGTGATGTCACCCATATCTGAGGACTACATCCTGCTGTCCTGGGATAACACCTATTACAAGGTAAGCAATTTTGCTTTCTCAGGAAAGAAGGTGTTCACGTCTACCCCTATCTGGACGACTGGTTAATCAGGGCTCCAACCCAGGAAGCCGCTCGGTCATCCCTCGATTTGACCCTACACACTCTAATTTCTCTATGATTTCTCGTCAATTACGAAAAATCCTATTTAGTCCCATCTCAAACCTTGTCATTCATTGGGGCAGACTTGGACACCTTGCAGGCAGAAGCCTTTCTACCTCATAGAAACATAGAAATGACGGCAGAAGAAGACCAAACGGCCCATCCAGTCTGCCCAGCAAGCTTCACACATTTTTTTCTCATACTTATCTGTTTCTCTTAGCTCTTTGGTTCTATTTCCCTTCCACCCCCACCATTAATGTAGAGAGCAGTGATGGAGCTGCATCCAAGTGAAATATCAAGCTTGATTAGTTAGGGGTAGTAGGGGAAGTAACCACCGCAATAAGCAAGCTACACCCATGCTTATTTGTTTTACCCAGACTATGTTATTCAGCCCTTATTGGTTGTTTTTCTTCTCCCCTGCCATTGAAGCAGAGAGCTATGCTGGATATGCATTGAAAGTGAAGTATCAGGCTTATTTGGTTTGGGGTAGTAACCGCCGTAACAAGCCAGTTACTCCCTGCTTTGTGAGTGCGAATCCTTTTTTCCACATTTCCTCTTGCTGTTGTAGCTTAGAGCGATGCTGGAGTCACAGTAACCATGTGTATGTTTATTGAATAAGGGTATTATCTCCAGGTAGTAGCCGTCATTCTGGCGAGCCACCCACTCTTTATTGACGGCCTCTTGATTTTATGGATCCACAGTGTTTATCCCACGCCCCTTTGAAGTCCTTCACAGTTCTGGTCTTCATCACTTCCTTCGGAAGTGGTGAAGACCTCAACAACGAGCGCTAGCCCTGGTGTCTCTCGCTCACCAGTTGCAGTCTCAGCATACAGCAACAGCTCGCCAATTCCTCGTCCTTTTAGGACACATGGCGTCCTCAGTCCATGTCACACCAATGGCCCGCCTGGCCATGAGGCTCATGCATTGGACTCTGAAGTCACAATGGATTCGCTGAAATCTGCAGGGGTGCGATGTGGAGCTCTCTACACACGTTCACCACCCATTACTGTTTGGACAAGGATGGTTGACAAGATGGTAGATTTGGCCAATCTATCCTATACAATCTCTTCCAGGCTTAAACCCAACTCTTCTTACTAAGAGCCCCCTAGTTGAGACCAGGCTGTCTCCCTACCCGTCCAACAGTACCTCAGTTATTTTTGTGTCCATTGGCACCTTGTTCGGTACTTGTTGGTCTTGGTTGTTGCCAGGAACAACCTGGAGTTGTTACAAGCGCGCCCTCCAGCAGTTATGGACCGAGGGCTGGGAGGCCTTCGGCTACAGTTATAGGCACGGGGTTGCAGTCGTCTCTTAAGCAGGTGATGTGAGCCCTTGGGCCACGGCATGACCCAGGGAGGAGCCCCAAGACACACCGCGGGAGGTGAGCTGGTGCGAGCACAGGTTACAAGAGCAGGACAGGGGTCCTAGGTCCTACCCTCTCCGGACCTGCACGCCCCAGGATGACCAACAACGCAATGTTGATAGATGAACAGTCCTCCGACTGTTCCAAGCCCTTTCGGACTTGCCGCTGAGTACGGCAATAGGTGGCAGGCCGGACCGAGGACGAGGGCAGATGGAGTCCTTGGAACACAGAAGACTTTGGACTAGGACTGGAGCGATGACATCACAGACGAAGGCTGAAGCGAAGACATCACAGACGAGGGCTGAAGCGAGACACTGTAGACCAGAGCTTTCCAAACTTTTCATGTTGGTGACACACTTTTTAGACAAACATAATTTCGGGACACAGTAATTCAGTCTACTAGCAAACCAGAGGTTAAAGGTTAAACGAATGAAATGTATTTTGACAATTTATGTATGTTTCCTTAAATATATACATAATAAAATGTTTCATTACACAACCTATCTTGTGAAAACCTTTCATTTATATTAAATATATATAATATTCCATGATTAATCTTATTATCCCAGGACAAGCAGGATGCTAGTCCTCACATATGGGTGACGTCACGGAAAGGAGCCCAGGCGGGAAACCTTTCTGTCAAAGTTTCTAGAAACTTTTGACTGGCCCTGAGAGGCCACTGAGCATGCCCAGCATGCTATGATATTCTCTGCCACAGGTGTCTCTCTTCAGTCTTCACTTTTCCGCGCTGCCGTTTGCACCGCGGACCTATAGCCCTCACGTTTGGAAATCCTTTTGACTGAAAAGTCAAGCTATTTTGGTGATATTCTCTCTCATAGGAGTTTTTCTAGCTCGCTGGCTGGTGAGTACTATTCAAATTTCACATTTTCGAAAGAAAAATTCTCTCACACTCGACGGCCGTCGATTCAAAAAGTGCCCCGTCTGCAATAGAAATATGTCAATAACCGATCCACATTTGGAGTGTGTACTGTGCCTCTGAGAAAAACACGATGTCAGTACATGCGCCAAATGTGCAGAGATGACGGTAAAAGGATGGAAAGCCAGGCAAGAGAAGATGGAACACCTATTTTCTCTTCAGCTAATCCCTTCTCCCTCGAAAGCACCGAGGTCGTCTCTGGCTGGAGCAACAAAAAGGATCTTACTCAAAAAACCACGTCCGGATGGATCTGGTGATCGTCCGTCCTCTCCATTGTCTGTGCTCTCCACAAAATTGGCAGAGCATCAAAAAACCAAACATCGCCATCGACAACAACGTCCATCATCGTCCGCATCGATGTCCCAGGACGAATCGATACCGAAGCGGCCTAGACAACAAGAAACACTGGTGACTGGGCCTTCGCCGTCACCGGTTCCAACTACTTCATCGATAGACATCGCAGCACCGCCACCGCATACGCCATCGGTATCCTCACCAATAATACAGCCAGAGTTGTCTACACTTATTAGACAAGCGGTCTTACAAGCTCTTCAGGAGCAACAAATCCCGACGATTCCGCCGATGCCTCCAGCATCGATGCCGATGCCTCCCGCATCGATGCCGATACCTCCAACATCAATGCTGATGCCTCCAGTATCGATGCCGATGACTTTTCCTCCAACATCGATGCCGGTGATAACACCGATGACGACACCTTTTTTGCCACCAAAATTCTCGACTGGTTTCATAACCACTACACCGAGGCTAGAAACACAGTCTACATTACTTTTAACTCAGATTCCACCGAGCTCCTTCGGGTACATCCCATCAATACTGTGTCCACCGACTACTACAACGACAACATCCCTGCCACCACCGGATCAACCTCCATTGGAGCCTCCAGAAATCCAGGATGAGACATTTAATCGACGCCTCTTACAAAGGTACCAGAATGTCATCGACAACTTGCCACCTATTAAGCCACGGACAACATCTACAGATGTATTCATCGATGACCCACAGCCTGGTCCTTCAGGACTTCATGTCCCACCTACAGCAAGACCACAATCACCTTACAGAGAAGATTCAGAAGACTCCTGAGATGATGAACCCTCTCAATTTTCCTCAGAGGAGTTCATGTCTAACCCTTCTTCTCCTGACCGAAGAAAGAAGTCACCCCCAGAAGATCTTTCCTTCTCTTCATTTATACAAAGTATGTCTGATTCCATTCCATTCAAATTGACAGCAGAGGAAGACACAAGAGCACAAACCCTTGAAGTGCTACAGTTTGTGGATCCACCCAAGCAGGTACTAGCGGTACCAGTACACGAAGTTTTACTGGACCTCCAGAAAAGAATCTGGGAACACCCAGCTTCTATACCTGCAGTAAATAAACAGGTGGAAACTACCTACATAGTCCAACCAGCTCCAGGTTACCACAAACAACAATTGCCACACCAGTCTGTCGTTGTGGAATCAGCACAGAAAAAATCTAAACGTGTGCGCCCACATTCTTCCATCCCACCAGGCAGGGAGCACAGATTCCTGGACACAATGGGTAAAAAGATCTACCAGAGTTCCATGCTGAGTACCAAAATCTCTGCATATCAACTCTACATCACTCAGTACCAGAGGAACCTCTGGAAAGAGATGGAACAATTCATTACTTCTTTACCCACCCAGTTCCAGGAGCCTGCACAAGCAGTTATAGCAAAAGGTCTGGAGGCAGGCAAACACGAAGTGAGAGCAGTTTATGACAATTTTGAAACTGCTTCCAGAACAGCAACAGCTGGAATCACTGCTCGCAGATGGGCCTGGCTCAAAGCATCTGACCTCAGGATTGAGGTACAAGATAAACTTGTTGACCTTCCCTGTCTTGGTGACAATCTCTTCGGAGATAAAATTCAAGAAGCTGTGCAACAACTTAAGGATCACACGGAGACATTAAGGCAACTGTCTCAAACCCCTCAAGAGCCTGCTACTCAGCCTTCTCGTCGTCCTCCATGTAGAGATGTGCGACGATCTTATTACAGGCCGTGCAGATACTACCAACACACCTCTAGGGGTAGATCCAGCAGACCCACACAACGCTCCCAAGCCAGACAATCCAGGCCTGCTCGTCCACAACCTCCTGCACAGACAGGCCCTGCAACAGGCTTTTGAAACAAAGACCAGAGAACAGACCCAACCTTGCAATCCCAAGCCAAATCTACCAGTGGGAGGAAGAATATCCCATTTTCACACAAATTGGCAAAACATAACATCAGATCAAGGGGTACTTTCCATAGTATCTCAAGGCTACAAACTAAATTTCACTTCAATTCCTCCAGAATTTCCACCAACACCCTGCCAACAACAAAATTCTCAACTACATCAATTACAAGCAGAATTATCCACCCTTCTGAGATCCAGGGCCATACAACCAGTGCCCCGGACACAGCAGGGCAGAGGATTCTACTCCCGATACTTCCTCATTCCAAAGAAAACCGGAGGCCTACGTCCCATCCTAGACCTCAGAAATCTCAACAAATTTCTGAAGAAAGAAAAATTCAGGATGGTGTCTTTAGGCACCATGCTTCCACTTCTTCAAGCAAGAGATTGGCTTTGTTCTCTGGATCTTCAAGATGCTTACGCTCACATTCCAATATACCCTCCTCATCGCAAGTACCTGCGCTTCACGGTACACCATCAACATTACCAATACAGAGTTCTACCATTTGGACTGGCGTCTGCTCCCAGAGTCTTCACCAAATGCCTCGTAGTTGTAGCAGCTTTCCTCAGAAAAGAAGGTGTGCACGTCTACCCCTATCTGGACGACTAGTTAATCGGGGCTCCAACCCAGCAAGCCGCTCGGTCGTCCCTCGAGTTCACTCTACACACTCTAATTTCTCTAGAATTTCTCGTCAATTATGAAAAATCCTATTTAGTCCCATCTCAAACCTTGTCGTTCATTGGGGCAGACTTGGACACCTTGCAGGCAAAAGCCTTTCTGCCTCAACAACGAGCACTAACCCTTGTGTCTCTCGCTCACCAGTTGCAGTCTCAGCATACAGCAACAGCTCGCCAATTCCTCATCCTTCCAGGACACATGGCGTCCTCGGTCCATATTACACCAATGGCCCACCTGGCCATGAGACTCATGCATTGGACTCTGAGGTCACAATGGATTCAAGCTGTACAGCCTCTGTCGACCATTGTCCACATCACCGACTCACTCCGCCTATCTCTCGCCTGGTGGAAAGATCAGAACAATCTCCTCCAGGGATTGCTCTTTCAAGTGCTAGATCCTTAACTCATTCTCACCACCGACGCGTCCAACCTCGGGTGGGGAGCCCACTTGGACAATCTACAGACACAAGGATCTTGGTCTTCAGAGGAAGCCAAACATCAAATAAACTTCCTAGAACTTCGAGCAATGCGATATGCTCTCAGGGCTTTTCAGGAACGCCTATCAAATCACGTCATCCTGATTCATACAGACAACCAGGTGGCCATGTGGCACATCAATAAGCAGGGAGGCACAGGCTCCTTCCTTCTGTGTCAGGAAGCTGCGCAGATTTGAGCGGAAGTGCTCTCCCACTCGATGTACCTCAGGGCCATCTACTTGCCGGGAGTGGACAATGTCTTGGCAGACAAACTGAGTCGCTTCTTCCAACCACACGAGTGGTCTCTCAACCCCTCGGTAGCGACCTCAATCTTTCGCCAATGGGGATTCCCCCAGACACACCTCTTTGCGTCCCCTCAGAACCACAAAGTGGACAATTACTGCTCCCTCATTCGGAGCGACCGCTCTCAGCCCAGAGATGCATTCTCCCTCTCGTGGGCAACCGGTCTGCTCTATGCATTCCCTCCACTTCCTCTTCTTTCAAAGACTCTCGTGAAGCTACATCAAGACAAGGGAAACATGATCCTGATAGCACCTCACTGGCCACGCCAAGTGTGGTTTCCCATACTCCAGGATCTCTCCATCCGCAGGCACATTCCCTTGGGAACGGACCCGCCGACAGATGTCTATGCCATCCCAATCTTCAGGCCTTGTCCCTGACGGCATGGATGTTGAAAGGTTAATCCTTCAACCACTTAACCTTTCAGATTCGGTTTCTTGTGTCCTGATTGCTTCACGGAAGCCTTCCACAAGAAAATCGTATTCCTATAAATGGAAAAGGTACACATCATGGTGCACTTCGCAGTCCCTTGATCCCTTTTCCTGTCCAATCCCAAGGTTTTTGGACTATCTCTGGCATTTGTCAGAGTCAAGTCTAAAAACCTCTTCCATCAGAATGCATGTCAGTGCGGTAGCTGCCTTCCATAAAGGTGTCTGGGATGTCCCTATATCAGTACAACCCCTTGTAACACGCTTTTTAAAGGGCTTGCTCTATATCAAGCCACCTTTACGTCATCCGGCCCCTTCTTGGGACCTTAATCTGGTTCTCGGTCGGCTCATGAAAACTCCATTCGAGCCTCTTCACTCCTGTGACCTTAAATATCTCACATGGAAAGTGATTTTCCTTTTAGCTATCACTTCAGCTCGCAGGGTTAGTGAGTTACAGGCCCTAGTTACCTGTCCGCCTTACACTAAACTCCTGCAGGACCGGGCGGTGCTCCCCACTCACCCTAAGTTTTTACCCAAGGTAGTTTCAGAGTTTCACATTAATCAATCCATCATACTACCTACCTTTTTTCCCAGGCCCCATTCCAATCCAGGGGAACAGGCTCTGCATACCGGGCTCTAGCTTTCTATCTAGAGTGTACACTTGCCCACAGGAAGAGCACTCAGTTATTCGTCTCTTTCCATCCCAACAAATTAGGGCAACCTGTGGGTAAGCAGACTCTCCTCCTGGTTGGCAGACTGCATATCTTTTTGCTACCAGCAAGCAGGCATTCCTTTTCAAGACCGTGTTAAAGCACACTCTGTGAGGGCCTTGGCGACTTCAGTAGCCACACCTAAGATCGGTGCCGTTTCCTGACATTTGCAGGGCTGCCACCTGGAGCTCTCTCCATACCTTCGCAGCCCACTATTGCTTGGACAAAGCCGGAAGACAAGATTCCATCTTCGGCCAGACTGTCCTGCGTAACCTATTTCCAACGTGAAGTACCAACACCCTTCCACCTGCCTGGTGGGGTTCAGGATGCCCGCCACCAAATTCCACCCCAGTTGTTGTGCTTATTGCACGCCATTGGATACATTTGGTGCATGTTCGGACATCATCAGCTCAGTACTCACCCATATGTGAGGACTACCATCCTGCTTGTCCTGTGAGAAAGCAAGTGTTGCTTACCTGTAACAGGTGTTCTCACAGGACAGCAGGATGTTAGTCCTCACAAAACCCGCCCGCCGCCCCGCGGTGTTGGGTTCGCAACGTTTTGTTGTTTTATTTTTCGGCACTGCCTGTAGCTATCAAATAAGACTGAAGGGGGACCCCTGCTGGCTGCAGGGTTAGTGCCATGCTGGGCATGCCCAGTAGGGGCCAGTCAAAGTTCTGGAATCTTGGATAGAAGTTTTCCGTGATTGGGCTCCATCCTGATGATGTCACCCATATGTGAGGACTAACATCCTGCTGTCCTGTGAGAACACCTGTTACAGGTAAGCAACACTTGCTATCTAATTGGGTATGGCTGCAAGAAATGAAATACAAAACCAGTCTATAAAAGAAAAGGAAATGAGGTGGGAGAGGAAGAGACCTACAGACAGGGCTAATGTTTCCTCTATCCTTTCAAGCCAACCTTTCAATGATATGCTAAAATCTACCTAAGAGTCATAAATAACTTGCAACCAACACAAAATATATATTCTCACCTTGACAACAATGTAAATAATTCCCAAAAATAACTGTAATTAGAAAAGTTGGTTTACCTATCAGTCCACAGACTTACTCAAAATGTGACAGATATGTTTTAGGCTCGGATTTCTTATGTCATAAATAATAATGTAAAACTGGTTCCTTCTGATACCTTTAAATATTTGAAAACCATTTATTTAGATGATGTCGACTAATCATCTTTATGTTTTGTATTGATCTCTACAGTAGTTTGCTATTTGGAAACATATCAAAAAATAGAAAGGTAATGAGGAAAACGGAGCAGAGCACAGCATGAACAATGACCTACAGTAAAACTGCAATTGTTGCTCTTTGGAACAGCGGTATTTTCAAGGATTCACAAAGAGAGAGCATGATATTCAGCAAGATCCTTATGCTGAGAGTTCTAGAACAGTAAGAGCTATCAGTCATTCCCTGTACGTACCAAGATCAGCCCAGACGGTGGGTTATGTCCCCCGTCCAGCATGGAGTCAGAACAAAAGCTCGAGGGGAGGTCCTATATAACCTCACTCCCGGTGCTACAATCTTCAGTATCTTCTGACTCCAGCAGATGTGAGCAGGGGACTGGCTAGTCCCCAGCACAGGTTCTTAGGTTTTTAGGCCTTTCCTGTTTCTGAGGGATCAAGAAAAAAAAAAAAAAGAAAGACATTGTAAAGAGCTTCTTTCAGTAATTCCAGGAGGTTGGTTTCAGCTACCTTTGGTGGCTGGCCTGTAAGGAGAGGGACTTGCGATCAGGCTACTCTCCTTCTGTATTCTCTTCCTCTTGGGGGTCCGTTTTGGGGGTAAGTGTGTGTGTTTTTCTCCTCACTTAATTTTCAGGCTTTTTCCCCTCTTGCCGTTCCTACTGGCACTGGAGGGCTGCGTTTTCTCACGAGGGGTTGCCATCAGTGGTGCTGGATTCGGCTCCCTCCCCCCCCCCCGCCACTCCCGTTTACATTGGCGATCCGCGGCCACGCGAAGCTCATTCCCCGGGGCCGCCGGCTGCCGGGAGGCTTATTCCCCGGCAGTAGCTTCAGGTCACAGGGAGGCGAGGTGGTGCTGAGGGCTGAGGTGGTGCTGAGGGCGCGAATTGCCGGAGAGGGGGGGGGGTGTTAGCTCGCTGCCGCGGCGCTCGTTCCTGCCTCCCCTAACAGCTGGTCATGCCGCGCTCGGCGGCCTGTTCCTCTTGTGGCCGGCAGGGAAGCCGGCTCTCGGCGGAGGGACTCTGTTCGTCCTGCCTTCCAGCGGAGGAAGGCAAGACTCAGCCTGGGGACGGCACAGGAGACCGGAGTGAGGAGAGCATGTTTCGGCAGCGGCAGGCTCCGTTCCCGCTGAGCGCGGGAATGGCGGCCATTTTGTTTTCTTATGAAGAAGCCGGCGTGTCAGAGGATGAGGCAGGGGGCTCGCGCTCAGCGCTCCCTCCCGTTTTGGCCCCCCTGGCGGAGCAGGAGGGTAGACGACAGGCTGGAGACTTCACGGGAGGTTTTCCCCCGGGATTGCCCGCTTTTTCGCCGGAGTTTGTGGTGCTGATGCACCGGGCCTTCCTGCAAAGCAGCCAGCCTCTGGGGTTGCCCTTGGGCCCTACACCCGCTAAACTGGCACGACTGGACGCCTCTTTGGGGGGACCTTTGGCGCTGGGTCTGGGACAGCCTCTACGGACGACACAGGCACCCTCCAGGGCTCCCGTGGGACCGTCGCGGGGACTGCACATAAGCCCGGAGGAGGACCCTTCTCAGGATTCGACCGGGGAGGATCCCAATGTGTCTGCCCAAGTGGAGGGCGACGACCCACGGGTTCTCCGCATATTTCAAGCTGAGGAGTTGGATGGAATCATCCCATATATTCTTCAAGAGATGGACATTGATCCTCCCCCGGAGCCGTCGGTCCCAGATCCTAAGGTGAGAAAGGGGGATCCCCTCCTGGCAGGGCTTCGGCCTCTGGCCAAGGCCTTTCCCACCCATCCCAGTTTCTTGCAGTTGATTTCCAGGGAATGGGATTCTCCGGAGGCCTCTCTCAAGGTCAGCAGGGCTATGGAAAAGCTCTATCCTCTCCCTATGGAGTTCCTTGAATTGCTTAAGGTCCCGGCGGTGGATTCGGCAGTCACGAAGAGTACTACCATCCCAGTTATGGGCGGCACTGCCTTGAAGGACCTTCAGGACAGGAAGCTGGAGGTCTATCTAAAGAGGATATTCGAGGTCTCCGCGCTCGGAGTCCGAGCGGCTATCTGTACTGCTCTGGCGCAGAGAGCGGGACTGCGTTGGATCCAACAACTGCTCACCTCGCAGGATCTTCCGGATACCGAGGCTCAGCAGGCGGACAGGTTGGAGTCTGTGCTGGCTTATGGAGCGGATGCCCTATATGACCTTCTCCGGGTCTTGTCTCGTTCTATGGTGGCGGCGGTGGCGGCCCGTCGCCTTCTGTGGCTTCGCAACTGGTCGGCGGACTCTTCTTCCAAAGCACGCCTGGGATCCTTGCCTTTCAAGGGCAAGTTCCTCTTCGGGGAGGATTTGGACCAGATTATCAAGTCTCTCAACGAGAGTGCGGTTCATAAACTCCCGGAGGACAGGACCCGCTCTACCAGGTCATTCAGCTTCTCTAGAAACCGGCCTCGGAACCAGCGTCGGGCACGGACTAACAGACAGCAACAAGCGCCTCGGTATCCTTCATCTCGCTCTCAGACCTGGAACCAGCCCTTTCGCAGGCATAGGCCCGGCAAGGAGCTGCCGGGTCCTTGCTCTTCCGCGAAGCCAGCGCAATGATGCCAGGCGGACCCACGAGCCAACCCCGAGGGTGGGGGGGTCGTCTCGCTCTTTTTTACAAGGAGTGGGTCCACATCACATCGGATCAGTGGATCCTGAACATCCTAAAGTACGGTTACGCATTGGATTTTGTCCACGCTCCCAGGGACAGGTTCCTCTTCTCCCCATGCGGGTCTCCCCTCAAACAAGGAGCTGTTCGGCAGACCCTCGATCGTCTGCTGGCCTTAGGGGCAATAAGGCCGGTGGCCGCCTCCGATTTGGGTTGAGGTCATTACTCAATCTATTTCGTGGTGCCCAAGAAGGAGGGCAACTTCCGACCCATTCTGGACCTCAAGACCATCAACAGAGCGCTGCGGGTCCCGCGTTTTTGCATGGAAATTCTCCGCTCGGTCTTGGCTACAGTTCACCAGGGGGAGTTCCTTTCATTTCTGGATCTGACGGAGGCATATCTTCATATCCCGATTCATCCGGATTACCAGAAATTTCTACGCTTCAATATTCTGGGTCAACACTTCCAGTTCCGGGCGCTACCCTTCGGCCCCTCGCGTCTTCACAAAGGTGATGGTGGTAGTCGCGGCGGCTCTCTGCCGAGAAGGGATTTTAGTTAACCCATACCTGGACGACTGGCTCATTCGGGCGAAGTCTCAACAGCAGGGGGTGCAGGGCATGAACCGGGTGGTCTTTCTCCTACGGTCACTGGGCTGGATCATCAATTACGACAAGAGCCATCTCACACCCTCCCAGACGCTGAATTTTCTGGGTGCTCACTTCAACACAAAGGTAGGCAAGGTGTTCCTACGGCTGGAGCGCGCACAGGCGTTGCGCAAGCAGATTCGGCGGTTCTCATCCCTCCCGGAACCCACAGCCTGGGATTACCTTCAGGTACTAGGGACCATGGCCTCCACGATCGACCTGGTACCGTGGGCCTTCGCTCATCTTTGGCTCCTCCAGAAGGCATTGCTGTCCCGGTGGAAGCCGGTGTCAAGGGATTACCAAGCGATACTGCCGATCCCGGCGGCGGCTCGCCTCAGTCTCCATTGGTGGTTAGATCCTCGACGCTTGGCTCGGGGAATGTCCCTGGAAACACCAGACTGGGTAGTGGTCACCACGGACGCCAGCCTCACCGGATGGGGGGCTGTCTGCCACTTGAGCTCCATCCAAGGCACATGGACAAAGACAGAGACAGTGGCCCATCAATTGCCTGGAGACCAGGGCAGCTCGTCTAGCCCTGCAGGGATTCCTCCCGTTGGTTTGCCAAAGGGCGGTCAGGATTTTGTCGGACAACGCAACAACGGTGTCTTACATCAATCACCAGGGAGGCACGAGGAGTCGCCTCGTCGCTTGGGAGGCGGAGAAGTTGATGCATTGGGCGGAGCTCAACTTGCTCCGCTTATCTGCCTCTCACATAGCAGGCATCGACAATGTGCAGGCGGACTTTCTCAGCCGCCAGCGTCTGGATCCCGGGGAATGGGAGCTCTCCAGGGCCGCGATGCGCCTGATAGCACAGCAATGGGGGAAGCCCCACATGGACCTCATGGCCACAGCAGCAAACGCAAAGGCACCACGCTTCTTCAGTCACAGGAGGGAACGCGGCGCCGAAGGCGTCAATGCGCTGGTCCTGCCATGGCCTCAGCAGGGTCTCCTGTATGTCTTCCCACCGTGGCCTCTGGTGGGGAAGGTGCTTCGGCAGATAGAGACTCATCCAGGGCCGGTAATTCTGGTGGCACCAGAGTGGCCCCACCATCCATGGTTCGGGGATCTTCTACACCTCGCTCGCGAAGGACCAATTCGCCTCGGTCACCTCCCGCGGCTCCTCAGACAGGGTCCCATATTTTTCGAGGCGGCAGATCGCTTCTGTCTTGCGGCCTGGCTTTTGAGAGGCGCAGATTAAGGCGTCGGGGGTACCCGGAGGCGGTGATTTCCACTCTCTTACGAGCTCGAAAGACGTCCACCTCGGTTACTTATGTAAGGGTGTGGAAGGTTTTTGAGGATTGGTGCGTCTCGCGCTCCTTTGTCCCAGGTAGCGCCTCGGTCGCTCAGATTCTCGCCTTCTTGCAGTCTGGGCTGGAGATGGGACTCGTGTACAACTCCATTAGGGTACAGGTGGCAGCCTTGGGAGCGCTTCTCCACAATGGTAAAGATTCGCTGCTCTCATCGCATCCGGGTATTGTCCGCTTCCTCAAGGGGGTTCGGCAGCTGAAGCCCCCGACCAGGCCACCCTGTCCTTCTTGGAGTCTCAACTTGGTACTCAGGGTGCTCGGTGACTCGCCCTTCGAGCCTTTGCGGATGGCCACCATCAAGGATCTTACTCTTAAGTGTATTTTTCTGGTGGCTATTAGCTCAGCGCGCCGCATTTCGGAACTCCAGGCGCTGTCCTGTAGGGAACCTTATCTTCGTTTCACGGACGGCGGGGTGTCTTTGCGCACGGTGCCCTCCTTTCTACCGAAGGTAGTCTCGTCTTTCCATCTCAAGCAGTCGTTTGAATTGCCTTCCTTCTCGTCGGAGGACTCTAGACAACTGCGATCCTTGGACGTCAAGAGATGCCTGATGCAATATTTGGCATCCACCAATGATTTCCGGCTCTCGGACCATTTGTTTGTCCTTTGGTCGGGACCTAGGAAGGGTCGTATGGCTTCCAAGGCCACCATCGCCCGCTGGCTGAAGGGTGCGATTGTTTCAGCGTACCTGACGGCCGGTAGACAACCACCGCTGACGATTAAGGCCCATTCTCTGAGGGCTCAAGCGGCATTATGGGCGGAGAGTACGTCTGTGTCCGTGCAGGAGATCTGTAGGGCGGCTGACTGGAAGTCTCTACATACTTTTTCCAAGCACTATGATCTGGACGTCCATGCTCCCGTGTTCGGGTCCTTCGGAGATAGTGTCATTCGAGCAGGGCTTTCCTCTGCCCACCCGTCGTAGGGAAGCTGTGGTACATCCCACCGTCTGGACTGATCCTGGTACGTACAGGGAAAAGAAAATTATTCCTCACCTGCTAATTTTCGTTCCTGTAGTACCAAGGATCAGTCCAGACACACTCCCTAGTTTTTGGGGGGATTCTTTGTTTGGGAACGCCTCTGCTCATCAACTCTATTCTTTCTGCTCTTCCTCTGACATTCCCTGGTGCCCCAGGGGATGATTGAGGTTAAGGTTTGATTTGCAAGTTCCGTTTTAAGTGGTTCAGTGCAGTTCAATTGTTAATTACAGTTTTGAACATTTACGTTTTTTGATCCCTCCGTCTCTTTTCTTCTTCGCTTTGTAAGTCTAGATACTGAGGATTGTAGCACCGGGAGTGAGGTCATATAGGACCTCCCCTCGAGCTTTTGTTCTGACTCCATCTGCTGGACGGGGGACATAACCCACCGTCTGGACTGATCCTTGGTACTACAGGAACGAAAATTAGCAGGTGAGGAATAATTTTCTTTTCACCAACTGTTATTTTTTGATCTAGTCACCTAGGTCCACAATGAATAGGCATGAAACACATTAGCATATATTGGAGGTAGTGCATACAAATATTGTATATCTCATGCATGCAGTAGTGGTGGATACCTAGAAAAACCACCTGGAAGCAGTTTTACTGTAGGTCATTGTTTTTGTTGTGTTCTGCTCCATTTTCCTCCTTTTCTCCTTTCATTCTTTTTAACATCTTTTCTGTTCTTATTGAATGTTCTCTAATTTGAAAGTAATCATGGATTTTTGTAAAATGAGTTGTGATGTAATAATCTCTAGCTGCAAACTAGATGCATCAGCAGAAACGTGAAGAAGCTTAGATGCTATTTGTGTTTCCTGCAATCTTACAGATGCCTTATAAGATCTTAGTCATTGCCTGGATGAATGATTTCATATTCATAAGTTGATGCAAGTAATAAGTTATTCATTTTCTTAGCAAAATACTTTATCCCAGGATAAGCAGGATGCTAGTCCTCACATATGGGTGACATCAGTAATGGAGCCCTATATGGAAAAACTTCTGTCAAAGTTTCTAGAAACTTTTGACTGGCACAGTGTGCCCACTGAGCATGCTCAGCATGCCATGATATTCTCAGCCACAGGGGTCTCCCTTTAGTCTTCGTTATTCCACGAAGCTGTTAGCCTCGCAGTTAATTGGAGTCCTGTGTGGTGATTTTCACCATATATAAAATAGCCGAAAAACTTCGAAACCACAGGGGTCCCTCATTTTTTACCATCTCAGTAAGTTTTTCCATATTTGCGTCGGTTCCGTACCGTATTTTTTTTAGCCAAAAGTCGTCAACGGCTGTCCGACTTCATAATGGCTACGGGCTTTAAGAAATGCCCGATTTGTTGTCGAACAATGTCCATCACTGACCCATACTTAGAGTGTGTGCTCTGTCTTGGTGAGAGACACGATGTCCTAACCTGCCCGAAGTGGGCGGAGATGACGCCAAAGGGCAGGAGACTCCGGATGGAGAAGATGGAGCACCTGTTCCATTTACAATTAATGCCCTCAACTTCGACGTCTACGCAGTCGTCTCCAGCTGGAGCGATCCGTAAGGTCGTCTTGAAGAAAAGAAAACCAGATGAAGCGGGAGAGGTCACCAACCCCGTCTATTTCTTCGATAAAATCGACATCTGTCATCGAAAAAAGCACCGACCACAAACAAAAGCATCGACATCGGAGGCCTCCCGAGACCGACTCGATACCCGGCGGTCCATCGAAGGGTCCTGGACCAGCGTCTTAAGAAACCTCGGAGAGAGGATGCTTCATCGAGGCCTTCCACTCCAGGGCGAGCCCCACTGATATCGGTGCCGGGAACCGTACCGCCTCAAGGCTCTGCAGAGGTACCGGAATCGCTTTCACTGCCTTCCCCCATAGCTGCTCTGGTCTCACCAGCTGTGCGGGCGGAATTGGACGGATATATCCACCATGCAGTCAGGAATGTGCTCCTCAACATGATGCCAGCGCCATCGCCAGTACTGTCTCCATCATCTGTTCCATCGACGCCAGTACCGATGCCCTTACCAGTTCCATCGCTGGGTCCATCGATGCCAGTACCGATGCCCTTACCATAGGGGTGGGCAATTCCGGTCCTCGAGGGCCGCAAACCTGTCGGGTTTTCAGGATATCCCTAATGAATATGCACGAGAGAGATTTGCATGCACTCTGCCTCAGTCGTATGTAAATCTTTTTCATGCATATTCATTAGGGATATCCTGAAAACCCGACCAGTTTGCAGCCCTCGAGGACCGGAATTGTCCACCCCTGCCTTACCATTTCCATCACCGGTTCCATCGATGCCAATATCGATGACACTGCCGACTCCATCGTCCATTCCACCGATGCCCGATTTATCTTTTTTTGCGCCGATTTTAGTAAAACTAGATTCACTTATTGGTGCAATCCCTGTGAAACCTCAGGAAATGCCGATACCACCACCGAGAGGAGAAGATACTGCCAGAAAATCACCAATTCCAGATCCGATCCCGGGTCCATCGGTGCTTCTGCGCCCATTCCCACCGATATCCCCATTGTTCCCATCGAAACCCAGGGGACACTCATCGATGCCATCGATACCAAAGATGCCTTGACCACATACACCTGATACATGGAAGGATACTGATACTGATAACTCATCAGAAGAAGCCTCTCGGAACCATCTCCTCCAGAGGACCGTAGAAAATCCCCTCCGGATGACCTATCCTTCTCCAACTTCATCAAGGATATGGCTGACACCATTTCTTTTCAACTACAGACGGAGGAAGACTCCAGACAAAAGACCCTGGAAGTGCTACAGTTCGTGGACCCTCCTAAGGAGGTATTAGCAATACCAGTCCACGAAGTCCTCGTAGAATTGTTATACAGATTATGGAAGCATCCCTGCTCCATACCTCCAGTAAACAAGAGGACAGATGCGACATACCTGGTTCAACACATCCCAGGATTCAAGAAGACTCAACTACCTCACCAGTCAGTGGTAGTTGAGTCAGCACAAAAGAAATCAAAAAGAATAAAAACTCATTCTTCAATTCCACCAGGAAGAGACAACAGGTTCCTAGACAACATAGGTAGGAAGATGTTTCAGGGATCTATGCTAGTTTCCAGGATTGCGTCCTACCAATTATATATGACGCAATACCAGCGTAACTTATGGAAGCAAATGCAAGAACTCTCTGAAACTCTCCCCCAGCAAGTTCAGGAGTCCTTCTCTGACATAATTCATAAAGGTCTGGAAGCGGGCAAACACGAGGTTCGTGCAGCATATGATAGTTTTGAAACGGCATCAAGACTATCAGCCACAGGTATCAGTGCTCGAAGATGGGCCTGGCTTAAGGCCTCGGATCTGAGACCCGAAATCTGTCTGATCTCCCTTGTGTAGGAGACAATCTCTTCGGGGATAAGGTAAAGGAAGCAGTTTCCCTCCTAAAGGAACACTCAGAAACCCTAAAGCAACTATCTTCGGTACCTCAGGAGTCTCAAGTACCATCAAGAAGACTCCCAAGGAAAGAGTCCAAGCGTCCATACTACAGGCCAAGGCGTTATTATCCACCTCCTGCCTGTGGACGCTCATCCAGACCAACTCAGAGAACTCAGTCTAGATCAGTGGTTCTCAACCTTTTTTCTGTTGGGACACACCTGGCAGATAATGCTTACAGGCATGACACACTGAACATTTGACCATCACGAGGCTAAATGTAAACATATACTCTGCATCTATAGGAACCTGCTCCCCCACCCCCATCTCCAAACACTGAATGCAGAGCAAAACTAGGATATTTCAAATACACTCACCATATAAAAAAGATTCTGATTCTGGTGCTCAGAAACACAAACTCCCTTACTACCAGGCACATTGCCAAATACAAAACCTGAAAAAATAGACACTCAGCACATGTTTAGCATACCATTGCAACACTAACTCCAAGAACTCAAACAGCAATAGCCCTACCTATGAAAAGGCAGCAGTGTAGCACCAATGCATGCCCTACTGAGAATACAACAAATAAGATGATACAAATCCCTACATACTAGTAAAATACCTCACCTCAATCACACTTATAGATCCGACCTTCACCAAATACAGAATAAAAAAAGTCCAGAAATTACAAATGTGGAGACAAAAACTGGAATGGATACCACAAAAAGCCACTCTAGATGCAGTGCAAAACTGGAGAACTAGAAACAGAAATACATATCTTCCTACACTAAGCAAAGTACAAAGACAGAAAAAATGTACATTCCCAAAACTGACATATTATGGCTCTTGCACCCCGTCACTCCCCCCTCCATCATCCTTCACTTTTCCCAATTGCTCCCTTTAAATCAACCGCTCTCACCCATATCCCTGCCCAGCATCCTGACCCCCCCCCCCCCCACACACACACACATCCTCTTCCCTGTGCTACCTCTCTCCCCTGCTTGACTCTCCCTACCCCCTTCATCCAATCTCCCTGCCTGCCCAGCTACCCCAACCCCCTGTTTCCCACCCCTTCCTGCTCAACAGCCCCCACACTCCCTCTCCTTTACACTTCTACCTGCCCAGCATCCCCAACCTCCTTTCCCCCACCCTCCACTGGGTGAAGAGATCATCAGCAGCAACATTCCCAGGCTCAGCAGGGGAAGATAAATGTTGTGTCCCATCAGACCCAGATCAGCAGGAGCTGGCAATGTCTTGCTCTGTTCTGGGTGAAGGAGGTAACAGCCTCCCACTGGGCCAGAAAGAAGAGAAGGAAGTGAGAGCTGCCTCCCATCAGGCCCAATGTAAGAGAAGTCAACCAACTCCCACCTGGGCTGATAAGGAGGTAGCAGCCATCTGCTGGCCCTGCGACACACCTCCCAGGACCCCGTGACACACCAGTGTGTCCCGACACACCTGTTGAGAACCACTGGTCTAGACAACCAAGAGCGCCTAGAGCTCAACCCCCTCCTCAAACAGGAGCAACATCGGGATTTTGAAGTAATACCAGGGAACAATCCGACCCCAAATTTGCCAGTAGGAGGTCGGATTGCCTTCTTCCATCACCAATTGGTCACACATTACCACAGACCAATGGGTACTCTCCATCATATCTCAGGGGTACCGCTTGGACTTTCTCACTGTACCAAACGATACTCCACCCACCTCGTTTTGGACAGTAAACAACCAATTCACAATTCTAAAAACAGAATTATCCAACCTTCTGAGAGCCAGGGCTGTGGAACCAGTTCCCCGGCCTCAGCAGGGCAGAGGATTCTACTCCTGTTATTTCCTCATTCCAAAGAAAACAGGAGGCCTACGTCCCATCCTTGACCTCAGAAATCTCAACAAATTTCTGAGAAAAGAAAAATTCAGGATGGTTTCTCTGGGCACTATGTTACCTCTACTTCAAAAGGGAGATTGGCTCTGTTCTCTGGATCTTCAAGATGCTTACGCTCACATTCCAATATTCCCTCCTCATCGCAAATATCTATGATTCCTAGTAGGAAATCAACATTTCCAGTACAGGGTGCTACCATTCGGTCTTGCCTCAACATCTCCAGTGTTCACAAAATGCCTAGCAGTGGCAGTTGCCCACCTACACAAGCAGGGCGTGCACGTGTTTCCTTACCTGGATGACTGGCTCATCAGAAGCCAAACAAGGTAAGGAGCTCTCAACTCTCTCAAGCTCACAATAACTCTACTCCATTCCTTGGGATTCCTCATCAACTACCAGAAATCCCACTTCACACCATCTCACCTGTTACAATTCATTGGAGCAGAATTAAACACCATAACAGCAAAAGCTTTTCTTCTAAACGACTGTGCACAGACACTAGCCTCATTAGCAGGCTCTCTTCACGCACACACCAAATCACAGCTCATCAATGTCTCACCCTCTTGGGTGACATGGCCTCCACAGTTCACGTCACTCCTATGGCCAGATTAGCCATGAGGCTCACGCAATGGACACTCAAAAGCAATGGATACAGGCCATTCAACCGCTTTCTTATCCAATTCAAGTAACTCAGAAACTACTATCCTGGCTCCTATGGTGGACAACCATGAACAACTTGCTCAAAGGCCTACCTTTCCAACAACCAATTATGCAAGTGATGTTAACTACAGATGCATCCACCTTAGGCTGGGGAGCACACATTGGTCATCTGTAGACTCAAGGTACTTGGACAAAACTCGAAGCTACATTTCAGATAAACTTCCTAGAGCTTCGAGCTATACGTTATGCGCTGCATGCGTTCAAGGACTGCCTTTCCCACAAGTCTGTTCTGATACAAACAGACAACACAGTAGCTATGTGGTACATCAACAAACAGGGAGGTACGGGCTCGTATCTCCTTTGTCAAGAAGCAGGATAAATTTGGGACTGGGCCCTAGCACACTCAATGCTTTTACGGGCCACTTATCTAGCAGGAATTCACAATGTAGTGGCGGATCGCCTCAGTCATCAATTCCAACCTCACGAGTGGTCTCTGGATTCAACAGTGGCGACCAAGATGTTTCAACATTGGGGCCATCCAACAACAGACCTCTTTGCATCACAACTGAATTACAAAGTGGACAATTATTGCTCCCTGTTCAAGCACAGAAACAGCTTCCCCAGGGATGCCTTTGCTCGCCACTGGAACTCAGGCCTTCTATATGCGTATCCTCCGATACCACTAATAACCAAAACTCTAGTGAAGCTGCAACAGGACAAGGGGTCCATGATACTCATTGTTATGACTGGGCAGTGGGCAAGCAAGAGGTGGACCCTTGGGCCGACCTGCAGGTACACACAGAGCAGGCCGGGAGGCGAAGTCAGAACTTGGCAGGAACACCCGGAGCCTGGAATCCCCCCGGGAGGAGCCCGTAGGGACCTGGGCTCTGGGGACTAGCACAGTTCAAGATAGTCCAGAGGGTTCAGAGCGTTCAGGAATGGCTGCCAGAAACGAGACAGGAGACTGGGTAGCCGGCGGGTCACTGACGAAGGCGGGGTCTGAGCCGGCCGTGGGTCGGAGACCAGGCTGCGGGCCTGCTCGGGAGCAGGAGAGTGGAGTGACCAGCACAGGAGTCCGAGGCGGACCGGGACCAAGGCAGTCAGCTGGCTAGCGAGAGGTCCGTAAGGCAAACCGGGGTCAAGGCAGGCAGCAAGCTGGCGAGAAGTCCGTGAGGCAAACCGGGGTCAAGGCAGGCGGCAGGCTGGCGAGAAGTCCGTGAAGCAAACCGGGGTCAAGGCAGGCGGCAGGCTGGCGAGAAGTCCGTGAGGCAAACCGGGATCAAGGCAGGCGACAGGCTGGTGAGAAGTCCGTGAGGCAAACCGGAATCAGGAACCAGGAGACAACGAGAGCAGCAAGTAAGAACAGGAACAGGAAGCAACTAGTCAGCAGGAAACCTCATTGCAAGGCGTCTAGTGAGGGACTGGACGCCGGTTAAATCTGGAGCAGAGCGAGACGTCAGTAGGCGAGGCGGAGCCGGGCTTCCAGGTGCTGTGCGCTTAAGAGGACTCTTCTCGCGCGCGCGGGGCCAAGCAGGAACAGGCCTGTAATCGCGTCTTCCTCGAGGGGAGTCCTCGGCCGGCGGGCCTATCGAGCCTGGATTCAAGCGGTTTCCTAAGGGAGCTGAAGCGACGGTAAGCGGGCCTGAGCCCGAACATGAGAGGGGCGGTCGGAACCGCAACAGTACCCCCCCCCCTTTACGGCCCCTCTTCATAGGACCTGGCTTGTCCGGGTGGTCCAGGTGAAACTGTCGAAGAAGGGACTTGTCCAGGATGTTGCGAGCGGGTTCCCAGGTATTATCTTCGTCGCCGCAACCCTCCCAGGCCAGAAGGTATTCCCATCTCCGTTTGCAAAAGCGCACGTCAATCACGTCGCATACCTGGAACATGGGGTCTTCCACCTCGGGTGTAGCGGGAGTGTCCGGGAGTCGACGGTGGAAGCGTGAGAGGACCAAGGGTTTTAGCAGAGAGACGTGGAAGACATTGTGGATCCGCAGGGAAGACGGTAACTGTAATCGGTAGGAGACGAGACCCACCCTCTCAGCTACCCGGAAGGGTCCACAGAACTTGGGTGCGAATCTTTTAGAGGGCAGTCTCATGTGGATGTTCCTTGTACTTAGCCAAACCCGGTCCCTGGGCTGGTACACCGGGGCGGGTCGCCAATGATGGTTGGCCGCCCATCTGGCCGAGGCGGCAGAGGCGCCCAGCTTGGTCTGGGTGGTCTGCCAAAGAGACTGTAGTTGCTGAGCGGTGAGTTGCGTGGCTGGAGAAGCACTGGGCGTGGTGATGGGTAGCGGAGGTTTGAGCTGTTTCCCATACACCAGCTGGAAGGGCGAGACTCCGGTAGCAGCATGGCACTGGTTATTGTATGCGAACTCGGCCCAGGGCAGGAGCTCGGTCCAGTTGTCCTGTCTCTCGTTAATGAACGTGCGCAGAACGGTTTTTAGGGTGCGGTTCATCCTTTCGGATTGTCCATTGCTCTGTGGATGAAAGGCGGTGGAGAAGCTGAGTTTGACTTTAAAGCATTTACAGAGAGCTCTCCAATAGCGAGCGGTGAATTGGGGCCCGCGGTCAGAGACAATGTCCAGGGGGAGCCCATGGATCCGGAAGATGTGTTGCGCAAAGAGAAGGGCCAGTTCGGGTGCAGAAGGCAACTTGGGTAAGGGCACAAAGTGGGCCATCTTGGAGAAGCGATCCACGGTTACCCAGATTACAGTCTTCCCATGCGATGGTGGCAGATCCAGCATGAAGTCCGTAGCGAGATGGGTCCATGGTTCTGTGGGGATCGGAAGGGGTTGCAGGAGGCCACACGGAAGGCCTGGGCTGGGCTTCTGTTGAGCGCAGGTAGGGCAAGAGTTTACGTATGCACGGACGTCCTGCCGTACGTTGGGCCACCAGTAGTACCGGTTAAGGAGTTCCAGAGTTCACTCTTGACCGGCATGACCTCCGGTAAAAGAATCGTGGGCCCAACGCAACACTGTCAGTCGCTGGCGTCGGGGGAACCATGGTTCTGTCTTGCGTGAGGACGGACATGGCAGAGAGTCGGACCTTGTCGGGGTCCAGGATGTACTGTGGGGGCTCCGGATCCTCCTCGGACAGAGAGGACCGGGACAGACGTCAGCCCGGACGTTCTTGGCCGTGGGACGGTAGTGGAGCGTGAAGTCGAAGCGGCTAAAAAACAAGGACCACCGAGCCTGACGGGGGTTCAAGCGTTGAACTTGGGACAGGAACACCAAGTTCTTATGGTCGGTGTATACTGTGTCAGGGTGGTTAGCCTCCTCGAGCCACTGTCTCCATTCCTCGAAGGCGAGCTTGATGGCCAGCAGTTCTTTATCCCCAAAGGAGTAGTTGGCTGCAGCGGGCAAGAACTTCTTGGAGTAATAGGAGCAGGGCAAAAGTTGACCTGAAGAGGTATGTTGGCTGAGGACGGCCCCGACGGCAAAGCTGGAGGCATCGACCTCCACTATGAAGGGACGTGTCTGGTCCGGATGGCGGAGACAGGTGTCAGTCAGGAATGCCTTTTTCAGATCGGCGAATGCTTCGATGGCAGTGTCGGGCCAAGTCTTGACATTGGCTCCCTTACGGGTCAGCGCAGTCAGGGGGGCGACCTGGTGGGAGTAGCGAGGGATGAAATGTCTGTAAAAGTTAGCAAACCCCAAGAACCTTTGCAGCGCCTTGAGGCCACCCGGGCGGGGCCAGTTCATGATGGCGGAGACATTCTCCGGGTCCATGCGGAAGCCTGTGGACGAGATGATGTACCCCAAGAAGGGTAAGGATTCTGCCTCGAAGACGCACTTCTCGAGTTTGGCGTAAAGATGGTTGTCCCTGAGGGCTTGTAGATCTTGTCTGACGTGTCAATGATGGGATTCCAGATCCTTGGAGAAAATCAAGATGTCATCCAAGTATACGATGACGTGTGAGTGTAACATCTCACGCAGAACCTCGTTCATGAGGTTTTGGAAGACTGCCGGGGCGTTGCAAAGTCCGAAGGGCATCACCAGGTACTCGTAGTGCCCAAAAAAAATCTAAAAACCTGGCTTTTTAAACTAGCTTACCAAAAAGAGAAAGAATAGTACTCAAGAGAAAGCAGTTACAAACAATTGAACAACAAACACGTAACCAAAATCAATGTGTGTAATTATTAAGCAGATTAAGTTTCATTCTTTTAAAGCTCAACAAAAGGGTGACAGTACAATGTTAAAGGTAATCTAGTAACCTAAACTGTTACATTGTGAAATGGAAATGAATCATTACACTTACCAATTAATATTATTTACAAACTATGTTACCGACCCTTAAATGGCACCTATGTAACTTAAGATACATTAGCTTCTTTTTATGTGCCTTAATGTAAACCGTTGTGACGGTTCCCACCAAACGACTGTATAGAAAAATGTTAAAATAAATAAATAAATAAATCCCTGGTGTTGAAGGCAGTCTTCCATTCGTCCCCGGGGCGTATGCGAACAAGGTTGTAGGCCCCTCGAAGATCTAGCTTAGTGAAGAGTTTGGCCCCTTGGAGTCTATCCAAGAGCTCGGGGATCAATGGAAGTGGGTAGCGGTCTCTCTTGGTAATGGCATTTAGGACCGGTAGTTGATACAAGGACGGAGCGAACCGTTCTTCTTTCCTACAAAGAAGAAGCCGGCCCCGGCAGGTGAGCGCGAAGGGCGAATGAAGCCTTTGGCGAGGTTCTCGGCTATGTACTGGGACATGGCGGTCGTCTCTGGCAAGGACAACGGATATAGTCGGCCTCGAGGTGGTGTGGTACCTGGAAGCAGGTCAATGGGGCAGTCAAATGGTCTGTGTTGCGGTAGGATTTCAGCCATCTCCTTAGAGAATACCTCTGCAAAGGCTTGGTACGGCTCTGGAAGCAGAAGGGACGAGCAGAGCTGGATCGGTGACGGGGGATGCGGTATGTGCAGACAGTGAGTGAAGCAAAAGGGACTCCACTGGGTCAACTGGAGTGTGTCCCATTGGATCACCGGAGAGTGGCGGCGCAGCCACGGTAGGCCCAGGATCAGAGGGTGTACAGCCTGCTCCAAAACCAGCAGCGAGATTTCTTCAATATGAAGCAGACTGGTCTGGAGGGTGAGCGGATCTGTACAGTAGGAGATGGGCCCAGGGAGCAAGGTACCTCGGATAGAAGAAACGCGGAGTGGAGGGTCCTGGCACCGTGTGGGTAAGGATAGTTGGTCTACCAAGTCCGCTATAATGAAGTTACCCTCTGTCCCAGAATCAATGAAGGCGCGAGTCTGGAGTTCACCTCCGGGGTACTTGAGTTTCACCGGTATGGTGCATTGAGGAGCTGAGCCCGTATAGCCTAGGAGTAGCTCCTCGGAATGACCTAGGCACGGGCGTTTCCCGGACGCTCCGGGCATCTGGCAAGGAAGTGGCCCTTTCCTCCGCAGTAGAGACAAAGGCCTTGGGTCCGGCGTCTCTGCTTCTCCTCTGCAGACAATGGAGACCTGCCCAGTTGCATTGGCTCCCCGGGTGGGGCGGAAGCGGGTGGCACCTTGGGGGCCATAGGCCGAGCGGGTCCTTGGGAAGCCGGAGGAGACCTTCAGGAAGAGCATGACTCCTTGTCTCGTTGCTGGAGCCGGCGGTCTACCCTTCCAGCGACGTCGATTAAGTCATTGAGATAATCCGGGAGATCCCGACCAGCCAGCTCATCCTTGATACGGCTACCCAGACCTTCAAGGAATATCCCCCGAAGGCAGTCATCCCGCCAACCAACCTCCATGGCAAGGGTGCGGAAGTCTATGGTATAGTCCGCCACTGAACGCAGCCCTTGCCTGAGGTGCAACAGTTCAGACGCAGCTGTGGTTTGACGAGCAGGGTCATCAAAAGCTTGGCGAAAGTAAAGCACAAATTCTTGGAGGTTGTGCAGGAGGGGGTCCTGCCGCTCCCACATGGGAGAGGCCCAGTCCAAAGCCCTACCATCTAGTAAAGAAAAGATATAGGCCACCTTGACGGAGTCTGAGGGAAACTGTGCCGGCAGCAGGGTGAACCAGACGTAGCATTGGTTCAGGAAGCCTCGGCATGCTTTGGTGTCCCCAGCAAAGAGAGTCGGGGCAGGTAACTGGGTCACTGGTGTGGAGCTGGGGACCGGAGCGGGAGGCGGAGCTGGACGTGGATCTGGTGAGGGTGTCTCCAGGTGGGAGACCAGCTGTTCCACAGTGGCTGCAAGGGCGTCAATGCAATGCTGCTGCTGTTGGAGGCGCTGCGCCATTCCGGGAATGGCCTGTAGAGTGGGGGCCTCCGCCGGGTCCATGGCCTTTGCAAACTGTTATGACTGGGCAGTGGGCAAGCAAGAGGTGGACCCTTGGGCCGACCTGCAGGTACACACAGAGCAGGCCGGGAGGCGGAGTCAGAGCTTGGCAGGAACACCCGGAGCCTGGAATCCCCCCGGGAGGAGCCCGTAGGGACCCGGGCTCTGGGGACTAGCACAGTTCAAGATAGTCCAGAGGGTTCAGAGCGTTCAGGAATGGCTGCCAGAAACGAGACAGGGGACTGGGTAGCCGGCGGGTCACTGACGAAGGCGGGGTCTGAGCCGGCCGTGGGTCGGAGACGGCCGTGGGTCGGAGACCAGGCTGCGGGCCTGCTCGGGAGCAGGAGAGTGGAGTGACCAGCGCAGGAGTCCGAGGCGGACCGGAACCAAGGCAGTCAGCTGGCTAGCGAGAGGTCCGTAAGGCAAACCGGGGTCAAGGCAGGCAGCAAGCTGGCGAGAAGTCCGTGAGGCAAACTGGGGTCAAGGCAGGCGGCAGGCTGGTGAGGAGTCCGTGAGGCAAACCGGGGTCAAGGCAGGTGGCAGGCTGGCGAGAAGTCCGTGAGGCAAACCGGGATCAAGGCAGGCGACAGGCTGGTGAGAAGTCCGTGAGGCAAACCAGAATCAGGAACCAGGAGACAACGTGAGCAGCAAGTAAGAACAGGAACAGGAAGCAACTAGTCAGCAGGAAACCTCGTTGCAAGGCGTCTAGTGAGGGACTGGACGCCGGTTAAATCTGGAGCAGAGCGTGACGTCAGTAGGCGAGGCGGAGCCGGGCTTCCGGGTGCTGTGCGCTTAAGAGGACTCTTCTCGCGCGCGCGCGCGGGGCCAAGCAGGAACTGGCCTTTAATGGCGTCTTCCTCGTGGGGAGTCCTCGGCTGGCGGCCCTATCTAGCCTGGATTCAAGCGGTTTCCTAAGGGAGCTGAAGCGACGGTAAGCGGGCCTGAGCCCGAACATGAGAGGGGCGCTCGGAACCGCAACACTCATAGCCCCGTATTGGCCTCGACAAGTATGGTTTCCCATACTTCTAGACCTCTCGATCAGAGATCCAATTCGCCTGGGCGTAGCTCCCACTCTCATAACTCATAATCAGGACCGGTTGCGCCATCCCAACCTTCAATCCCTATCCCTGACAGCATGGATGTTGAAAGCTTGATTTTACAACCACTCAATCTTTCAACCAATGTATCTCAAGTGCTTGTAGCTTCACGTAAACCTGCAACACGAGAAAACTATCGTGCTAAATGGAAACGGTTTACCACATGGTGCACACAAAACAGTCTTGACCCTTTTTCCTGCACTACATCATCTTTATTAGACTATCTATGGCACCTCTCAGACTCTGGTCTCCAGACCTCATCTGTAAGAGTACATTTAAGTGCAATTTCTGCTTATCACAATACCGTTGGACATGCACCAATATCAGTGCAGCCCCTCATTAGTAGGTTTATGAGAGGTTTAATTCAATTTAAACCCCCACACCGACCACCAGTCACAGAATGGGACCTAAATGTATTCTTAACTAGGCTCATGCGTTCTCCTTTTGAACCCATGGATTCCTGTGATGTTAAATTTCTCACTTGGAAGACTATTTTCTTAAAAGCCATCACATACTCACCCTACACAAAATTCCTACATAATCGAATGGTACTCCGTACACATCCAAAATTTCTTCCCAAGGTAGTTACGGATTTCCACTTCAATCAATCAATCATCTTGCCTACTTTCTTCCCAAAACCGCATTCTCACCAAGGAGAGAGGGCTTTACATACCTTGGACTGTAAACGTGCGCTTGCATACTACTTAGATCACACTGCGGACCATAGGAAATCCACCCAGCTCTTTGTTTCTTTTGATCCAAACAAACCGGGTAAAGTGGTGGGCAAGCAAACTTTATCTAATTGGCTTGTAGATTGTATACAATTTTGTTATGAAAAAGCAGGCCTTCCTCTCCAGGGGCGAGTAAATGCGCACTCAGTAAGAGCAATGTCAACCTCAGTAGCACACTATCGTTCAGTGCCAATAGCTGACATATGTAAAGCCACAACATTGAGTTCCCTTCACACCTTGGCGGCTCACTACTGTCTCGACAAGAAAGGACGACAAGATTCAGCCTATGGACAATCTGTCTTAAAGAACTTGTTTCCAGTATGATCCCAACTCCTTCCACATCCAACCTTTCGTGATTTCAGGCTGCCTCATTTTTCCCAACAGTACACCAGTTGTTGTGCCTGTTGCTCAAGTTGTAAGCTGTTGGACCAATACAAAGATGACTCATCCTGTAGCTTGCTAATCACCCATATGTGAGGACTAATATCCTGCTTGTCCTGGGATAAAGCAAAATTGCTTACCTTGTAATAGGTGTTATCCCAGGACAGCAGGATGTAGTCCTCACGAAACCCATCCGCCACCCCGCGGAGTTGGGTCCGATATGTTTTATTATTTTATTTTTGGCTAACGCTCATTGCTACAAACAAGACTAAAGGGAGACCCCTGTGGCTGAGAATATCATGGCGTGCTGAGCATGCTCAGTGGGCACACTGTGCCACTCAAAAGTTTCTAGAAAATTTGACAGAAGTTTTTCCGTATAGGGCTCCATTACTGATGTCACCCATATGTGAGGACTACATCCTGCTGTCCTGGGATAACACCTATTACAAGGTAAGCAATTTTGCTTTCTGCACAGTTCAGCTCAGTTTCTTATTTCACTATTTCTAACAATGAATAATTTTGCTGTTATATTTGCATCATATACTGGAGGCTAGAGTGCAGAGTATATTCTGTAAAATGATGAGGGGTTTAATTCCTTGACACTATTGGCTCACAAAGCAGCTGTCATAGTAAAAGACAATTTGCAGATCTTGATATTTCAGTCATGGGTATGTACATTTCACAGAGTGCCTGGAAAGGAAGCATGAAAAATCTAGAGGAAGTATTCAGTGCTATTCATTTTGGGGTTATTTTGTAACAGCTGGCATAAATTAGAAGCCACATATATGCATAAGTTACACCAGTTTTCAAAGGGCATTACATTCATATATGTACCATGCATACTTTTCCTTTCAAAAACTATCCCACCAGAACTACCAGCACACAATTACACCTGCTAAATTATATGCAGAAATGTTTCAGGAAATATTATGCACATACTTTTGAAAATGCGTAAGTATGCACAAAAGTGGAAAACCCCAGGAATGCCTTCATTCAGATCCTATTAAACTTAATGAGCAAACATAACATGCGTGCATAAGTTTGCCCACATGTCAGGCAGGTAATTTTTAAAAGAACATTTCTATACATTCAAATACTTTTACACACTTAAATCCCTTTGAAAATACCCTCCTTATAAAGAGAGTCATTGAAATTTCAATATATAGAGGTACATAGTAGTAGCCACAAACGAAGGTGCTCTCAGCATCGCCTTACCATATTACAATGGCATACGGTCAGGGCCTTCAAGGGATTCAGTGAATCCCCAGCCCATAAGCGTCGCTACATGGTGGCAAGTACATCAGATCGGGCAGGGATAAACGAAAACCCTGCTCAATCCGATCAATGCCTATACTTCCCCCCCACCCCCCCAATGGGCAACAGGAATCGCGTTTATCCAAACATCATCTTCTGTTGCCACGGGGCCAGTCTTGTTGCTCTTTCCATGAAACCAGCCCTGTGGCAGCAGGAGATGAAGTATGAATAAACACGACTTTGGCTGCTGCCTACCCCACAGCTCAGCAGGCCACCCTGGAACCTGTCCCATGATGACTGAAGGGCGAGGTCGGATATGGTGGCACCAAAGGACTTCATCCTTCTAGCAGCTAAAGAGAGAGATCGTCAGCAGTGGCTGCCAGCAGACTCCATCCCACTGGCAGCTGAAGAAAAAAGAAGGATGCAGTGGCCGCTAGCGGACCTCATCCCGCTGGCAGCCAAAGAGAGGAGGAGGACACGATGGCTGCCATCGGACCCCATCCTGCTGATGGCTGAAGAAAAGGCCCAGGCACAATGTGTGTGTGTGTCTATATGCAGCTGGGTGTGTGAGTGACTACCTGGGTGACTACTTGTGTGTGTGGAGGGGTGACAACCTGTATGGATGGATGCCAGTAAATGGGTGGGTGTGGCTGGGTGAGAGCCTGTGTGTAGGAATGGGGGGTATATGTGTATGTGTGACTACTTGTGTGTATGTAGGTGGATGAGATCCGTGTATGTGTGGATGAGAGGCTGTGAGGTTGTATTTATGTAAGAGAGACTGTGTATGGGATGACTGCTTGTGTGGATGACTGCCTGTGTGGGTGGGTGGGTGACTGCCTATGTGTGGGTAGTGGAGTGAAAGCCTGGGTGGGTGAGAAGCTGTGTGTGTATGTGTGTGTGTGTGTATATATATATATGTGTGACTGGTTATAGGTGTATGACTGTGTGTGTGGATGACTACCTGGGTTAGGTGGTTGAGAGCCTGGGTGCATGTTTGTGGGTGAGATTCTGTGTATGTGTGGGTGAGAGGCTGTGTTTATGTGGGAGGTTGAGAGCCTGAGTGGGTGACAGCCTGTGTGGGGGCCCGGTGAGAGCCCATGTGTGTATGTATGACTGCCTGTGTGGGTGAGAGCTCATGCATATATGTCTGTGTGGGTGAGTGAAGTGAGAGCCTGTGTGTGTGAGTAAAAGGATAGAGTTTATACAGCTCTCCATCCCCAATTCACAACAGTTTCAGAATGGCTGGAAATTGAAACATCCTAGGTATGAAGAGAGGGAGATTTTTTTAAATCCTTATTAGTTTCATTATTGGATATTATTTGATATGTTTGCTGTTTTGAAACATTATATTTGTATTTTGGGAAATTTTCTAAACATTTTTTATGAGGTTTCAATTATTGGATGTTCTAATCATCAGCTTAAAATATTTTTATTAGTATGGTTTTACTTTTATGATTGATGTTTTATATTTCTTTATTCTGTTTGTCGTTCTCTTGATTTTGGTAAGGGTCTGTATGTGTGATCGAGATGAGGGATTCTGCTAGTTTATAGTTTCTAGGGGTCTATAGCGGTCTGTCTTGTTCTGTTTTCAATAGGAGCTTTATTGGTCTTTTAGGACCTGATGTAATATTTGCAATACTGCTCTTTCCTGGGTAGGGTTGTTGCTATTGAGACCTGAGTATTAATGTGTTGAAATAGCAAATTTGTCTCTTGGGGTAAACTGTATTCTTGGTAGGCTGTGATAGCTTTTATTGGAGCTATGTAGGTATTATCCAGAAATACTGTACATGAGTTACTGAGACAATATAGGACCTGTTTTTAAATGTAAATGTCTCTGATCTGACATCTGAAGAAGTGACTTATGTAGTTTTTAAAGCTTTTGTACAATATTTTTAGGTACATTTCTTTTATTTTACAGGTATTTTAGGTAGCCTGGCTTGTTTTCTAAATAGGACGTATATTGGTATTTTAGAGGCTGATATAATATTTGCAGTGTTGCCTTTTTGTATGTAAGGTTGATTTTTGAGTGCTGGCATTTAGTGCTGTTTTTGTTATGGAGGTTTACTATATTGTAATTGATTATTCATGGCTTTCTGAGACCCAAGCCCACACCCATTCCATGTTACAACAGAACATAAGAACATAAGAAGAACATAAGAAAATGCCATACTGGGTCAGACCAAGGGTCCATCAAGCCCAGCATCCTGTTTCCAACAGTGGCCAATCCAGGCCATAAGAACCTGGCAAGTACCCAGGCCTAATGCCTTATGGGTTCCATGTGTCTTTTGAATCTAGGGGAGAGGGGGTTGAGGGAGTGAGACTGCTTAGACTGGGGAGGGGGAGGATGGGCGGTCCATGTGGAAGTGGAAGGTCGACTGAGGGAGCAAGACTGAATCCCCTGCTATAAATGTCACTGTACACCACTGCTGTATTATTTATAAGATTAGAAACCCTGAATAGGATATTTCACCTAAATTATATGTACCATTTTAGTACTTACTAAAACAATCTTATGCATATGATTTAGCAAATTTAAAACGTGCTAAGAATTATTGGGAAGCTTTTTAATCTTTTATCGGAATCAATTATTTCATGGTCATTTTTGTGTATGTGATCTCATACTGTAACACATGCTCCTTGCACATTCCAAATGCTCAAATGATAAAATCACTTTTAACATTTGAACTCCTCTTGCATCAACTATGATTTGGTGCATCAGTTCCTGTTAAATATTCTGATGTTTATTTCCTGATTAGTTTTCACTTAGCTACGAGGTTTGCTTGATGAAGAGAGTTGTACTAATTATACGCTGTCATTTTTATTCATTTTTTTATTATGATTTACTTTTCTGTTTCTGATTTGATTCATTATTGGATCAGTTTAGCTTGCTAAATAAGGAGCAAGCTAGGATTTTGAGATTTTTCAGGCTTAGTACTAGAGTCTTTGTTTACCAATCTACATCAATGTGAATCCACTGGAAATATTTTTTTTTAAAAAAAGCTTTATCATAACCCATCAGTCTTCTCTTTGTGGATTGTATAATTGACTCACTCTATATCAAGGGTTCCCAAACTTGTCCTCTGGGACCCCAGGCAGTTTGATTTTCTGGGTAACTACTGCAAATGTATGCATGACACATACAATATTTGTATACATTTCCTCCATTGTATGCAACTGTATTTCATGTCTAATCATTGTGGATCAAAAAATAACTGAGAATTGGTAAATAGCTCTTACTGTTGTAGAACCCTCAGCATGAGAATCTTGCTGGATATCATGCTCTCCCTCTTTGTGAATCAGTGAAAATACCGCTGTTACAGAGAACAACAATCTCAGATAATCACCTTTAATTTTAAGGAAGATACTTTTTGTTTTCTATTTCCCCTTTCTACCTGCAAGATTGTTAGTGTATTCCTGCATAAAATGTTTGCCAGTGATAGATTTAGGATCATTTCCTAAGCGGAACACATAATTTTTACTAGGATCTGGAACACTAGTATATGAATGTTCGTTAAATGTATCTTTATATCAACATTTGCTCAGAAAAATATCTGAAATTGTGGGTCTTACTTTACAATAAATGTAATAATTAACATCAAAGTAAATGTGCTGTACTTTCATGCTTTCATTTTTTATGCCATATATAATGACTTTGAAAAGTACAGTTTATAAAGTTATATTTGTCCATAAGTGGAAATATAAATAGACTATTTTGATAGTTTTATATTACATACTGAAGATTGTGTATCCAACTTTACCCTTTAACAGAACTGTAAATTACATACAGAGGTTCGAGTAACCTCATAAAATGAAAGTGAAACTTGAGTGATTTGTAAATGCCATTTGACCCTTGAGATGGAATTACAGTCCTAATGTGTGTATATTTTGAGTGTATGGAATTTATTATACAAAACAAAATTACTTTTATGAGGCATCGATGATGGTATCGTATTTAATTATGGTTAAGAATAGATGAAGGTTTGACAGTGCTTTGTAGGCTGATTGTCATTGCTGACTATGCTGATTACTAGTATCAGAGACATTCAAGGTCGGCCATGCTTATTAACAACCAATAGTACATTTTAATGAAAGATAATGGGTTTTAAATTGTTCATTCTCAGATTTAAATTGATATTTTTATCATAAACAAATGAGCAAAATAAACCACTAACGTTAAAGAAAACTATACTGTAATGTGCAATATTTCTGAAGTATACATAGCAAACAGCAATGTTTGAATCAGTATCAATTTAAACTTTTGCCACTAGGTGGTTGTTAAAAATATTTTTAAATTGGACCACTGCAATTCTCTTGAACACCTCAAAGCATTCGTATTTGTATTAGCATCAAAATTATCTCTCATAAAATAGAATATGATTGGTTCATATTGTATCATTTGTGATTATATTTAACTATCTGCATGAATGTTTATGTATTCTTTTTTTTTTATCATTTCTTTATTAAATTTTTCATAGTAATGCAAACAGACAACAGCATTGTCACATTCTAAGATTATGGAACTGACCCCCTAACATCAAGTCCTAGCTGTCCATGTACTAACCCCCCCCCCCCCCCCCCCATCCCAAGGAGAGTTCTGATACTTCCTTACATTGATGGCGAGCTGCGAGAAGCTGCTGTGTAATCTGAGTTGTGAAAGTTCGAAAGTATGTCTTTCATGGGCTGTGGTGGGGTCTGCCAGTATCTCCTCCAAATCTCCTCCCACACACTTTGCGCTTTCAACGATTTACTATGTGCAGTCATATATTCAAATTGCAGCAAAGTATTTAGCCGATTCTTCCAGTGAGCCTTCTGCGGTCATTCAACCGAGATCCAATCTGCCATAATCGTCTGCAATCCTATCAGTAGGGCTTTACCAAGAAACAATTTATATGGTTCCGATAGTGTCTCCAGTTCCCCTCGAATATACGGAAAAGACATACCTTCAGGTCCCTGAGAATTGTTCTTCCAAGTATGTAACCCAACTCATGTACCAGCTCTGACCAGAACAAGGTGATCATATCACATTCCTGTTATGGTTGTGAGGTGTTGGAGTGGATTCTTGGGTACTGCAGTGATGGCTACTCCCACGGGGAGGAGCCCCGTGAGGAACTGCAGTACCAGGCTAGACTCTTGCACAGAACACAGAGAAGATAGTTTTTATTATACAGCAGGGTGGCACTGCCCGGGAGGCGGACAGCAGTGGTAGATAGCTCCAGCAGTGGTAGTCCAGGGATCCTCGGCTGAGAGGACCCATCTCACTCTGTAGGAGGTGGAGGCAGCGTGGAGAACAGGAACAAGTCCCAGATGTAGAGTGCTGAAGCTGTAGAGGAGATAGACTGGTATGTTAGTACTCACTGAAGCAGAAGCTGTATCTTTGAGAGTCCTGGCAGGCAGAAGTTGTAGAGTGGCAGGCACCAGGTTAGGGAGAGCAGGCCCTTGAGGAGCGAGTACCTGGGATCCCAGGATATGCACCTGAAAGAAAGTAGAAGTGCCCCCAAGGAACGGGTACCCAAGTTAGTAGAATTACCCTGAAGGGTGAAGAGAGCTTCCTGCGGCAGCTAGGAAGCGGCAGAGCAGCTTAGACCAGAGCAATTTCAATCCTTGCTAACTCAGTTTGTTAGCAAATGAAGGGCAGGCTAAATACCAAGATGTGCTGGCATCACTCGGAGGGGATGCCCCCAAGATTCCCGCCATGACGTAGATAAAGACGTGGGTGGCATGCGCGCGTGCACCCTAGGAGGCCCTCAGGAAAAACATGGCGAACGCCGTCGCCATTGCCGATCCGGGGACGCCGGGGAGAGCGGCATGAAGACGCGGTGGCAGCCAACTTCCCAAGGCTTGAGAAGAGAGAAGGAAGAAAGGTGAGGCACAAAGGTCGAAGCCGTCTGAGACCGGACGCAACAATTCCCAGAGGCAGTGAAATAATTTCCCACCTCCTTTTGGCATTTCATGCATATGTTAGAATCACATAATTTCGCTGCATACATCCAGGTCCGTGACATATACATACAATGCAACACTTTATATCTCACTTCCCTTAGGTTAACATTTTCTGAGAAGCTATAACAACCTTTCAGGATATAACCATTTTCGGCAAGGGATAAACCTATATTGGCTTGTTTCTCCCATTTACCCTGTACAGACAACAGAGCCAAATGGTTGGATAGACATCCAAGGGCCTTAGAAAAGGCCGAGCTTGAATTAGGTTTACGTCCCATTGGTATGAAGAAATTCCGGAGATCTCCTGCCTTTTGAAAATCCTGTGGAATGGTTAGCACGGCCTGAATATAGTGGCTTGCCTGGAGATACCCATAAAAGTCTTTGGAGGCTAACCCATATTGATCTTTCAGATCCTGAAAACTCTTAATCACTAAAGTTCTAGGATATAGACATTGTTGTAGACTGTCTAGCCCAAGGGAACTCCAAGCCTAGAATACCAATGAAGCTAGTCTGCTGGGGATTTGGGGGTTACCCAGAAAAGTTAGGTAAGGTGTAGTAGTACCTTTCATGTCAAGTTTAACCAATCATAAAAACCGCCATGCTCCCCGCCCAGAGCGCAGAAGTAAACTTTTCTTTTATTGGCCCGGTATGGCTGCACCCGGAATCTGAATAAGATTTCGTGGCCGGTATGGGGATAGCCATTCACAGAGAAATGAGTATGGAGTACATACACTGGTACCATTTATCCAATCATAAATGTGCCTGAGAACACAGGACAGATTATAGTCCCTCCAATTTGGACTTGCTAAGCCACCCTGCGCCCTGGACCGCATCAAAGTATGGAGGGGAAGTCGAGCTTTGTGATGACCCCAAATATAGGCCCTTACTATTCTATTAATTCTGTTGATCTCTGCTTTTTTCAGCCATAGCGGGATTTGTTGTAACACATACAGGCACCTTGGGAGTTCCATCATTTTTAACAGGAAAAATTTTACCTGTTAGTGATAGAGGCAGATTGGCCCAAGTCTGCAACTTTTGTTCCATGTTTTCAAATAGGGGCTCTATATTAACCCTATGTAACATCCTAATATCTTTAGTGAGGCAAATCCCTAAATAACGCATTTCATTGTCCACCCATTTTAACAGGAATGGTCCCTCCCATGCTCCTTGTATAGAGGGTCCCAAGGTTATAGCTTCCGATTTCTCTGTGTTGATTTTTAAACCAGCAAATGAGCCAAACTCTACCTGATGTTGGAGCACCCTCGTTAGAGATTTTTGTGGGCAGGTTAGGAAAACCGAAACATCATCGGCAAAAGCCGAGATCTTAAAGTCCTGCTGCCCCACAAGAAACCCTTGAATCAAAGGATCTGCTGCAATTTTATGAAGAAAGGGATCGATCAACAAAATATAGAGAAGCAGCAACAACGGGCATCCTTGACGAGTGCCTCTGAACAGCCGAAAGTCCTCTGACACTTGACCATTGGCAAAGATCGCAAACATAGGGTTATGATATAGCATGGAAATGCAATGCACAATTTCACCCTTTATGCCATATCGGTCCAGAACGAGAATAGATAGGGCTAGGACACTCTATCAAAGGCCCTTTCAGAGTCGAATCCCACCACCATCGCTCCAATTCCCCGGTATTGACATACTTCCATAGAGACTATAAGTTTCGTTAGTTCTCACAGGACAAGCAGGATGGTAGTCCTCACATATGGGTGACATCATCAGGATGGAGCCCAATCACAGAAAACTTATGTCAAAGTTTCCAGAACTTTGACTGGCTCCTACTGGGCATGCCCAGCAAGGCACTAACCCTGCAGCCAGCAGGGGTCCCCCTTCAGTCTTCTTTTTTCCGCGCAGCAGTAGCTTCGCGGTTTTAGGAGCTCTGAAGAGATTCCTTACAGGAATTTTCCTCACGGACTTAATTCAAATTGTTTCGCCCCACAGGGGTCCCTCCTCTAACTTTTCTTGAACCGCGGTACTCCGGTAAGTTTTTTACCATTTTTCGTCGGTTACCGTTGAGTTTTGCGCTCGCGGCCTACTGGCCATCGACCGTACCGCGGCTCGATTTTTCTATGGCCATGGTGTCGTGTCGGGGTTTCGTCGGTGCCCGGACTGTACTCGCATCATGTCTATCACAGACCTTCATGGAGTCTGTGTTTTGTGTTTAGGCCGTGAGCATGATGTCCTGACTTGCCCCAAGTGTGCCCTCATGACACCAAAGGGTCGCAAAGCCAGAATGGAGAAGATGGGACTCCTCTTCCGTGCTCACACCCCGACGCCGTCCATCGCATCGACGTCATCGGAACCGGCACTGTCGAAGTCGCACCACCATTGACAACCGTCCGGTGACCGCCCGCCATCGACGCCTTCACGGCCATCGACTCCCATTTCTCCCCCTCAAGATCGAGGGGATTGTAGGGAGAAACATCGGCATCGTAAGTCTCGGACTGTTGAGGAAGCGAAATCATCGACCGAGCCACCGTCTAAGAAGCCCCGTCCAGGAGCGGCACCGACCACTCCTGCGATCGGGACATCGAGGCCACCCTCACCCAATTGGGGTTTGGGAGTCGCGATTCCGCCTGTAAAGGTGGTCCCTCCGACTGTGCCTCAGCCTCCCTCTTCCGTCACGGAGCCGGAGCTGATTGCCCCAGGTCTCCGGGAAGAACTGGACCGGCTGGTCCAGGAGGCCATTGACAAAGCGATGCAACGACTCCAGGTCCCTCCGACACCGGCACCAAGAGTGGAACCGGTCACCGACCCGATTCCAGCAGCGCTGGCTCCGCTGCCGTCCCGGATGGAGGCGCTCATGACAGCCCTTCCACCGGTGATTCCCGGATCTCCGATGGCTCCGGTGCGCTCCCCAATGGTTTCTTCATCGGGAGGAGAAACACCATTCCGTATTCCTCCTTCGGGAGTAGTGCCTCAGCCATCGATGCCATGCCGTCCCTCGCCACCAATTCACTCATCGGGGGGCAATACGCACATCAGCACCTTCGATGCCAGCACCGATGCCCCCCAGGGTGTCCGCGATGCCCCCGGCGATTCCTTCAATTTTCTCGAGCCTCAGCCGGGCCCTTCGGGTATCCAAACCCCTTCTCGTCCTACAGGTCAGCCTTCTGATCCTTATGACACCTGGGGTGATGATACTTCCACAGACACCGATGATTTACCTTCACCTCCTTCTCCTACTGAAAGTAGAAAGCGTTCTCCTCCAGAGGACCTCTCTTTCATTAATTTTGTGAAGGAAATGTCTGAGCTGGTCCCCTTTCAGCTTCAGACGGAGCAAGATGATAGGCACCAGATGATGGAGCTTCTCCAATTCCTGGATGCCCCTAAAGTGATCACTTCTATTCCCATTCATCAAGTTCTTCTTGACCTCCTCAAAAAGAACTGGGAAAATCCTGGATCCATTGCCCCAGTACACAAAAAAGCTGACACTACTTATCTAGTACAGTCAGCCCCGGGCTTTCAAAAATCTCAGCTTGACCACCACTCAGTTGTGGTACAATCAGCTCAAAAGAAAGCAAAAAGGACGAAGCCACACTCCTCTACCCCTCCTGTTAAGGAACACAAGTTCCTAGACAATATTGGTCGACGGGTGTTCCAAGGGGCCATGCTCATCTCCAGAATTGCTTCTTACCAGCTGTACATGACCCAATACAATAGGGTCATTTTCAAGCAAATACAGGGCTTCTCTGAAACCCTGCCGGACCTGTTCCAAGAACATCTTCAAACCCTTGTCAACAAGGGCTTTGAAGCAGGAAAGCATGAGATAAGAACAGCTTACGATATCTTCGACACCTCCACTAGAGTGTCTGCAACTGCCATTTCGGCACGACGCTGGGCCTGGCTCAAGTCTTCTGACCTTCGCCCAGAAGTACAAGACAGGCTCTTGGACTTGCCCTGTATTGGAGATAATCTATTCGGTGAACAGATTCAGCAAATAGTGGCTGAGTTAAAGGACCATCATGAGACCATCAAACAGCTCTCATCGATACCTTCTGACTTCCCTTCTAGACAGCCCTTCATGAAGGACTCTAAGAAGTCATTCTTCCGTCCAAGGAAGTACTATCCCCCACCAACAAGAGCCAGAGTTACGAGGCCTCATCACAAATCTCAGCCTCGCCAGTCCCGGAAGCAAAAGTCACAAGCAGCTCCCCAGCCAGGGCCTGCTTCAGGTTTTTGACTTTCACTTGGAGAGCAGCAGCCTGATCCCTCTGCCAAGCATACCAGTGAGAGGTCGATTATGCCACTTTCATGGAATGTGGCAAGCAACCACAACCGACCAATGGGTGCTGGCAATCATTGCTCACGGTTACCATCTGAATTTTCTTGCTGTTCCACCGGACTCCCCACCTCTACAAGCGTGGAGAGTAACCGACCACTCTGTCCTTCTGGAGCAGGAGGTTTCCCTTCTTCTCCAGTTAAGAGCAATAGAACCCGTTCCTCTTTCGCAACAAGGGCTAGGGTTCTATTCCCGGTACTTTTTGGTCCCCAAAAAATCCGGGGGCTTTGTCCAATTCTGGACCTACATGCCCTCAACAAGTACCTCCCGCGGGAAAAGTTCAAAATGGTAACCTTGGGCTCGCTTCTACCTCTTCTACAAAGAGGAGACTGGCTCTGCTCTCTGGACCTCCAGGACGCATACACCCACATTGCGATAGCTCCAACTCATCGCAAGTACCTCCGGTTTTTAGTAGGCCCAAGGCACTATCAATACCAAGTACTTCCGTTCGGCCTAGCATCGGCACCACGAGTCTTTACCAAATGTCTCGTAGTTGCCGCAGCCTTTCTCAGGAAAGAAGGTGTTCACGTCCATCCCTATCTAGATGACTGGTTAATCAGGGCCCCAACCCAGCAAGCCGTTCGATCATCCCTGAATTTGACCCTACACACTCTAATCTCTCTAGGATTTCTCGTCAATTACGAGAAATCCTATTTAGTCCCATCTCAAACCTTGTCTTTCATTGGGGCAGACTTGGACACCTTACAGGCAAAAGCCTTCCTACCTCAACAACGAGTGCAAACCCTCGTGTCTCTCGCTCACCAGTTGCAATCTCGGTATACAGCAACGGCTCGACAATTCCTTGTCCTTCTCGGACACATGGCGTCCTCAGTCCATCTCACTACAATGGCCCGCCTGGCCATGAGAGTCATACATTGGACTCTAAGGTCACAATGGATTCAAGTGACTCAGCCTCTTTCAACCATTGTCCACATCACCGATGCACTCCGTCTGTCTCTTGCCTGGTGGAAAGATCAGAAGAATCTCCTCCAGGGACTGCCTTTTCATCTACCAGATCCTCAACTCATTCTCACCACCGATGCTTCCAACCTCGGTTGGGGAGCTCATGTGAACGATCTACAGACACAAGGATCTTGGTCTCCAGAGGAAGCCAAACACCAGATAAATTTCCTGGAACTTCGAGCAATGGAATATGCTCTCAGAGCTTTTCAGGATTGCCTATCAAATCACGTCATCCTAATTCAGACGGACAATCAGGTGGCCATGTGGTACATAAACAAACAGGGAGGCACAGGCTCCTTCCTTCTGTGTCAGGAGGCCGCTCGGATTTGGGCGGAAGCGCTCTCCCACTCGATGTACCTCAGGGCCACCTACTTGCCGGGAGTGGACAATGTCTTGGCAGACAAACTGAGTCGTGTCTTCCAACCGCACGAGTGGTCGCTCAATCCCTCGGTAGTGATCTCTCTCTTCCGGCAATGGGGTTATCCCCAAATAGACCTCTTTGCGTCCCCTCAGAACCACAAAGTAGACAATTACTGGGCCCTCATTCGGAGCGAGCGCTCTCAGCCCAGAGATGCATTCTCCCTCTCGTGGGCAGCCGGTCTGCTTTATGCATTCCCTCCACTTCCTCTTCTCTCGAAGACTCTCGTGAAGCTTCGTCAGGACAAGGGAACCATGATCCTGATAGCACCTCACTGGCCACTCCAAGTGTGGTTTCCAATACTTCAGGATCTCTCCATCCGCAGGCACATTCCCTTGGGAAAGGACCCGCTACTGATCACTCAGAACGACGGATGTCTACGCCATCCCAATCTTCAGGCCTTGTCCCTGACGGCATGGATGTTGAAAGGTTAATCCTTCAGCCACTTAACCTTTCAGATTCTGTTTCTCGTGTCCTGATTGCTTCAAGGAAGCCTTCCACAAGAAAGTCTTATTCCTATAAATGGAAAAGGTATACATCATGGTGTTCTTCACAGTCCCTTGATCCCTTTTCCTGTCCAATCCCAAGATTCTTGGACTATCTCTGGCATTTATCAGAGTCAGGTCTAAAGACCTCTTCAATCAGAATGCATGTCAGTGCGGTAGCCGCCTTCCATAAAGGTGTCAGAGATGTCCCTATATCGGTACAACCCCTCGTAACACGTTTTCTTAAAGGCTTGCTCCATATCAAGCCACCTTTACATCCTCTAGCCCCTTCTTGGGACCTTAATCTGGTTCTCGGTCGGCTCATGAAACCTCCGTTTGAACCTCTTCACTCCTGTGACCTAAAATATCTCACATGGAAAGTGATTTTCCTTTTAGCTATCACTTCAGCTCGCAGGGTTAGTGAGTTACAGGCCCTAGTTACCTATCCGCCGTACACTAAACTCCTGCAGGACCGGGCGGTACTCCGCACTCACCCTAAGTTTTTGCCTAAGGTAGTTTCGGAGTTTCACATTAATCAATCCATCATACTACCTACCTTCTTTCCCAGGCCCCATTCCAATCCAGGGGAACAGGCTCTGCATACCCTTGACTGTAAACGAGCTCTAGCGTTCTACCTAGACCGTACAGTTGCCCACAGGAAGAGCACTCAGTTATTCGTCTCTTTCCATCCCGACAAATTAGGGCAACCTGTGGGTAAGCAGACTCTCTCCTCCTGGTTGGCGGACTGCATATCTTTTTGCTATCAGCAAGCAGACATTCCTTTCCAAGACCGTGTTAAAGCACACTCTGTGAGGGCCATGGCAACTTCAGTAGCACACCTACGATCTGTGCCGCTTCCTGACGTTTGCAATGCTGCCACCTGGAGCTCACTCCACACTTTCGCAGCCCACTATTGCTTGGACAAAGCCGGAAGACAGGATTCCATCTTCGGCCAATCTGTCCTGCCTAACCTATTTCCAACGTGACATACCAACACCCTTCCGCCTGCCCGGTGGGGTTCAGGATGCCCTCTACCAAATTCCACCCCAGTTGTTGTGCCTGTTGCACGCTGTTGGGTACATTTGGTGCATGTTTGGACATCCTCAGCTCGGTATTCACCCATATGTGAGGACTACCATCCTGCTTGTCCTGTGAGAAAGCAAATGTTGCTTACCTGTAACAGGTGTTCTCACAGGACAGCAGGATGTTAGTCATCACGAAACCCACCCACCGCCCTACGGTGTTGGGTTCGTAACGTTTTGTTTTATTTTTTCGGCACTGCCTGTAGCTATAAAATAAGACTGAAGGGGGACCTCTGCTGGCTGCAGGGTTAGTGCCATGCTGGGCATGCCCAGTAGGGGGCCAGTCAAAGTTCTGGAAACTTTGACAGAAGTTTTCCGTGATTGGGCTCCATCCTGATGATGTCACCCATATGTGAGGACTAACATCCTGCTGTCCTGTGAGAACACCTGTTACAGGTAAGCAACATTTGCTATTTGCGCTAATGGCTCTCCCCATGACAAACCCTGCATGTTGAGCCATGATAATAGCTGGAAAAACTACACTTAATCTGTCTGCCATTATTTTAGCGAATAGTTTAGCCTCGCAGTTAAGCAGAGGTATAGGCCTATACGATGCCGGGGACGACAAATCTTTGCCTGGTTTTTCTAACACGGTAATGAATGCTCTGGTGACACCATCTGGAAAACGACGTTTCTGTTGGGCGTCCTGAAAAAAGTTCATCAAGGCCTCTGACTTTGAGTAAACTTTTATAATATTCCGCACTCATACCATCAGGTTCAGGGGCCTTAAGAACATAAGAAAATGCCATACTGGATCAGACCAAGGGTCCATCAAGCCCAGCATTCTGTTTCCAACAGTGGCCAATCCAGGCCATAAGAACCTGGCAAGTACCCAAAAACTAAGTCTATTCCATGTAACCATTGCTAATGGCAGTGGCTATTCTCTAAGTGAACTTAATAGCAGGTAATGGACTTCTCCTCCAAGAACTTATCCAATCCTTTTTTAAACACAGCTATACTAACTGCACTAACCACATTCTTTGGCAACAAATTCCAGAGTTTAATTGTGCGTTGAGTAAAAAAGAACTTTCTCCGATTAGTTTTAAATGTGCCCCATGCTAACTTCATGGAGTGCCCCCTAGTCTTTCTATTATCCAAAAGAGTAAATAACCGATTCACATCTACCCGTTCTAGACCTCTCATGATTTTAAACACCTCTATCATATCCCCCCTTAGCTTAATAACCGCAGTCGGCTCCTCTATTGTTATGGGGGCATTAAGTCATGAAAGTTGTTCTTCTGTAACCTGTGGGAGCTGCATGCCCGCAAAGAACTGAGCCTCCTCACTGGTGCCCCCTGTCCTGTCCTCCCTGTACAAAGCTTCATAAAATTGTCGGAACTTAGCACAAACTTCAGAGCTGGAAGTGATAGGTTTGCCTTGCGCGTCTTTAAGCTTATCTATAAATTTTTTACCTCTTTGCATGTGCACCAAATTAGCCAATAGCCTCCCAGCTATGTTTCCAAAGCGAAACAATTTATGGGCTCCTTTTAACATTGTCTGTTGCGCCATGAAGTGTAATGCCGAATTTAGGGCCTGCAGACTCTCTTTATATTCTCCCTGATTGCTACTGTTGTTTTGTAGTGCCAATTTTTTCTTTGCTTGGCCTAATCATTGTTCAAGAAGGAGTATATTCTTGTGTATTGCTTTTGAGTGTGCTATCATATACAATGTTATCTCCTCCTTCATGACAGCTTTGCTGACTTCACAACATAAACTAGGGTCCTCTTTATGCTCTTGATTGTAAGTAGCATATTCTTTCCACTTATTCTGTAATTAAAACTCTGGATTTCCTAGCGTGTAGCAGATGGACTCAGGACCAATATATATAGTGTGCTCCTGATAGCAGTCAGATTTCAATCTGACGTCAGCACTACATATACCTGTGCACACAGTGGCGAGCTGTGCGCATAACCTACTTGTGCGCACAGCGGCACGAGCATCTCTGCCATGCACACAGCGGTGCGCTCAAGGGTGCCGGGCGCATAGCTACACACTCAACAGCACTGGGCGCACAATTAAGCCTGTGCACACAGCGACATACGCATCTCCTTAAGCACACATAGCGATCTGCACGTATATCTTCGCAGCTTGCACACACATCTCGGCGCACCCGGAGCGTTTATCTAAGCCTCCCGGCGCACGCATATAAGCACACATCAGTTCTGAACAACCCTGCCTGCACAAAACATGGCACCACCAGCCAAGAAAGCCAAGGCACAAGCCTTCTGCCCAGCCTGCCACCTAAGAGCGGCGCAACACGAAGAGGCTACTGCCCTGTGCCTACAGTGCGAGGCGGCCCTGGGGGAACCAGGACAAGGCCCTCCTCTGCAAGTAGAGGAATCCGGCTCCACTGATAGCACCCCGGACCTCTCTATCCCCAGCTCGGCCCCTCCTCAGACGGGCCCCTCAGGGGAATGCCCCTGGGTTCAATATAGACCCAGGAACCTTTTCCTGGGTGGAATTCTTTAAAGGTCTGCAAACCTTCGTCCAAGCGGAATCGGTGCCACCGGCGACGCAGCCGCCACCAGAGGACCCAAACCTCCCAGGCCCCTCTCAGCCCCCCGAGATGGACCTCCCCCCGGACAAAAGCCTCACCTTAGGGGACACGGACACCTCTGAGGAAAATCAAGACTCTCTGGAGGAAGGGGAAATCCCTCCAGGAACGGAACCATACCGAACCATGACGCATTTCTTCTCCAAAGACGAATTACCAGACCTCGTGTCTCTGAGCCTGAAGGAGCTGGCCATCCCAGGCACAAGCGCCACCGCGGAGCCAAAGACGAACCCTCTGCTGGTCGGGCTCCATCAGGCCTCACGCCATTTCCCATTGCTGCAGGCAGTTCAACAACTGATCGACCTGGAATGGAATTTTCCGAAAGCCAGTTTCAAAGGAGGACGGGCCCTAGAAGTCCTATACCCACTGGAATCCTCAGCCAAAGAACTCCTGGAGTTCCCCAAAGTGGACGCCATGGTGTGCACTGCCACAAAGCGCACTACCATTCCAGTCAAAGGAGGAGCGGCACTCAAGGATGCCCAGGACAGACGTCAGGAATCCATCCTTAAACAGTCATTTGATGCAGCAGCTATGTTACTACAGATCGCTGCCTGCTGTGCCGTGGTGACACGTGCCTGCTTATCACTTGCCAGGAACGCTACCACGTCTGTCGAAACATTAGAACCAGCGATATCCTTCCTCACGGATGCGACATCCGACCTGGTGCATACCTCAGCCAGGGGCATCTCATCCATTGTGGCAGCCAGAAGGCAACTCTGGCTCCGAAACTGGTCAGCCTACGTGACCTCCAAGACGAAACTCACAAGAATGCCCTTTAAAGGAGCCCTCCTGTTCGGAAGCGAACTGGAGAAGTTAGCCGACAAATGGGGCGAATCCCCAGTACCTCGGCTACCAGTGGACAAGAACAAAAGAAGCCAACGCCCCTCTCCCCGAACATCCAAGGGCAGAGGATCACAGAGTTTTAGACCATACAAGAATACATACCAAGCACCCCGCCCCGCAGGCAGGGGCCAGTCCTTTCGGAACATACACAACAAGAGGGGAGCCGGCTCAGGTCCAGGCCCCATCAGCACCCCACAATGAGAATCAACAGACCCATCCACAAGAAGAAGCCATAGGGGGCAGGCTTGCCCTATTCTACCAAAGATGGGTCGAGATAACGTCGGACAAGTGGGTCCTAACCATCGTTCGAGAGGAATACTATCTGGACTTCCACAGCATCCCTCCAGACATATTTGTGAAATCCCCTTGCCACTCCCCCTCCAAGAGGATGGCAGTGGAAACCACACTGACAAAATTGCACTCTTTAGAGGCTATAACACCAGTGCCTACGCACCAACAAAATACTGGGCATTATTCCATCTATTTTATCGTCCCCAAGAAAGAGGGAACGTTCCAGCCCATCCTGGACCTCAAGTCTGTCTACCGCTACCTGAGGGTACTACACTTCCGCATGGAAACCCTACGCTCGGTCATAACCAAATGGAACTAGTGATTAACATCGAAAAAACGGAATTTATACACCTACAACGTAAAAACATTGAATTAATTCAAAACCCCATCAAACTTAAAAATGATCAAAAAGTGGAGCTAAATGAGAAAGCTCGAAACCTAGGAGTAATAATTGACATGAAACTCAGCCTTAAGCAACACATATCACTGAAAGTTAGAGAAGGCTACGCCAAACTTATGGTCCTCAGGAGGCTTAAACCCCTATTAACCCAAGCACACTTTCGAACAGTTCTACAAGCACTTATATTCGCTAGCACAGACTACTATAACACACTATTTCTGGGACTACCGTATTCAACAATAAGACCTCTACAAATCTTACAAAACTCTGCTGCCAGAATACTTACTGCAAAAGAGATCACATCATTCAAACACTTGCCGAATTACACTGGGTGCTGATAGAACAAAGAGTGCAATATAAAACACTTTGCACAATTCACAAACTAATCAACGAAGAAAAAGCTGATTGGTTAAACACAGCGCTACGCTTACACGTCCCCCAGAGAAATCTTAGATCAGCCAATAAAGCTCTGCTAACCATCCCCTTGGTCAAGACAGCAAAACTGACCCAAGTTAGAGAGCGAGCACTATCATTAGCCGGACCAGCATTATGGAACACATTGCCACTCAAAACAAGATTATAGAGAGATTTAAAACTCTTTTAAAAAAAGTTTAAAAACATGGCTTTTCAAAAAAGCATTTTACAGTGAGAACGGAGAATAAGACGTAGAAATGAACAAGCAAAAGAACATCTACACACAGCACAAAGTCACCTAGTAGCGTACTTGTATATTTTATTATTTTTTACTCATAATTAAATACTAATACAAGAGAATTGCAGTATAAAGTACAATTCTTGTATGGTTATCCTATTAATCATATAAATGGACAAAGATCCAGATCACTCATCATATACTTTATATTATGAAAACATGTAACCAAAAGATTTATTGGCACTGTCAGGCCGATACAGTACAGTGCGCTCCATTGGAGCTCCATTGGAGCGCACTGTTAACCCGCGTTTGGATGCACGTTTTCGACACACTAGCTTTACCCCTTATTCAGTAAAGGGTAATAGCGCGTCGAAAATGCGCGTCCAACCCCCCCGAAACTAATAGCGCCCGCAACATGCAAATGCATGTTGATGGCCCTATTAGTTATTCCAGCCAAGCCACACATTTTACTTTCAGAAATTAGCGCCTACCCAAAGGTAGGCGTTATTTTCTGCCGGCACTGGGAAAGTGCACAGTAAAGCAGTAAAAACTGCTTTTCTGTGCACCCTCCGACTTAATATCATGGCGAGAGATCCCAAAAGCTAAAAATCAAAAATTAAAAAAAAAATTTTAGATCAGCCTGCTGCTCATGGGTTGAAAACCGGACGCTCAATTTTGCCGGCGTCCGGTTTCCGAACCCATGGCTGTCAGCGGGTTTGAGAACTGACGCCGGCAAAATTGAGCGTCTGCTGTCAAATTCGCTGACAGCCGCCGCTCCTGTCGAAAAAGAGGCGCTAGGGACGCGTTAGTGTCCCTAGCGCCTCATTTTACCGCGGGCCCTAATTTAAATATTTTGTTTTAGTGAATCGCACGCACAGGAGAGTGGCCTGTGTGCGTGCCAGGAGAGCCTCTCTGTAAACCCTTGTGATGGTGCGTTACTAAACGACGGTATAGAAAAGATTTTAAATAAATAAATAAATAAATAAGGGCAGTACAGCCGGGAGAATTTCTGACCTCCCTGGACCTGTCAGAAGCCTATCTGCACATCCCGGTCCATCACGACCACCAACGCTTTCTACGCTTCGTGATCATGGACCACCACTACCAGTTCTGGGCGCTACCCTTCGGACTAGCCACCGCCCCTCGGACGTTCACCAAAATCATGGTTGTAGTGGCAGCGACACTGAGGAAAGAAGGAATCCTCGTACACCCGTACCTGGACGATTGGCTGATCAGGGCAAAATCTCCAGAAGAAAGTCATCAGGCGACCTCCAGAGTCAAGAATCTACTGCAGAATCTCGGGTGGGTCGTCAACACAACCAGGAGCTGCCTGCACTCCTCCCAATCACTAGAAAACCTGGGAGTCAAGTTCGACACCCAACCATTCAAGGTCGTCCTTCCACTTACAAGGAGAAGGAATTTGATGGACAGGTTGAGAAAATTGTTCAAACAGCGCTTGCCCCACGGTATGGGACTATCTTCAAGTCCTCGGCCTCATTACATCAACCCTAGAAGTCGTCCCATGGGCAAGGGCCCACATGCGACCACTTCAATGTTCCCTACTGTCACGATGGAATCCAATGGCCCAGGACTACACCGTTCACCTCCAGTTTGGATCCCTCCAGGTCTCCCTGATCCTATGATCCAAATCTTGGAAAAACTAGTTATATGATCTAGGGGAGATAGAAAAGAAATCTTGCAAAACGTTTTATAATTGCACCAAACGAGAATTTGCAGCATGTAAAACCTTACAAATTGATAACTCCATTGTGATGCATCCAGCAGACAATGGAGGAGGAGTGATTGTCTTGGATCAAACCAAATATGAAGCTGATGCATTTTGATTACTCCAGGATGGACACTTTTCTTCCCTATTAAAAGAGGATCCCACTGAATAGCTATGTCAAGACATTGTGAAATATCCAAAATTAGGTAAACAACAGCGCTTTATCACCAGCAAAGAGTTTGAGTTCCTGCTGCAAAAACATCCAGTTATTCCTAGATTCTACTTGGTACCTAAAATACACAAATTATTACAAGATCTTCCTGGAAGATCTATGGTATCGGGTACTGGATAACTGCTAGAGCCACTATCCAAATATGTGGACTTGTTTCTGAATCCGCTGGTGCCTTTACACAGCTTGTACATTAGAGTTTCCACCCACTTCATACATAAATTGGAATTGTCCATGGAGGTTGATATAACGGATTGGTTAATAACAGCAGACAGCAGCACTATATACAAACATTCCATAATCAGCAGCTATACTGATTATCAAAGAGTCATTACAAAATATGTATCTATTGGCCACCAACAATTTGTGGTAGACTTAGCAGCCATAGCCTTAACAAATTTTTTTTTTTCAATTTCAGAACACCTTATTTCATTAAATTAAATTAAAGGCACAGTGATGGGGGCCACCTTGGCTTGCCTTTATGTATTTAAATTTGAAGAATCACGTCTGTACATCTCCATTCTGGCAACATGTTAAGTTATGAGTCAGATTTATAGACAATATTTTTTTCATTTGGACTTCTTCATTTAAGAACATAAGAAATTGCCATGCTGGGTCAGACCAAGGGTCCATCAAACCCAGCATCCTGTTTCCAACAGAGGCCAAACCAGGCCACTAGAACCTGGAAATAACCCAAACACTAAGAAGATCCCATGCTACTGATGCAAGTAATAGCAGTGGCTATTCCCTAAGGGGCGGATTTTCAGAGCCCTGCTCGCGTAAATCCGCCCAAAACCGGGCGGATTTACGCGAGCAGGGCCCTGCGCGCCGGGAAGCCTATTTTACATAGGCCTCCCGGCGCGCGCAGAGCCCCGGGACTCGCGTAAGTCCCGGGGTTCTCGGAGGGGGGCGTGTCGGGGGGCGGGCCCGGTCGTCGCGGCGTTCTGGGGGCGTGTCGGCAGCGTTTTGGGGGCGGGTACGGGGCGTGGCCACGGCCCGGGGGCGTGGCCGCGCCCTCCGTACCCGCCCCCAGGTCGCGGCCCGGCGCGCAGCAGGCCCGCTGGCGCGCGGGGATTTACGTCTCCCTCCGGGAGGCGTAAATCCCCCGACAAAGGTAAGGGGGGGGTGTAGACAGGGCCGGGTGGGTGGGTTAGGTAGGGGAAGGGAGGGTAAGGTGAGGGGAGGGCAAAGGAAAGTTCCCTCCGAGGCCGCTCCGATTTCGGAGCGGCCTTGGAGGGAACGGGGGGAGGCAGCGCGGCTCGGCGCGCACAGGCTATACAAAATCGATAGCCTTGCGCGCGCCGATCCAGGATTTTAGTGGATACGCGCGGCTCCGCACGTATCTACTAAAATCCAGCGTACTTTTGCTTGAGTCTGATGCGCAAGCAAAAGTAGGCTGATCGCGCTTCTTTTAAAATCTACCCCTAAGGGTTTGATTTTAAAAAGCATATACTCAAGCAAAACTGGTTTTTGCTCGAGTAAATACACTTTACTCAAGTAAGTGGGCTTTTCAAAATTGCTACAATATATGCCATTGAATTGTCCATAGGATTTGCTCAAGTAAGTGCACTTTACTCGAGTAAATAGCTTTTGAAAATTGCTACGATAGTATGTCACATTTACATGCGTAACTCCTTTGAAAATTACCCCCTAAGTAAACTTGATTAATAGCAGTTAATGGATTTCTCCTACAATAACTTATCCAAACCTTTTTTGAACCCAGCTACACTAACTGTACTAACCACATCCTCTGGCAACAAATTCCAGAGCTTTATTGTGCGTTGAGTGAAAAATAATTTTCTCCGATTAGTCTTAAATGTGTTACTTGCTAACTTCATGGAGTGCCCCCTAGTACTTCTATTATTCGAAAGTGTAAATAACTGATTCACATCTTCTCGTTCAAGACCTTTCATGATCTTAAAGACCTTTGAACATCTTTGAAGTATGGCTGAATCTGCAGAATGCAAATCTCCAATTTTCTTTTTGTAAAAAACAACAAAAAATATCTTTTCTGTATATGATTGTATACAATATCAATAACTAAGAACCCTCTTTCCTATTAACACTAGCATTATCTGACGCGATGATTTTTTACCTTCATAATAGGCATCATTGTGTGGTATAATTTACCAAAATCACTCTGCCTTATATTTAATCATTGGTCAGTCCATATTGTTTTTGTTTTTTTCTTTGCTTTTGAAACACCACAGTGAATATTTTCAATTTCAATTTCTTAGTGCACTTTTTGACTTAATGATCATTAACCAAACTTATCTGTATATTGCCATTGAACTGTTAATTCTTCTCCTCAGTCACTCTCGACATGAACGCTGATGCCCTTCGATTCATCAGCAATATGCGAATTCTCCACATTGCTGTTATGTGCCTGACATTGTACAATGTTTCGGACCTGTGTCAAGTCCTTCCTCAAGGGCGTAATCTGCGTCGCAAAGAAGCAAGATTTACACCTCACATCATATTATTCCAAGTTCAACTTACTACAGTTCTCTACTCACATATTCAATAGCATGGCAGCTCTCGGCGTTTTTCTTAGCTTTCTTTTCCGGTCACCCCGGTTCTTCGTTATTGATATTGTTTGAGATTGGACCCGTTCCCCATTGCGATTGACAGGTTTTTCTGAGCATTGCATTATGATTGTATACAAACATGAAACAAAACTGCAAACCTCCATTTACCACAAAGAAACAGACAGGAATGCTCTTTTATCATTTTATAGTCAACACCTTACAGATGTGAAAGATAGCATCCCGATGGGTCAATTTCTTTTTCTCCAGTGAGTATACTCCTCGAAAGAAGAATTCATCACTGGAGCAGATAGTATGAGGAACAGATTTTTACAGAGGGGCTACCCGTGCTGTTGTAAAATGTCCGAAATGTCTTGACATAGCTATTCAGTAGGATCCTCTTTTAATAGGGAAGAAAAGTGTCCATCCTGGAGTTATCAAAATGCTTCAGCTTCATATTTGGTTTGATCCAAGACAATCACCCCTCCTTTGTCTGCTGCAGAGCTTTCCAAACTTTTCATGTTGGTGACACTTTATAGACAAACATAATTTCGTGACACAGTAATTCAGTCTGCTAGCAAACTAGAGGTTAAAGGTTAAACGAACGAAATGTATTTCGACAATTTATGTATGTTTCCTTAAACATATACATAATAAAATGTTTCACGACACAACCTATCTTGTGAAAACCTTTCATTTATATTAAATATATATAATATTCCAAGATTAATGTTATTGTTATAATTTAGGAGTAACAATAATAAAACAAAGTTATTGTGTTATTTAATTTACCTCTTTAATGAGATATATGAGCTTGATGGGATGAACACAGCTTTTGAATATTTGGTGTTAATAAAAAAAAAGTCCAAATTTTAAAAAGCTGGCCAGTTTCACACTATAAAATTATTTGATAGCCTCATTCAACTAATTCTATGTGGCTATGAGAGTGAAGTCTGGAATTTATAGGAAGGGACAGAATGTCAATATAAATCCTGCACCTCCAGTTCTGTAACTCTGTGCATCCACTGAAATTCCCCCAAACAATGGAGCTTGGATGTTTCCCTTACAGCTCATCATACTAAAAGATATTTTCAAATTCTGGTGTCACCTCACAGTAACAGCAGCACAAACATCTTCCACTGTCAGGCACATTGTGAACGAACACAAAACCCTGCAAAAAAGACACTCAAAATCTATACTGCAATCCCATTGTAACATAAAGTAATAACACCAAGGACTCAAACAACAATAACCCTACCTGTGAAAAAGCAAAGGTAAATATTATACTGGGTCCTAGAATACCAATACACCACCTACTGAGGAAACAAAACAAACCAGATTGCTATAGATCCCTATGCTAGCAGAATCTCTCATCATGGTCATACACACAGAGCAGAGACAGACCCTCACCAAATACAGAATACAAAATAAAGGAGCACAAATTAGACAAAAACTGAAATGGAAACCCCAAGAAGCCAGACTGTGTGTATTAACAATGGAAAACCAGAACCACCATTCCTCATAAAACAAATAAAATCAAGAAACATAAAGCATCAGTTATAATAGTAAAATCATACTAATAAAAGAATATTTTAAAACTACTGATAAATAGAATTTCTATTAATTAAAATCATATACATTTTTTACAAACACCAATAAAATATTTCAAAACAGCACATATATCAAATAACACCCAATAATTAAAACTAATAAGAATTTTAAAAAACCCCTGCTGTCCATACTTGGGAGCTCTTGATTTCCAGTCACCCTGATATTGTCAAGGATTAGGAGGTTATCCTCTCTCTCACACATACTCACATGTCCATTCTCTCTCACACATACACTGTCACATACATATACATTCATGCGCTTATACCCACCATAACCTCTCGCTCTCACAGACACTGACACACACTCAGGCTCTAAGACGCTCTCTCTCCCCCTCCACACACACCCCCCACATAAACTCTTACTCCCCTGGATTTTCTCATACACATTCATGCTTTCACTCTCTCTGGCTCCCTCACAAACACACACACCCAGGCAAGCTCCCATTCATTTTCACACCACTCCCTCACCATCCCCCAGGCATGCACACATTCATTCTCACACACACAGACCCCCAGGAAGGCACCAATTCATTCTCACACACATATACCACACACAGGCAGGCACCTATTCTCACACATACAAACCCCAGGAAGACACCCATTCATTTTCATACACAGACATACCCTCAGGCAGGCACCCATGCATTCACACACATTCACCCCCAGGCAGACTCCCATTCATACACATGTACACACTAAAGGCAGACCCCCTCTCTTTCTTTTGCCAGCAACCTCGGAGCCTCTCTCATTCCTGTGCTGCCACTGTCACTGATGCCGCATGACTATTGGGGAGGCACTGATTGCTGCTACTGGCACTGAAGCCCATTCTGCTGCCTCCTCTGTGCAGGCCCCGTGGGTTTCCACTTCCTCCATGTTGATCTCAAACATTGTGAGATCCGCATAGAGAAATTGCTGCTCTTGCACATTACCAAAGATTACATGTTCCAATCAGTAAAAAGTAATTTATTTTTTTTTACCTTTGCTGTCTGATCTTAGTTTTCTAATGGGTTGGTCACAGGCTTTTTTGTTCCACCTTCCCTTTTTTATTTTTTTGCCAATTCCTTTCATATTGTCTTTTTTTCTATTTCTTTTCTCTCCATCTATCTTCTTCCCTCAAACACACAGTCAGGTTCTCATTCTCACATGCTTTCTCTCTCTCACACACACACACACACACACAGGCTCTCACTCTCACATGCTCTCATACAATCATTCATACACAGTCTCTCTCTTGCACATGCTGTCTGACTCTCACACACCCAGGCTTTCTCTCACTCCAACATGCTGTCTTGCTCAAGCACAGGCTCTCACTGTCACATGCTCTCTCTCATACAATCATTCATACACACAGGCTCTCTCTGTCACATGCTGTCTCTCACACACACAGGCTCTCACATGCTGTCTCTGCAAATATTCAGGTCCTCACTCCCACACACACAATCTCTCAACTAATCTCATACACACACTCTATGGGCCCTCAGCCTCTCTCTTACTCTGGGCCTCCTCTTCACGAGTCGCTGCAGGATGGGCTCTGCAGCGGCCCTGATCTTCTCGGACCGATCCAGAGGAGGAGGCCCTGCTACCGGGCCTCCTCCTCTTCTCAGCCCGCTGCAACAAAGCTGCTCCTCTTCTGCACGTGGCTGATGCTCCTCCTCCTTCCTGCCCACACAGCTCCGGCAACATTTTTCTTCCAGGGCCACATGGGCAGGAAGGAGGAGGAGCACCTGCACGTTTAGACGTGACCTTTTTCTTTGGGCTGTGGTGACGTGAGCTCCACCTCGGCCCTGCTGATCTTCCTGCTGTGTGTCTCCGGCACAGCACAGCAAAACTTCACTATTCAGCCGCCAGTGGGATGAGGTCCACCGGTGGCTGCATTGGCTCTCCCTGACCTCTCCTCGGTATGCCACTTGCTCCATCCCGTCACATGCAGCGGGCTTGCGCGACACACTAAAGTGTCGCAACACACACTTTGGAAAGCTCTGCATCACAATGGAGTTATCAAGCTGTAAGGCTTTACGTGCTACAAACTCTTGTTTGATGCAATTAGAAAAGAAATCTTGCAAAATTTTTATATCTCTCCTAGATCATGTTACTAGTTTTTCAAAGATTTGGGTCGTAGGGTCAGGGAGACCTGGAGGGATCCAAATTAATTTGGGCACAAAAGCTTTCTTCACTATATAAAGTTACTGCAAACAGTTCACACTGCCATCGCAAGAAAAGTTGTGCAAAGATTTGTTCCCCTGATGAAGCCTTTCAAGGTGAAACAGAGGCCTTTGTAGGGACAGAGAAAAAGCGGGACAAAAAAAAAGCCTTGAATTCTATATAACGTGGTAGAGAAAAGTATTGGACTCTACATAATACATCTGTGTAATATTTACAAAGGCGCCGGCATGGATGCTGCACGACCCGCGTGTCAGCAGGCCCCCTAGGTACGCGCCTCCCCGCCTCTTAAAGGGCCAGCGGCTAGGAAGTGCCGCAGCCCAGGGTGATGACATCAGGTTCTGGGCCCTATTTAGTCTGAACCCTGGCTACCCAGATTCCCTCTGCAATGGGTCCTTCTCCTCATGAGCTGCTGGTTGCTGTGTGTTCCTGTTTCTGCCTCTGTGTCCTGGTTCCTGCGCTCATCTACCACTTGGTTCATCTTCTGCCTCCTGACCTCGGAACATCTCTTGGATTCTGCCACCTGCCCTGACCTCGGAACGTCTCTTGGATTCTGCCTGCCTGCTGCCTGCCCCACCTCGGAATGTCTCTTGGACCCTGCTTGCCTGCCACCTGCCCCAACCTTGGAATGTCTATTGGATTCTGCCTGCCTGCAGCCTGTCCTGACCCTGGCCTTTCTGACCTCTCCTTCGCCTCACATTGTGGGATCCTCTCCACCAGAAACCCTCGCCTAAGTCCTGCTGGCCCCGGCACCCAAGGGCTCAACCCACGGGGAACGAGGGCTGGTATAGCTGAAGGTCCAGCTCGGGTACCTGCTATGACCAGTTCTACCTGCTGATGGCGGGGACCTGCAGGAGCCTCTCCTACAGGTAGCAACAACCCTGCCTCAGCTAAGGGTCCACTTCCCAGCAGCAGCTAACAGTTTGCAGAGGCCATGGACCTGGCGGACCTCTCTGGACTCCAGGACATTCCCGGGTTGGCACAGAAGCAGTGCCTTGAGATGGTGGCAGCCACCATGGACTGCCTCAGCAAAAGTCTCGATGCCCTGATGATGACAGCGGTCCAACCTGACCCTGCGCCACCCATTGAACTGGCAGCCTCCGCTCCTCTGCGATTACCGGTCCCGCCCAGGTATGCAGGGGACCAGAAACTCTGTCGGGAATTCCTGAATCAGTGCCAGATGCACTTTTCCCTGCAGCCGGCTCAGTTCCCCACCGGTGCAGTCAAGACCACGTTTATCATATCACTCTTGGATGTCAAGGCCCTGGACTGGGCATCGCCCCTGTGGGAATGAGCGGATCCTATGCTTCAGGACAACCAACAGTTCCTGCGGGCCTTTAGGCAGGCATTTGAGGACCCTGGGTGTTCAGCCACCTTGAGCTTTGATTTGCTCCACCTCCACCAGGGTGCCCAGCCACTGTTCGATTACGCCATTGAGTTCCGCACCCTGGCCTCCAAACTGGATTGGCGAGAGGATAGTCTGCGGGCAATCTTCCTCGAGGGCCTGTCGTCACACATCAAGGATGAGCTGGCAACGAGAGAGTTACCGGAGTCCCTGGACACCCTAATTGACCTAGCGGGGCAAATCGACTGACGCCTCCAACAACTTGCTCGGGAACTGCGGCCCCAGCGCAGACTCGTGCCCTTGGTGCCTGCCTTCTCCCGCCCCCTCCTCCCTGCTGCCTAGGAGGCAGCTTCTCCAGGATAGACTGAACCAATGCAGCTGGGCCGAACTCCGCCGGCGCCATCTAGGGCTCTGTTTCTTCTGCACTGGCAGAGGGCACTTAGTGAATACATGTCCTCAGAAACTGGGAAATGACCCAGCCTAGTTGCCGGAGGGGAAACGCTTCTAGGCTGTACCTATGCTTCCCCCCAATTGACACTCCCAGTAACCATTCTGAAGGACGGACAAGAGTTCCCCTCACTTGCCCTGGTGGATTCGGGGGCCAGGGGGGAACTTCATTACCCAAGCCCTGGTACAGGAACTACAGTTGCCCATTGGTGCCCGTGACCGTCCCTTATATATCTCGTCCATCTATGGAGAGCCCCTGCCAGGGAATATCAGATTCACGACCAAGGCCCTGCACCTCCACACAGGACTCTCGCACAAAGAGCAAATTTCCTTCTATGTCCTCGAAAAGGCGGTACGCCCCAGTACAATGGAGGCAAGATGGCGGCATAGCAGGAGCCAGGAACGCTCGAGCTCCACATTGAAATTTATTTTTCCTAAAATTTATCATGCCTGCTAAAAGAAAGGGTAAGGTGAGGATTTACCCCACCGAGTCCTTACCACCTATGACCCAGTTGGAAATCGACCGGTTCCTGTCCACTTCAGCAAATCGAGGAACCGAGGAGCCCGCTGAGAGCCCATGTGGAAGAAAGCATGGTGCTCTCTTGGAGGAGGTATCCTTGAGCCCTGAACAGCGTCAACCCCCAGCACAGCGCGACACCGATGCCGAACCAACTCCGGCGCTGACCGATGACGCGGTGGAAGCGTCAGAGCAGGAGGGGCGAGAAGCCTCGGAAGAGGAGCGCGCTGCAACCCTCCAGAACGCCGTGGAAGGAGAAAATCCCAGTGGGAGAGGAGGTGAAATTGGGCTGCAGACAACTGGAGTGATGGAGGGAGAGAGTTTTTCTGCGGGGGATCGAGCCCAGATTACAGCAGAATCTGGAGGTGAGTCCGCGGTCAGTTTTTCAAGACTGCAGACCATAACATTGGAAAGTATTTGGGAGGTTATGGTGGGACTCGGAGCCTCCATGAATAGACTAGAGAAAAAGATGGATTCTGTTGCCCATAATTCTCAAGTGAAAATAGAAGAAGTCAAAGAACAGATAACTCAGATGTCATTTAGAATCGGTGTGGCAGAAAATAAGATAAAAACGATACAAGAAGTAAATGGGACAATTATAAGAGATCAAATATCTTGCATAAGGAGACTGGAAGCTATGAAAAATAGCGTAAAACATTTAAACATCAGGATTTTAAATTTTCCTAAGATTGCGGGAGAAATCCCCTTCACTACTTTAAAAAGATTTCTAAGCGAGGCTCTCTCTTTTTTGCCTGATCAATTGCCGTCAATAAATTGTTGTTACTTTATTAACAAGAGAACCTCGGCTGGAGAAATTAACCAGGTTAATATTCCCGCTAATTTGACTAGCTTCCTTGAGAATTCAAGTGTGGAAATTTTGGAGAGGGGTACTCTCCTGGCATCTTTTATTTATAAGCAAGATGTTAATTTAATCATGAAATCTTATTTTAGGAAGTTTCCCTTGAGTTTCTATGCTCAACCGGTGAAGTTATTTCCAGATGTGGCTCAGGCCACTCAAATAAGGAGAAGAGAATTTCTCTCCTTTAGACAGAAAGCTATTCATTTAGGATTCTCCTATGTTTTACGTTATCCATGTAAATGTATCCTAAGAAAAGGCAACGAAGTTTATGTTTTCTTTCATTTTGAACAGTTTAAGAAATTTGTGGAGGCCAGGTTACCAACTACTTCTTCTCCAATACCGACCAATGTGTAAGGGTAAATGAATTAGGTAACTGGAGAAATATGCTATGTTAATGCCCTGTCTTAAATTAATAATAGCTTCTATATTCTCTTCTAAGTTTTCACTTGCCTCTCCTCTAAGTTACTTTTAATGAAGATTATTGAGTGATATGTAATAACTTAATCCTATATTATGCTGTATGGATATTAGGTGAGAATGATTATTGGTGAAATATTTATGTAAACAACAGCATATGTTATTGATGATTTATTTTCTTGATATATAAATGGAAAATCTGATAAATAAAGAATTTAAAAAAAAAAGAAAAGGCGGTACGCCCGATAGTCTTGGGGCTGCCTTGGCTCCAACAACATTCTCCCCTGCTCGACTGGGGAATCCTCCAGCTCACCAGATGGGCCTCCGAAAGCTATCCCTGGGGCCGCTACTCCTGTGGGCATTCCTCCACAGTATCAAGATTTCGCGGATGTCTTCTCAAAAAGCAGAGCTGAGATCTTACCTGAACATTGGTGCTTTGACTGTGCCCAGCCACCTGTCGCCAGACACCCTTCCCCTCCGGGGTAGAGTGTACCCTCTCTCCCCTTCCGGAGTCCGTGGCCATGTCCCGCTACATCCAGGAAAACCTCGATAAGGGCTTCGTTTGACTTTCCACCTCCCTGGCAGGAGAGGGGTTCTTTGTCACCAAAAAGGACGGCACCTTAAGACCTTGTATTCACTACCGCGGTCTCAATGCTATCACGAAGAAGGTTAAATACCCTTTGCCACTCACCGCAGAACTTCTAGATCGCCTCAAGGCTTCCAGGATTTTTTCGAAGCTGGACCTGCATGGAGCATACAACCTCATCCATATCCGTCCAGGAGATGAATGGAAGACTGCCTTCAACACTAGAGACGGCCATTACGAGTACCTTGTGATACCGTTTGGCCTATGTAATGCTCCCACAGTGTTCCAGCACATGATGAACGAAATCTTTCAAGACCTTCTATATGTCTCAGTGATCATCTATCTCGACGACATCCTCGTGTTTTCCCAGAACATACAGAACCACCATCAGCACATGCGGACAGTGCTGCAATGCTTCTGAACCAATCAGCTCTATGCCAAGCTTGAAAAATGCTCATTCAAGCAAGAAAGCTTACCCATCCTAGGCTATATCGTGTCCAGCCAAGGCTTCCACATGGACCCCAAAAAGGTCCGCTGATTGCAGGAACTGGTCCGACCCTCTACTGTCTGAGGGCTCCAGAGGTTCTTGAGGGTTTGCAAACTTTTACCGCCACTTCATTCCTCACTTCTCCCAACTAGTAGCCCTGCTGACCGCACTCACCCAGAAAGGGTCCGATGCCAAAATTTGGCTGCCTGAAGCAGTCACAACTTTCACCAAACTCAGGCCTTTCTACAAGAACCTTGCCTTCGGCACCCAGACCCGGAACGCCCCTTCATCTTAGAGGTGGACGCCTAGGAGTGGGAGCAGTTTTGAGCTAGGTGGCAGATTCCGGCACCCTACGGCCTTGTTCCTTCTTCTCGTTCAAATTCATGCCCACTGAGCGCAAGTATGGCATATGGGACAAGGAACTGGTGACAGTGGCTGGAGGGAGCACCTCATCGGATCGCTATCTTCATGGATCACAAAAACCTTGAGTACCTCCACCAGGCGCAACGCCTCAGTCCCCATGAGGCCCGGTGGTCACTCTTTTTCGCCCGTTTAGACTTTGAGCTTCGCTATCGCCCAGCCGAAAAGAATGCCCGGGCAGACACAGTCTCCCGCTCCTTTGAAGCCGATGAAACTCCGGATCCACCAGCATTCTTCATAGATCCGGCTAGAATCCTCCTAGCCGCTACCCTGCCAGTGCCGCCTGGAAAGACACCGACAGAGGGTTCTGGAATGGGCTTAATACTTCTATGTGGCAGGACACTCAGGCCAGTGCAGTACCCTGGACCTACTCAAACACTTCTACTGGTGGCAGTCTGTGGCACATGATGTCAAGACCTACGTAGAGTCCTGGCCTACCTGCGCCCAACACAAGCCGCCAATAGGACGACCTTGGGGACTCTTACAACCTCTGCCTGCCCCCAAGCAACCCTGGACTCACCTTTCGACCGATTTTATAGTGGATCTTTCAATTTCCCATGGCTGCACTATCATCTGGGTAGTCATGGTCTGTTTTTGGAAGATGGCCCACTTCATAGCACTCCCGGGCTGTCCCTCCACACCTTTTCACCTCACATGTCTTCTGGTTACATGGTTTCCCCCGCCACATCGTCTCGGACCGGGGTGTGCAATTCACAGCAAGGTACTGGCAATCCCTTTGCCAAAAATGTAACATCCGCTTTGGATTCACCAGCGCTAACCACCCCCAGGCCAACAGGCAAATAGAGAGGCTTAATCGCACCCTTCTTAAGGACATTCACCAATGCCCGCCAAGACAATTGGGCCAAACTGCTCCCATGGGCGGAATTCTCACACAAATCCCACACCAGCTCCCCCATGGTCACCTCCCCCTTCCAGGTAGTGTACGGTGCTCACTGTACCCTCCCCAGCTGCTCAATTAACAGCCACCAACTTGCATAACCTTTGGCGGCAGACCGAAGAACTGATCCGAGAAGCGGGCTTATGAGCCAAGAAAACAGCAGACCGTCACAGACAACAGGCCCCACCCATTTAATCCAGGGGAGAGGGTCTGGCTGAGCACATGCCACATTCGCCTTAGGGTCCCCTCCATGAAGTTCGCACTACGCTACATTGGCCCCTTCCCTGTCACTTTGCAGTTCAGGCCAGGATCTTACCAGCTACAGCTGCCACCCTCTCTCAAGATCCACAACATCTTCCACATCTCCCTGCTTAAACCCCTCATACTTTCATGGCCATCCCGCAAGTTGCCGGAGCCCTCCAAGATCTCAGCAGAGGAAGACCAAGTTTGTGAAGTCAGAGAAATCCTGGACATCCGTCGCCGACATCCCCAGTGGGAGTATCTCATCTCTTGGCAGGGCTTCGGGCCTGATGAAAACACATGGGAGCCTGCCTCCAATTTATTGGACAAAAACCTCCTGCACCAGTTCCACTCTACTCATCCCCAGAAACCTAAACCCTTGGGGAGGGGGCTTAAAACAGGGGGGGTACTGTTGTATGGGTCGGCCACATGGCCGACCTTGCTTACCGGCATGGCTGGTCTCTCCTCCATCTTCGTTCCCGCTACGGGGAACCCCCGTCGCCATTTTCCGCGGGTCCCCCACTCGGGGTGCCGGCGCAGATGCTGCCTGATCTGCACATTGGTATGTCCTCTAGGCGCTGGCGTGCCTCCCTGCCTCTTTTTTTTTTTCTTTCCAAAATAGTTTTTATTGCAAAGAGAATGACTTACAGACTCAGGGATCATAAGTAATACAGCAAAATAAACAGTCAGCCCCAAAAACAACCGCAATAGGGCTAATACAGAACAACAAGCGATCCCTCAGCAGGGGGAGAGAGAGAAGGAGGAAGGAGTGTGGGCTGTCGGCTACCCCCCTCCCCGATACCTGCCTGTAAGGAGGGATTCCTCGCTGCCATCTGTGAGTCTGTGAGCTCATTACTCAAGGAATCCCCGGGACTTTGAAACAGCTGTGGCAGGGTGAGAGGACGTGAGCACGTTGGAAGGGGCGTGCCCATCTTCTTAAAATCATCAGCGGGGCTCAGCGAGACGGGGAGAGAGAGAAGGAGGAAGGAGTGTGGACTGTCGGCTACCCCCCTCCCCAATACCTGCCTGTAAGGAGGGATTCCTCGCTGCCATCTGTGAGTCTGTGAGTTCATTACTCAAGGAATCCCCGGGACTTTGAAACAGCTGTGGCAGGGTGAGAGGACGTGAGCACGTTGGAAGGAGCGTGCCCATCTTCTTAAAATCATCAGCGGTGCGGCGCAGACGCCGCCAGCGCGACGCCTAAGCCACGCGCGCCCCTTTGGCGCGCGGCTTCGTCCGGGTGAGTTTGGGTGTTTGGCCAGGAACTTTGTTTTTGCCAATTTTCTTCGGATGGGGAAGAAAAGCAAAGCAAAGACTTTGACTTCATCTCCAGTGCCCCAAGTGAGTACCGGCCCAATGGATCAACACGTGGTGAGGCAGAGGGTTGATCCTAGTGAGGACGTTATTGGGAGTCTATCTTTAGCTTCCATTAGTCCAGGAGAAGGACCTGTGTTACCACCGCAGCCTTGTAAGAGCCCATCCACCGAACTGGTGTCAGATCTGGTAGGAATCCAACCCTTGGAAGTAAGCTTGGTAACCCGAGCTGGAAACCAAGGGTTTGAAAAATCTTTTATTGAAGTGTTATCAGGAGAATCTATACCAGCTCTTTCTAGTAGCATTGTCAGAGATACTATACCTGACAATGTTACATTAACTGATGTATGGAAAATTATTTCTAAACTTGATAATAATATTGCTATAATGAATAGGTCATTGTCCACTGTAATAAATCTTAACACTGAGAAAATAAATGAGCAAGGGATAAAAGTATCTGTGTGTGAAAAAGAGATTTTAGATTTGAAAGAGAAAATGCAAGTGGTTCAATCATCTGGTAATACATTTATACATGATAGTTTAATTATTCACAAAGAATTGGAACGAATGGAAAATGCTTTGAAGTTAAAAAATCTAAGATTGGTAAATTTTCCAATCACCCGTTTACTATCACCATTAGAAATGTTTAAAAAATTTCTTAGAGAAGTATTAATGTATGAAGATGAGGAATTTCCAAAATTGTCAAAAATATATTATTTTATTAAGAAAAAGGAGAGAAATATTCAAGATGGTGTGGCTGAGAGTCCCCCAAGTCTAGGTATTTCTACCTTCTTGGAGGAATCTCTAGACATAATCGAGAATAGGGCTACTCTTTTTATTTCTTTCCAGTCAGAACAGGACAAAAACAGACTATTCAAAAAGCTTTTTCTTCATAAAGATGTCTCCTTTTGTGGTGCTAAAATTCAAATTTTCCCTGATGTCGCTAGAGCCACCCAAGCAAGGAGGAAAGCCTTCCTTGCTTTAAAATCATGAGTAGTGGCTCTAGGAGCATCTTTCTTTTTGAAATTTCCGTGTGTATGTTATATTAATTATAAAGGGAAAAAGTTTGGCTTTTCAGACCCACTGCATTTAGAGACATTTTTGTCAGATAAGTTGGTATCAGAAGTTTCAAAATTGTTTTTTAGGTAAAGGGTCCTCATAAGAGAATTAAAGTCTCCATCCTCTTTATATTTGATTAAGTAAATCTAGTAAAGGTCTCTAAGATTTAAGAGGGACCTATGGATATTTCTTTTCCTGAAATAATATGGAGGATCTCCCCCAATTATGTTTTATGTACACCAATTAAGCAAAATATTATTTGGAATGTATTATTTTTCTTATGTTTATGATTGCTTTGAATATTTGGAGTACATATTTGTTAATGTGTTTTTCATGATGTAATAAATGAAAAAGTCAATAAAGAATAAATTCAAAAAAAAAAAGAGATCCCTCAGCAGGCGTACTCCGACATTTTCTCCTTTACTGTTGCCCCCTCCCCCGCTGCCATGTTACCTCCCCGCCTCTTAAAGGGCCAGCAGCTAGGGAGTGCCGTGGCCCGGGGTGATGATGTCAGGGTCAGTGCCCTATTTAGCCTGAACCTAGCTACGTGGAGTGCCTCTGCAACGGGTCCTTCTTCTCGTGTGCGCAGGTTGTTGTGTGTTTCTGCTCCTATATTCCTGGCTCCATGGCCCGGTTCCTCCGCCCGTCTCCCACTTGGTTCATCTTCTGCCTCCTGACCTCGGAACGTCTCTCGGATTCTGCCTGCCTGCTGCCTGCCCCAACCTCAGAACGTCTCTTGGATTCTGCCTGCCTGCCCCCTGCCCTGACCTCGGAACGTCTCTTGGACACATCTTGCCTGCCGCCTGCCCTGACCTCGGAATGTCTATTGGATTCTGCCTGCTTGCCGCCTGTTCTGACCCTGGCTTGTCTGACCTCTCCTTCGCCTCATTTTGTGGGATCCTCTCCACCAGGAAACCTCGGGCTCAACCCACGGGGAACGAGGACTGGTATAGGTGAAGGTCCAGCTTGGGTTCCTGCTATGACCAGTTTTGCCTACCGAGGACGGGGACCTGCGGAACCTCTCCTACAGGTAGCGACAATCCCGTCTCGGCTAAGGGTCCACTTCCCGGCAGCAGCTAACACTGTGCTTCAAATGTATCCTTTTCAATGAAGGAGCCTTTTATATGTTTCATTGCTATTTACAAAGTATTTCTGATTTGGATTTCAGTCCTATTGGAATCGTTTCATTGAAACAGGTCTATACAGTAAAGTGCGGCCGCGGTTACCCTGCTCCTAACCCGCTTTCTACCCACTTTTCGGCCGCGTTAGCCCTTCCTGCGATACACTATCCCCTTTAACCCACTCTTACTGCATCCTTAAATCACCGGGTAACCCCTTCCGCCCACGGCATGTATATTAGATGTAAACGACGAATTAGCTATTCCCTCCCATACAGTAATGTGCGCCCCGACTATCGCTTTTTTACCCTGCCATTTTGCCGCGCGTTTAACCTGCTAACTTACCGCCTACCCTTACCCCTGCGTTAGAGGCAGGGGTAAGGGTAGGCGGCAAACTTTCCCCCAGCCCCCGCTCACCTGCCCTGGCCGCGTCAATGGGTGCTGGTCTCCGGGGCAGCCCCAGTCCTCTTCCCCCTCCTCCCAAAGCAACGAAAGCGGAAAAAATCGAAAATGCGAAAAAAAAGCTGCAAGAGAGAGAGGGGAGAGAGGACGGGCAATCCTACGCTCGGGATTGCCAGTCCTCCCTCCCCTCCTCCCCAAGCAAGGTGCGAAAAGCAGCCTTGCTTTTCGGGAGGAGGGGAGAGAGGACTGGCAGTGTAAAGCAACGAAGCGACTTACTTTTTTTGCAGCCCCCCTCCAGAGACGGACATCGGCGCGGCTCCCCTGCCTCCAGCTGCCCGCACGGGCAAAAGCGGCCCCTGTGCGTCCAGTTGAGCCGCTCAAGACGTGACGTCACGTGCCGTGACGCCAAACATCATGACATCACGCCTTGAACGGCCCAATCGCACGCACAGGGGCCGCTTTCGCCCGTGCGGGCAGCTGGAGGCAGGGGAGCCGCGTCCGTCATCCGTCTCCGGAGGAGGGCTGCAAAAAAAGTAAGTCGCTTCGTTGCTTTACACTGCCAGTCCTCTCTCCCCTCCTCCCGAAAAGCAAGGCTGCTTTTCGCGCCTTGCTTCGGGAGGAGTGGAGAGAGGACTGGCAATCCCGAGCGTAGGATTGCCCGTCCTCTCTCCCTTCTCTCTCTTGCTACTTTTTTTTTTTTTTCGCTTTTTTTTTTCGGTTTTTTTCGCTTTTGTTGCTTGCTTCGGGAGGAGGGGAGAGAGGACTGGCAATCCCGAGCGTAGGAGAACCGTCCACTTCCGGGTACCTGTCATTTCAAATGACATTTGAAATGACAGATACCAGCCTGTCCGTGAAGCGTTAGGCCCGCGCACCCAGGATACTGTATAGCGCTCTATACAGTAAAATGGGTTGCGCGGGCCTAACGCTTCACGGACGCTTCTTAGACGCAGCTTGCATTTGCAAGCTATTTACATACAGTATGGAGCGGTAGGTGAGCTGCACTGTGCGTGCAGTAACCGCAGGTGCGCCCGGCACTAACGCAGCTCTTCCTACCACTCCTTACTGTATCGGCCCGAACGTGTTTTATACATTTTTCAGTGTTGGTTTCAATACATGCAACAAATGTATAACATTGATTAGTTTTAAGTGTGGAGTGAATAGAGATTATACTAATCAATACATTAGTGATGTTACTTACCTTTTCATAGGCTTTCTTGGTGGAAATTTTATTTAGATACCCCACACATTGTTTAATTCGGTAAAAGCCTAGTTGTGTATACTATATATATTATAATGTGTGTGTGTGTACATACGCATGCTCCCTCGCTCTCACACATGGTTCCTCGATCACACATGCACAAACACTTGCTCCCATGCTCACGCATTTGGTCTCTGTCATATATTCACATGGTCCCTCGCTCACACACATGCTATCTCACATACACACACACACATGCTGTCACATACACACACGTGCTCCCTCTATAACACATATGCTGTCACATACGCTCCTTTTCTCTCACATTTGCTGTTTCACACCCACACATCTGGGCCTCTCCAGCTCTTCTTTAGTTGCGATAGGTCAGCAGCCCTGGGTCATTGTCCTCACTTAAGCCCTTGATGGATTGGGATCTGCTGGCAGCCCATGGACTCCTCTTTATCTCAGGTACTCAGGGGTTAGGATCTGCTGAGTGACCCATAGCCTCATCATCTTTTTTGCCATGCAGATGGTTTGGGTTCTGTTGGGCAGTTCAGCAGCAGCATCTTCATCGTGTAGTCATGGTTTTTTCATCTCAGCTGCTCAGTGGGTTGGGATCCACCAGATGACTTGCAGCCTCATTTTTTCCATCGCAGCTTCCTCTTCATCTCAGCCAACCTGTGGGTTGGGGTGTGCCGGGCAGCCCACAGCCTTGTCATCTTCATGGCACATGGCCACCTCTTTCTGGGCTGTTTGATGGGTTGAGATCAGCTGAGTGATCTGTAGCCTTCACTCCCCTGCAGCCTCCACCTAACTGGCCCCCAGCTGCCACCATACGCAAGCACATGGCTTGCATAGTGGGTTGTACCAGCCCTCATAGGATGAATTATCCATACTAAATATCCACCCGCTTCTCTGGAGAGTCAACTGCTTAGTTAAGCTTAGCTCTAAAATTGATTGAAGGGCTCATGAGGCTTTGCCGGAATGAGAATTCCAACACACGCACTGTAGAGCATAAAGCTCTAATAATTATGAGAGAGATGTCCGTTCGGTGCCAGTGGATGACATCACCCACACTATGGCTAACTCATCCTGCTATCTACAGAAACATCATCTACAGTAAGCAAACTTGCTTTCTGTGGTCTCATTTCAGTGAGGGAAATTGGATAGCAGAATAAAAGATGTATTAGCTTGTCTTGAATATCCTGTGTATCCAGATTGGCTAGTTCCTTACATAACACATTCTGGAGCAGGATCAAGAACTCAGTAGTCCTGATGTAGTTTCTGCTTTTCCTGTGGCTGACCCTATGTTAGAAATTATGCTGATAAAAAGGTGCTTGCAAATGATTTTCTGCAGCTGAGAAAGAATGTCAGGGTCAAGTCTGTCTGTTGAAGCAGGTGACCAGAAGAGATCATTGCCATTTGGAAGGCCACTGATATTTGCAATGCTTTGCTATACAGTTCAGTCCACATATTCATCAGTCTCTGTTATAGGAACCTATGGTCGCTTTACTAAGGTCTTTGCTCTTCCAAGCAGAGGGGTATATTGGGATTACTCTTTTCGGACCCGGACGGCTCCAACAACGACTGGCGCACCACCACGGGGTAAGGGCCTCTCCCTCCCCCCCGAGCCGGCACTCGAACGCTCGCAAGGCCTACCTGCTAGGCCCGACGCACCCGACTCCTGCAGCCGCGCCCCCCGGCCAATCGGAGGCCAGGCGCCCTCGGACCACGTCATCGGAGCGACAGACGGGCCTTTTAAAGGCCACCTCCATCGTGGGATCCCCTTTCGGACCCGGACGGCTCCAACAACGACCGGCGCACCACTGCGGGGTAAGGGCCTCTCCCTCCCCCCTGAGCCGGCACTCGAACGCTCGCAAGGCCTACCTGCTAGGCTCGACGCACCCGCCTCCCGCAGCCACGCCCCCCGGCCGATCGGAGGCCAGGCGCACTTGGACCACGTCATCGGAGCGACAGACGGGCCTTTTAAAGGCCACCTCCATCATCGTGGGATCCCCCTTTCGGACCCGGACGGCTCAAACAACGACCGGCGCACCACCGCGGGGTAAGGGCCTCTCCCTCCCCCCCGAGCCGGCACTCGAACGCTCGCAAGGCCTACCTGCTAGGCCCCACGCACCCGACTCCCGCAGCCGCGCCCCCCCGGCCAATCGGAGGCCAGGCGCCCTCGGACCACGTCATCGGAGCGACAGACGGGCCTTTTAAAGGCCACCTCCATCGTGGGATCCCCCTTTCGGACCCGGACGGCTCCAACAACGACCGGCGCACCACCACGGGGTAAGGGCCTCTCCCTCCCCCCCGAGCCGGCACTCGAACGCTCGCAAGGCCTACCTGCTAGGCCCGACGCACCCGACTCCCGCAGCCACGCCCCCCAGCCAATCGGAGGCCAGGCGCCCTCGGACCACGTCATCGGAGCGACAGACGGGCCTTTTAAAAGCCACTTACCTTTCCTGGCATCGCACGCACGAAGGAGCGCGAACTATGGGGCCTGCCCCTTAGTGCGCCCCTTCGTGCGTCCTTTCTTCTTTCATCTTCAACTACACCGGACAAACCTGACACCAAGTCTTTCTCCAACCCTCTGGACTCGCGCCCTGCCGAACCCAGCGGAACCAACCAGAAGTTCTTGGACTTCAACCTACTAAGGTCCGCATAGTCAGATAAGTGCTCGCACTAAAGGGATCCACCCCCCCATACTCTCTCCACCACAAACCATGCAACGTTTTGGTTCCACCCTTAGAGCTTAGCTCATGTATTTTGCATGTTTTCGTACATGTACTGTATCCACCTGCATACTGCTAATTCTCCACCTGCATACTGTATTGTACCTGCATTCTGCATATGTATTGTATCCACCTGCATGTATTGTATCCACCTGCTAACTTCCCACTACAGCATACAATTCCGCACCCACTCTAATCCCAGAGAAGTCGAAGCATCCCACCCCCCACACCATCTCTCACCTCTCCTCGTCACACGCATCCCACACCGACCACCCCCCCCAACCCCACTATGCTTCCCCACGCCTCCACTCCTTCTAAACACTTCCCCATCCCCCGCTTACCTTACCCCTCAAACAGACCACCATCCCTTAACTTTGCAACCCCCCAAGTACAACATAAATCCCTTCTCCCCATCCTCATCTCTCCCCTAACCCAGCTTCTAGGTCTCACCACCCTAGCCCTTATGCTGTTCAATGCCCAGTCCCTCACTAAAAAATCTCACATCCTCGATGACCTCCTACACGACCACAATCCCGATATTTGTGCAGTCACCGAAACCTGGCTCAAGGAGACAGACTCAGTGATCCTAAACCAGCTCCCTACACAATCACATGACATTTTCTCGCTGCCCAGGCCAAAAGGAAAAGGAGGTGGCTTACTCCTAGTCGCCAAAAAAACCCTCAACCTCAGGCCACTGAACATCAGCCCCCCACCTAGGCTAGAAGTGGGCCTTTTCAAATCTGCTAAACTACAAATTTGCCTGGTCTACGCCCCCCCAGGCTTACTGGAACTCATTCCCTCCCCACTCATTGAACTGATAACCAACAATATCAACAACGAAAGACCAGCTATTCTTCTAGGAGACTTCAATCTCCATGTTGACTCTCGACCCCTATCACCCTCCTGTGAAACCCTCTTAACCGCCCTGCAGGCACTTGGCTTTACCCAAATCATCTCCACCCCCACTCACAAGGCAGGGCATACCCTGGACCTCCTTTTCGTCAACTCCTACATACAGACCCCCACTACAGCCACATGCACGCCTGTACCCTGGTCCGACCACTCCCTCATTGAAATAAACCTCACCCTTAGCGCCACATCCACCAACATTCCCCCTCAAAACAACTCCTTCTCCTTCCGCAAATCCTGTTCACCCGAGGAACTCTCAGCAGCACTCACAGAATCCCTTGACAAGCTTGATCACTCCACTCCCGATTCTGCTCTTAACTCCTGGGATAACCTCACCCGAGACATAGCCGACAACCTGTGCCCCCTCGTCACTTGTAGCCAACACGCCACCCCCTCAAGTAAAAAACCCTGGTACAACCCTGAGCTACGCCGTATGAAACACAACCTCAGACTCAAAGAAAGAATTTGGCGCAAAGACCCCTCATCCCTGAACGCCGCCTCCTACAAATCCTACCTTCACACCTACCAACTTGCTATCCAAAAAACCAAGCGGGACTACAACGCCACCAAAATACACCAAGACTCATTTAACCCAAAGACCCTCTTCACCTATGTTGCAGCTCTTACAAAACCCACCACCCCATCCACATCCGATGCGGACACAGGCGCTAAATGTGAATAGCTAGCTCTCTTCTTCCAAAACAAAATTGCCAACTTACTCCGCAGGTTCCCTCCCATGTCCACCCCTATGCCCATGACTCCCTCACCCAGTAATTGCAAGCCCAATAAACCCCCCCCCCCCCCCCCCCGTAAGTACACGCTACACACCTTGGACCCGACTTCCACTAAGGAAATTGAGTCCATCCTCAAAAGAAGTAAGCCTGCTTCCCACCCCTCCCATACTATCCCCACCAAAATTCTCCTCTCCATTCCCAACACCATTGCTCTCAACCCCTTGCAGACATCATAAACTGCTCCTTATCTGCTGGCTCAGTTCCTGACACACTAAAACATGCAGTTGTCAAACCCCTCATCAAGAAACCATCATTGGACCCCAAAGACCCCTCCAACTACCGTCCCATTTCAAACCTTTCCTTCATTGCTAAAATTATGGAGAAAGTAGTAAACGCCCAACTTATGGAATACCTAGAAGACAACTGCATCCTTCATGCATCCCAATTTGGCTTCCGCAAGAACCTGAGTACCGAGGCTCTCCTACTCTCCCTCACTGACACACTACTCATTGGCCTGGACCAGGGACACAATTTTCTCATTGCATTCCTAGATATCTCAGCTGCCTTTGACACGATAAGCCACAATCTCCTCATCTCCAGTCTCATAAACATAGGTATCTCCGACACTGCCCTCCTATGGTTCAAATCCTACTTGGCTAACAGATGCTTCTCCGTCAAACTTGGCAGCTCAGAGTCCTCTCAGTTCCCTCTCACACAAGGAGTACCCCAAGGCTCCTCCCTCTCATCCACCCTCTTTAACGTATATCTCCTACCCCTCTGTCATCTCCTTTCAGAGCTTGGGCTTAAATTCTACATCTACGCTGATGATGTCCAGATTATCATTCCCCTCCATGAATCTATCTCCGCCACCCTTAGCTACTGGGACGAATGCCTATCTTCCATCAACTCTCTACTCACATCCCTTCAACTTGCACTCAATGCCTCAAAAACCGAGCTTCTCCTCATCCACAACCATCAAACATTCAAGCTCCTCCCCCCCAATGACCCCAAGACCCTCTCCTTAACCTCACAGCCCGCTGTCCGAAACCTCGGTGTCTTCATCGACCCTCTTCTGAACCTAAAAAATCACATCAGCTCTGTCCTTAAAGGCGGTTTCTACAAACTAAACATCATCAAAAAACTCAAGCCCCTACTTCACACACATGATCTCAAAACAGTCATCCAAGCCACCCTCGCATCCAAGCTGGACTACTGCAACTCCCTCTACCTTGGACTCCCCTACTCCACTATCAAACCCCTCCAGATACTTCAAAACGCCACTGCAAGACTCCTTAGCAACACACGTAAAACAGACCATATAACCCCAGTCCTCAAGGAACTGCATTGGCTACCCATCTCTTTCTGCATCCTCTTCAAATCCCTCACCATTATACACAAATCTATTTACAAGAACAATCCCTCATGGCTTAGCGAACCTCTCCAACTCTCGCAATCTGCCCGCCCCACCGGAGCAAACCTTGCTGGCACCCTTCAAGTCCCACCCCTTAAGAAGGCCCGCCTTTCGGCAACCAGGGAACATGCCCTATCTATTGCCGGTCCTACGCAATGGAACACCATACCATCCCACCTCCGTCTGGAGCCCTGCCCCCTGAAATTCAGAAAGATGCTCAAACATGGCTCTTCCACCAGGCCTTCCCAGACTAGCCACCCACCCTACCCACCCCGCCCCCCCCTGCTGTAATTATGTAATTATGTTTATCATTCATGACCACGATTAATGTTTGTAAATATGTTTTGATCTCCCCTTCCCCTTCTTTTAACTTTCAGGCTCCCCCTAGAGCCTTCTACTCTCTCATTCATAATCTCCTGGTTCTCCCCTCCCCTGTTCTATGTAATTTCAACCTTTCGTTACAATGTAAACCGATATGATGTGTATTTTAATGTCGGTATAAAAAAGATGTTAAATAAATAAATAAAATAAATACTCTGACACTCCCCTCTAGGAGTGTCCACAATGATGCTGTCCAGAATTTGATCAGAGAAGCCCGAGAATATTCTGGTCAGAAGGAGGAATAGGGTTAGAGCTGAGATTGAAAGAAGTCCAATCTCTCATCTCTTTGTAAGAGTCTGGAGTATGGGAAAGGGGGGGAAACTTGCTTTCTGTCCCTAGTTCTAGTACAGAGGGCCACACAAAGTTCCCTGTAGTAGTGGTTCTAATATTTAACTAAAAGTAACTGTTCCTTTGGTTCCTTTGACTTCCTGGGGGGGGTGGGGGGGAAGGAAAAATACTGATCCAAGTTTTGTATATGAACAAAGATCTACACAGGATCAGTAAGAATTAAATGTCAGGAGCCTGTTAAGAGGTAACCATCAGTGTGGAAAAATGCCCATCTAGTGCTCTGTTCCAGGAGTTCAGATGAGAGAGGATTGCAGGATAAAAATTCAAGCATTAGGTGTTCAGATACCAAGAAGGGTCTTTGGGGAGACAGGGAGCCTAACATTTATCCATGTGAGTCTTAAAAATATAAGAACAGGTATGAAGGGATCCCAGGAGGGTGTAACAGCAAGTGGTGATCGTTGGTGACTTTAATATGCCAGATGTAGACTGGAAAATCCCATCTGCAGAATCTAAAAACAGCAGAGCAATAGTGGATGCCATGCAAGTATCTTTGTTCAAACAAATGGTATTGGAACCCACGAGAGAAGGAACTATTCTCGACTTAGTGCTCAATAATGGAGATATCGTCTCTGATGTCAAGGTGGGCGCCCACCTCAGCACCAGTGATCATCAAACGGTATGGTTTAATATCACTAAAAGAATATGGAAAAGAAGCACAAAGACCAGAGTTTTACAGTTCAGAAACACAGACTTTGAGGAAATGGGGAAGTACCTAGAGGAAGAACTAAATGGATGGGAAAATGAGAGAGATGTGGATCAACAGTGGACCAATCTAAAAGTAGCAATCGCCAAGGCAACTGCTCTATATGTTAGAAATGTAAAGAAAAGCAAAAGAAAAATGAAACCTATCTGGTTCTCAAAGGAGGTGGCTGACAAAATTAAAGCTAAAAGAACTGCATACAAGAAATACAAAAGATCCCAAAGGGAGGAGCACAAAGAAGAATATCTGATTCAACTGAGGGACACTAAGAAATTAATCAAGTTGGCAAAAAGTCAAGCAGAAGAGAGGATTGCCAAGGAGATAAAATATGGTGACAAAACATTTTTCAGATACATCAGCGAAAAGAGAAAAGTCCAAAGTGGTATAGTGAAATTGAAAGGTGGAAATGATCAATGTGTGGAGGGAGACGAAGAAATGGCAGAAATATTAAACGAATACTTCAGCTCTGTGTTCACTAAAGAAGACCCTGGAGAAGGACCATCTCTACACAACAAGAAACTGGAGGGAAGCGGAACAGAGGAAAATCCATTTACAGTAGATAATGTATGGGAAGAGCTAAAGAATCTGAAAGTGGACAAAGCCATGGGGCCTGATGGGATTCATCCAAGGATACTGAGGGAGCTCAGAGATGTGCTGGCGGGACCGCTGTGCGACCTGTTCAATAGATCCCTAGAAACGGGAGTGGTGCCGAGTGATTGGAGAAGAGCGGTGGTGGTCCCGCTTCACAAGAGTGGGAACAGAGAGGAGGCTGGTAACTACAGACTGGTTAGCCTCACTTCAGTGGTGGGAAAAGTAATGGAGTCACTGTTGAAAGAGAGAATAGTGAACTATCTACAGTCGGGAGAATTGATGGACCAGAGGCAGCATGGATTCACCAGAGGAAGATCCTGTCAGACAAATCTTGATTGACTTTTTTGACTGGGTAACCAATTGGATCGAGGAAGAGCGCTCGATATCATATACTTGGATTTCAGCAAAGCTTTTGATACGGTTCCGCACAGAAGACTGGTGAATAAAACGAGAAGCTTGGGAGTGAGTGCCGAGGTGGTGACCTGGATTGCAAATTGGTTGACGGACAGAAGACAATGTGTGATGGTAAATGGAACCTTCTCTGAAGAGAGAGCGGTTTTAAGTGGTGTACCGCAAGGATCGGTGTTGGGACCGGTCCTGTTCAATATCTTTGTGAGCGACATTGCGGACGAGATAGAAGGTAAGGTTTGTCTTTTTGCGGATGACACTAAGATCTGCAACAGAGTGGACACGCCGGAAGGAGTGGAGAGAATGAGACGGGATCTAAGGAAACTGGAAGAGTGGTCGAAGATATGGCAGCTGAGATTCAATGCCAAGAAGTGCAAAGTCATGCATATGGGGAGTGGAAATCCGAATGAACTGTATTCGATGGGGGGGGAAAGGCTGATGTGCACGGAGCAGGAGAGGGACCTTGGGGTGATGGTGTCTAATGATCTGAAGTCGGCGAAACAATGCGACAAGGCGATAGCTAAAGCCAGAAGAATGCTGGGCTGCATAGAGAGAGGAATATCGAGTAAGAAAAGGGAAGTGATTATTCCCTTGTACAGGTCCTTGGTGAGGCCTCACCTGGAGTACTGTGTTCAGTTCTGGAGACCGTACCTTCAAAAAGACAAAGACAAGATGGAGGCGGTACAGAGAAGGGCGACCAGGAAGGTGGAGGATCTTCATCGGATGACGTACGAGGAGAGATTGAAGAATCTAAATATGTACACCCTGGAGGAAAGGAGGAGCAGAGGTGATATGATACAGACTTTCAGATACTTGAAAGGTGTTAATGATCAAAAGACAACGTCAAACCTTTTCCGAAGGAAAAAAATCAGCAGAACCAGGGGTCACGATTTGAAGCTCCAGGGAGGAAGATTCAGAACCAATGTCAGGAAGTATTTCTTCACGGAGAGGGTGGTGGATGCCTGGAATGCCCTTCCGGAGGATGTGGTGAAGACCAGAACTGTGAAGGACTTCAAAGGGGCGTGGGATAAACACTGTGGATCCATAAAGTCAAGAGGCTGCCAATGAAGAGTGGGTGACTCGCCAGAATGATGGCTACTGCCTGGAGTCAATACCCTTATTAAATAAACATACACAGGCTTACTGTGACTCCAACATCGCTCTAAGCTTCAACAGCAAGAGGAAATGTGGAAAAAAGGATTCACACTCACAAAGAGGGGAGTAGCTGGCTTGTTACGGTGGTTACTACCCCAAATCAATTAAGCCTGGTACTTCACTTTCAATGCATATACAGCATAGTTCTCTGATTCAACGGCAGGGGAGAAGAAAAACTGATACTTCACACATCCAGCAGAGCTCTCTGCTTCAACGGCAGGGGAGAAGAAAAGAGGGTTCGCACTCACAAAGCGGGGAGTAGCTGGCTTGTTACGGCGGTTACTACCCCAAACCAAATGTGCCTGATACTTCACTTTCGATGCACATCCAGCATGGCTCTCTGCTTCAACGGCATGGGAGAAGACTTATACTTCACGCATATCCAGCATAGCTCCCTGCTTCAACAGCAGGGGAGAAGGAAAAACAACCAATAAGGGCTGTATAACATAGTCTGGGTAAAACAAATAAGCATGGGTGCAGCTTGCTTATTGCGGCGGCTTCTACCCCTAACCAATCAAGCTAGATATTTCACTTGGATACAGCTCCATCACTGCTCTCTACATTAAAGGTGGGGGTGGAAGGGAAATAGAACCAAGAGCTAAGAGAAACAGATAAGTATGAGAGAAAAAATGTGTGAAGCTTGCTGGGCAGACTAGATGGGCCATTTGGTCTTCTTCTGCCGTCATTTCTATGTTTCTATGTTTCTATTATCAACCCTCTTGTGAAATCTCATTACCTGCTTGTGGATTCTAGATAAAGACTGTACCTCTTGTAACTGTTTAAGTGAAGACTTTTTCTCCTAGGACAAGCAGGATGGTAGTCCTCACGTGTGGGTGACATCATCCAATGGAAGCCTGCACGGAAAACTTTTGTCAAAGTTTCTAGAAGCTTTGACCAGCACACTGAGCATGCCCAGCGTATCAGCACGTCCATGCAAGGTCCCTCTTCAGTCTTTTCTTTTCTGCGGTGCAGTTGCCTCGCAGTTCGTGGAGCTCTCAAATTCTTTGTTTTTCTCGATCAGTTTTCAAGTTTTTCCAATTTCCTCATCGGGTCCCCCTTTGCGGTCGGTGCCTGTTCGGTGTGGGAGGTTGTTTTCCTGCCTCCTTTTCAACTTTGCAATCACGCCGGGTGTTTTTTTTATAGCATCGACCAGTTTTTGTCTGTGCCCCCAGTGCCCGCGGACCATGTCCATCATGGATCCGCATGAGGTTTGCATCCTCTGCCTGGGGCCTCACACGATCTCTGGGTGCCATCTGTGTGATCAGATGACTCCCAAAAGGCGTCGGGTGCACCTCGATAAAATGGAGAAGCTTTTAGGGGCCCCAAAGTCTGCTCCTTCTACTCCTGCGTTGGCCCCATCAATGCCGAGGGACCGTGGGGTGCCCCTTATCACTGTTCCCCTGGCTGTTCCTTTCGCCAGTACCTCCAAAGATCACGGAGACAGTGATAGGTCTTCAATGATTTCACCATTCTCCCAGACATTGGGATCTTCCGCTTGCTCAGCACCGGGGAAAGACCAGGCCGAGCACCAAAGGAGATCCCACAACCATCACCACCGGTCGCTGTCGACCAAAGCAACACCAGCCATCGAAGGCCCAATTCTCCAATGCCCCCAGTAGTCCTAGGCGTTCCCCACCGACACAGGTGCTGGGCACCATGCCACCTTAGAGACCCGAGGAAGAGCCTGTGATGCCTCATCCCCCTCTCAGTCCTAGCCATTTTGGACTTTCAGAGGAGTTGGACTGTAGGGTGCAGTCTGCAGTGCTCAATGCTCTCCAGAGCGTTGAGCTGCCGGTGCTCCCAGCCACCATACCAGTGCCCGAGCCTCTGCCATCGATGCTAGCACCCCTGCTGGAGTGTCTGGATGTCCTCTTGGGCACCCTTCTGACGCAGCCAGTGCCTGAGGGACCATCTGTTCCCCAGCAGCCACCGATGCCCTCCACCGGAGCGATCCTGATTCTCGGGTCCTCCAAGGAGGAAGATAGAGCCGGTACCATGTTTCCCAGACCACGGTTCCCCGAGTCCTTCCTGGGTCCTTCCGGCATCCCACGGCCTCCAATCCCCTCGATGCCAGGGAAACCATCAATTCCCGTGGTGCCCTCAAGGCCTCCGAAACCATCGGAGCCCAGGACTCGTGTTTCTCACGGACCTTACCCACGGCATGCTGATCCCAGTGAGGAGGAAGGGCCTTAAGACCCTTGGGGTCAAGACTCCACGGAGTCATTCATATGAGCCCCTCTCGGAATCCTCCCCTCCAGAGGAACGACGCCGGTTACCCCCCAAGGACCTGTCCTTTGTAGGATTTGTCAGGGCCATGGCTGAGGCCATCCCCTTTCAACTGCTCACTGAGGATGCACATCATAAAATGCTGTAGATTCTCCAGTTTGTCGACACTCCTAAGGAAATTGTAAAGGTTCCGATCGACGACATTTTCAAGGACCTCCTCCTCCACATGTAGGAGCACTCCATTTCTATCTCCCCCATCAATAGAAAGGCTGATGCTAACTACTTGGTGCAGCAGGGCGTGGGGTTTGAGAAGCGGCACCTGAAAAAGGCCCGGTGCTCCTGCACTCATGCCTCCGCCCCTCCGGAATGTGAGCACAGGGAGCTAGATGCATGCTGGTGGCCCACATCGCCGCCTTCTAGCTCTATATGACACAAAACAACTGCAATCTCTGAAAATGGGTCCAGGACTTCGCAGAGGGCTTACCTGAACAACAACAGGAGGCCTTCTCGATCATTGTCCCGCTGGGTCTCAAGGCCAGGAAGCACAAAGTGCGTTCCATCTATGATGTCTTCGAGATGGCAGCTCGCGTAGCTGTGGTTGGCATCGGTGCCAGGAGAATGGCATGGTTCAAAGCCTCAGACCTCTGGCCGGAGGTCCAAGACAGGCTAGTTGATCTCCCCTGCACAGATGAAAATCTCTTCGGGGATAAAGTCCGGGATGTGGTAGCGCAATTGAAGGACCATCATGACACCCTTCAACAGCTTTCCGCTAGTGCTTCTGACACCCTGTCCTTGGCAAGGAAGTCCTGTAGCCCAGGATCCCAGAAGCCTTTCTACAGGCAGAGAAAGTATTATCCTCCAGCCTCCAGGGCTCTCACACCTCGCACCAGCTCCAGTGGCCGCCCTTGCCAGCAGCGAGCACCAAGGCCCCAGCCAGACTGGACATGGCACAAGCAAAAGCTTTTTTGCCCAGGGACCGAGCAATTGCTCTTGCCTCACCGGCTACCCTTATCCAGAACAAACAGAGGGTACCAGCTCACCTTCTGCTCCTCCTGCTGGGCCACATGTCCATGTGACTCCTCTGGCTCGCCTCTGCATGGACCTTGTGGTCCCAGTGGCGACAGGCTTCCCAGGATCTCGAGACTCCTATCGCGATCACGGACCCTCTGCGAGTGTCCCTAACCTGGTGGGAACATCTTCCAAGCCTCTATGCCCCAGGCAATTCTCACCACTAATGCTTACCCTCAGGGTTGGGGGGGGGCCCATGTGAATGGTATCCACATGCAGGGTATCTGGACTGCCTCCGAAGCCCGCTGTCAGATAAGCATCCTGGAGCTTCGGGCAATCCGGTACGCCTTATGGGTGTTCAGGTATCAGTTGTCATCCAAGGAGACAGACATCCAGCCTGCTATGCCTTCTCCCTCCACTGAGGAAGAGGCCTGCTATATGCATACCCCCCTCTGCTGCTCCTGCTGATGCTTCAACAGGACGGTGGGACCATAATGCTGGTGGTGCCCTTCTGGCCACGCCAAGTCTGGTTCCCGCTTCTGCAGGTCTTGTCAGGGCAGGCCCCCATCTGGCTGGGGACGGTGCCTGAAGTCATCGCTCAGAATCAGGGCAGCCTGCACCATCCGAACCTCTGAGCATTGGCCCTGACGACTTGGATTTTGAGCGCATAGTCCTTCAGTCTTTGGCGCTCTTGGACTGCGTCTCTCAGGTACTGGTAGCGTCCCAAAAGCCCTCCAGCAGAAAGTCCTTCAGCTTAAAGTGGAAAAGATTTTCCATCTGGTGTACGGGGCATGGCTTGGATCCCTTCTCCTTCCCCCTCCCCCAGCTGTTGGACTACCTGTGGCACCTCTCCGAACCTGAGCTTCAGACCAACTTGGTCAGGGTCCACCTGAGTGCTGTCAGTGCATACCATCGGGGTGTCGCTGGCACACCGATTTCCATGCGGCCAATTCATGTGGGGCCTCCTCCAGCTGAAGACCCCTCTTTGGCCTCCTGTCGTAGACTGGGACCTCAGTGTTGTCCTGGCATGGCCCATGCGACCCCCTTTTGAGACGCTGTAGTCTTGCAACCTGAAGTTCCTTACCTGCAAAGTTGTGTTCCTGATAGCGATTACTTCAGCTTGTAGGGTCAGTGGGCTTCAAGCTCTCGTGACCCTCCCACCATACACGAAGTTCTTCCATGATCGTGTGGAGTTGTGTACGCATCCGAAGTTCCTGCTCAAGGTGGTATCAGATTTCCACCTTAATCAGTCCATCGTATTACCCATCTTCTTCCCCAGGCCTCACTCCCACTCGGGGTAGCGGGCCTTTCATACCTTGGACTGCAAAAGGGCCTTGGCTTTTTTTCTGGATTGTACAGCAAACCACAGACAGTCCACCCAGCTCTTCATCTTGTTTGATCCCAACAGACTGGGAAGGAAGGTGGGTACACAGACCCTGTCGAACTGGTTGGTGGATTGCATTGCCTTTTCTATCAGCAGACCTTCCGCTCACTGGCAGAGTAAAGGCTCACTCTGTGAGGGCCATGGCGGCAGCGGTAGCTCATTTTCATGCACTCCCCGTCACCCAGATTTGTCAGGCCGCAACCTGGACTTCTCTTCACACGTTTGCGGCTCTTTCCTGTTTGAACAAGGACGGGCATCAGGAAAGTGCCTTTGGTCAATCCATCCTCCGCAACCTGTTCCAGTCCTAAACCCAACTTCCATTTCGTGCTCTGTGGGAACCAGATTGTCCTCAGCAGACCTACAGCGTCTCGGTTGTTGTTGTTCCCATTGGCACCTTGTTTGATTGCTTTTGGTCTTCTCTGTTCCTTCGCACAGTCTGTAGCTTGGTACTCACCCACATTTGAGGACTACCATCCTGCTTGTCCTAGGAGAAAGTGCAGTTGCTTACCTGTAACAGGTGTTCTCCTAGGACAGCAGGATATTAGTCGTCGGGAATCCTGCCCGCCTCCCCATGGTCGTTGGGCTCTTCTTTCGGTTTGTTGTTTTACGAATATTTTTGCTCGTGTTTTTTCATCTATGTAATGAGACTGAAGGGAGACCTTGTGTGGACGCGCGGATAGCAGCATGCTGGGCATTCTTAATGTGCTGGTCAAAGCTTCTAGCAACTTTGACAAAAGTTTTCCGTTCCTGGCTCCATCGGATGATGTCACCCACGTGTGAGGACTAACATCCTGCTGTCCTAAGAAGAACACCTGTTACAAGTAAGCAACTGTGCTATATTTTGGAACACCATGCTTTATGTCCCGTGTCGTCTTGGTGTAAAACCATCAAAATAACTTGGGCCTTCCCCCATCCTCCCTGTCAGAGGATTCATGCCAGGGTTTACATGGCTAAAACATGACTAAACCCTAGTGTGCTATCCCTACCATCCACCATTGGGTTACACCCTTGGCCCCTTAAGAATTTCAGCAAGAACTGCACAGGCCTTGCTTATACCTGTGCACATGCCTCTCTCCTGGCAACCTCTCATCTGCAACTGAATTTTTGCTTACATCTAGGCAAGTATCCTGCATACAAGCTACTCCCTGAGGGTTTCTAGAGCCACTGAGACCTCACAACAACCTGAGGTTACAGAGCTCTCAGAAAGGTATTCACAGGGGGGAAGGAGGAGAATACCGGCTATTGCAGGAGTCCCGAGGTGAGTGCTGACGCTGTAAAAGAGAGAGAGACATTCTATCTCCTCGTCGAGGGAAAGGAGGACGCGGCTGTGGACACGCCCCCAGGTGATGTCACTCTTGAGCACCCGGAACAGCATAAAAGCAGGCACCTGCGGAGTAATAGTCGGGGGAAGGAGGAGAATACCGGCTATTGCAGGAGTCCCGAGGCGAGTGCTGACGCTGTAAAAGAGAGAGAGATATTCTATCTCCTCGTCGAGGGAAAGGAGGATGCGGCTGTGGACACGCCCCCAGGTGACGTCACTCTTGAGCACCCGGAACAGCATAAAAGCAGGCACCTGCGGCGCGCAGCCAAAGGGGCGCGCCCCTGGTAAATTTTCGTTTTTTTAGAAGTTTACCATGGGAAAGAAACGCAAGTCAAAGAACTGGACCTCCTCACCAACAACTCCCGTCGTAAGAAAAGGACCAATGGACAACCATATAATCCATATGGGTGAGTCCATTGTAAGGGGCGATTCTGAAGGCAACTCCTCTTTAGGGGTTACCTTGAGCCCCAGGTCCAGTCAACCCCCCCTACAACCTTTAATGGAAGGTACTGGTGAGACTTTAACAGCTGAAAACTCACGAGTGAACCCCCTAGGGAATCTAGAAGGGTGTATCACCGGAGGGAATAGGCTGTTTGGTTCTAATATTGAAGGGAGAACTGAAACTGCTAGTAATAATAATATTGTGCCCTGTCCAATGGTATTACCAGAGTTGACTGAAGAAGTAGATGAACATAACATAGAGCCAGAAAATGTTACTCTTTCTGATGTTTGGAAATTGTCAGCAAAAATAGACAAAAAAAAATTAACTAGATCTGTAGTACAAACACATGAATTCTCTCTCCAGGTAAAGGCAAAATTTGAAGATCTTGATAATAGAGTTGTGAGAGTAGAACAAGCGGTTGAGATGTTGGGCCCACAAGTTAATATTATTGTTGTCACCAATACATCATTTATAAAAGACAATTTAATGCTACATAATCAGATTGAGTTATTGGAGAATGAATGTAGATCATTCAATCTAAGAATGTTAAATTTTCCTAAAACAAGATTATTGTCAGCAGGAGAATTGTTTAATAAATATGCTATGGAGATTTTATCCTTTGAGAATGATAAACTACCAATATTATCAAGGTTGTATTATTTACCTACTAGAAGGATTACTCAGGTACAAGAGGAAGGGATGGATACGTTGAATAGTCCAGGAATCTCCACTTTTTTGGAGGATTCCATGGATATCATTAACACTAGAGCTACATTGTTAGTCTCTTTTTCCTTAAAGAAAGATAAAGATAGATTTTTTTCTAAATATTTTCAGGTCAAGGATCTTAATTTTTGTGGGCATAAAGTTCAAATCTTTCCAGATGTTTCCCGTGCTACTCAAGCACATAGGAAACAATTTCTAAATTTGAGGAAACAGGCTCTTGATTTAGGGGCCAGTTATTTTCTAAAATTTCCTTGCAAATGCCTAATAACTTTCCAGAATAATAAATTTATCTTCACTGACCCCATCCACTTGGAGCGATTCTTAAAGGATAAAACTCCGCAGTAGAAAGAATGTTTTGTTAGGACTTAGGGTTGTATTAAGAATAAAGACAAAAGCAAGTAGCGAGGAAACCCTCCTTCCTACCCTTGATGTGGACTAGGATTGTTGTAATATGATTTATGTGAAATTTCTATTGTGATATTTTATTTCTTTACTTTTCTTGGTTATTGCATTTGTGAAAAAATGTTATAATTCAATAAAATATTTAAAAAAAAAAAAAAAAGAAAGGTATTCACAGCCATTTATTAAAAGTACTGGGATCCTATAGCAACTCACTCACTTGGGTCTCTAATTAGTCACAGAAACACAGGGTTAATAAACTAATAAGTTTATTATTAAAAAGGTTTTACAGTGACTTAAAAAATGCTTGAAAAACTGCAAACAACAAACAGGGAAAAAATAGAAGGAAATTTTACTTACAATGCTTTTATTCTTAAATCAGTTTCTCTAAGAGTGAAATTCTACATCTTTTTCAGTCAGATCTGAGAATCCTGAGTAACATTTTGCTGTCAGCACACAACTGTACTTCCCAGTTTAAATGGATACACACTCAGACCCTCAGCAGCAGAGTGAGATCATCAACTTGTTCTAAGTCTGGGATTAATCCAGTCATCTCAAGCTGCTTGTGCCTATGAAACATTGTATTGTTATATTGCAATATTGCATTGTTATACTGCCATCTGATTTCCAGCTCAAGATCATCAGAAAAAAAATGTTCTCAAGTATAGGTTTTACATGACAGACAAATAATGCTAACAGATAAAACTCCTGTTTCAGTATAATTGGTATTAAGTGTGCCCCTGCTTAAAGATGTACTAGCGGGAAAGGGGGTACTACCTCTAGATATAGCCTCCCACTGGGATTCTAGATTTGGACTATCCTATAAAGTCTGTTTGCAAGTTGTTGAACCTAACTAATTCTCTACTAGAGCCCATTTCTGTTGGTTTCTGGGTTGCCACCTTATCTTGTGCTTCATAATTATAATGCAATATTACTAAGATTAGGAACATTCCACAAAACTAATTGGGAACAGATTTAAAACAATTATTTTTCAGGCATTACCCAGTTAAACTGTGGATTTTACTACCAGAGAATGCAATCAAAGCTAATAGCATAGCTGAGTTTCTGGATGACAGTTTCATTAACAAACAGACTTGAGGCTTGAAATGGGGTCAACCAATCAACCCCAGCATTCAGGATGAAAGTCCTAATCTTCAAACCAGATAAGAACCTAAAACAAGTAAAAACAGCAGAGAAGACTGCTTCAGATAGCCCTCAAAGGCAAAATCCATAGCATCAGGAATTGGCTGGGGCTCAATCAAAAGGGGATGCTGAGAAGCAGGAAATTGCAGCAACACAAAGGCTAACAAGCCTGTTTTCTGTCAAGGTGCCTATACATAGAAGTCTTATTGTCATGTTTCTCTCCTCCAATAATCCACACTTTGCTACTAGTTCCTGCTTTAATTTTGTTACCTCCTTACTGACTCCAGTTCCAGGTCTGCAGTTTGTGTATTCATATTCCTTTTTCCTGCCTTGGGAATTATCTGCTGACTTCAGTTCTTTGCCCACAGTTCCAGTATATTTCCAGCCTTGTGACTTGTCTGCTGTCTCCACTTGTGGGCCTGCAGCCCTAGTTTGGTTCCCGTTCTGCTCCAGCTCCTGATACCTGAAAGCTCAAGTGTATGTATCTGCTTACCTGAATATAAACTCCAGTTCTTCCTCTTGCTACCTGCAATTTCCATATCTAGGCAGTGGTCTTCCTGAGTGCAGCACCCAAATTCTGGGTATTTCCCAGCAATGCCTGGCCCAGCCAGAGTTCCCATACCCAAGGCTGGGCCCCCACTCTAACACTGTTGGAGACAAGCTACTGGGCTTGATGGATAATTTGTCTGACCCAGCATGGTACATCTCTTAAAATATATTTCTAAATCTAAAAACCCTGAAAGAGAAAAGTGGCTTGATTGGATCTACTACTTTTACAGAATGCTGAGTATTTCCTATCTGCTACTCCCTGTTGACTTCATGTTCTTGTGTTTGAAGGAAATCATGGGTTGTTGATAGTAAGCCATGCCAAGACAACCTAAAGCCTGCAACCAAGCAGGCCTCCTTAGTAAGCTCTTCTGGGTAGGAGCTCACCATCTGTTTCTCAGAGATGGAGAAGGATTCTTTGGTACCATTGATTACATTTGTAAGTCCACTCCTCTCAAATTGCTTTCAATTTAGGACTCTGTGGATTAACACAACAGAACATTTATAACCTGCTACTGTCTTATTGAAGGACCTTAGAGTTTAATAGAGCTATGATATTTTCAGAGTGAGCTATTATGTTCAGATCTAAGGCACATGGTGCAGAAAACATTTGAAGAAATCAGGATTAAACCAAATGTCATTAAATTCAATATTTAGTGATATCATAATTGGTTTATTTAGAAGTTGCTATTATGTACAAATTATGGGTCCTATGTACTAATCATTTTCCCCATAGACCAAAACAGGAGAAAGCCTTTAGTACATCTGACCCTATATGTATTAAAATACACACAATTTGTTTCATGTATCCACAATAATACAGTGATCAGATTTCTTATTGAACAAATATTGCAATAACCAAGAATAAAAAAGAAAACATGTATTTACAAAAAAAAAGCTGTGTACATATTACAAATGAAATTTTATCAAAATTTATTCTCAAAATATTTTAACAACTAGCAATTTGCATTGCTTTAGCATAGTGCAAGCTGTAATGTTTGCAAATACAGATAACTGAGGATTCAGGTTGTAAGATTGTTTTTTGTTTTTTTCATTACCCTTTGTTTCATTACATCATTTTTATGGATATAACAACACCAAAAGCTGTTAGTTACATCAGAAGATCACGTTTATAATTTTTACACAAACTTGCTGTTTGCAGGTCTGTTTTTTTACCTAGTGATATTTAGAGGTCAATTTGAAAACAATTTACAGGGATGAAAATTATTTTGCCTTTGTAAATTGCCCTCCCTCATTGAAGGTTAAAATTTGCACATTGTTCCACTGTTAGTCACATTGAGAGGAGGCGTTCCTGTGGGTGAGATGGGTTTAGGTCAGGAGGGGGGAAAGTCTGTGTAAATTTAATTTTCAAATCTTCATGCATTCCCAGCAAAATTCTGCCTGTTGAAAAAGCAGATTAAAATATCTGTGTAAAATTTGTATCTGCAACAAATTTCAAAGCAAAAGGACATGCATACTTTTGCTTTGAGAATTCGTGCAAATCCTGCAAGTAAAAAGTATGCCTGGCTTTTGTCCCTATATGAAAAGTTTGAAAATTCATGCTATAAAAGTCCTTCAAAGTATCTTTCAACATAACCATGCTTAGCCTGCTGGCTGAAATAGCACCATTTTCTAGATTTCTAACCCACTAAAAATGCTAAGAATGGAAATGTTCTGCATAATGCAATAATCTGAATTGTTCAATTCTTTCAGTTTGATGTGGACAATAATGTTAATATACAAATATATTTCTTAATAAAATTTCAGATGGCCTTATAGCAACAATCTTATATTCTACCCAAATATATTTTTCTGTAAATGTGGAATAAATAATACATTAAATGAATCTGTGAAGAAATGCATTGTAAAGCTTGCTCCTAAGGTTTATGTTGTGAGGTCTTATGAAACTAGGGGCCTGATATGCTAAGTTTTTTCCCCACATGCTGGATACAGAATAAAAAAAATCATTAGTAAATCAGACCATAACAGCCAGATGTACTAAAGGTTTTTTCCATTTTGTGTCTATGGGAAAAACGCATAGTACATCTGGTCCTTAAGTTTGGTTAAATGTCTTATGTTAAGTGAATATCTGCATACCTTAAGTTGATATATATGTAACTGAATTTATTATTCTTTCCAAATGAAGAACATTTGTCATCGAATCACAATTTCTGATTAAAGTTTCTTTCACTATTTAAACTTCAGCCATTGTATACAAGATTTCTTCTTACAGTATGTGAATTACATGATCTTGATGCTGTTGTGTCTGCACATGGATCACCAAGTAAACTATTTATACAGAATGCCAGAATTCTGAAAATTGGTAAGTGGATAGCTCATTTTTTGGTAGACTACATATTTTAGAAAGTTATACATATAGGGCCGGATTTTAAATGCCCTGAGCGCGCCGGCGTGCCTATTTTGCATAGGCCGCCGGCGCGCACACAGCCCCGGGAAGCGCGTAAGTCCCGGGGCTTCGGAAAAGGGGCGGGACCGGGCGTGGCACCGGCCCGGGGGCGTGGTCGAGGCCTCCGGATCAGCCCCCGGGTTGGGTGATGGCGCGCCAGCAGCCTGCTGGCGCGAGCAGATTTACGCCTGCTTTCAGCAGGCGTAAATCTGCCAGCAAAGGTAGGGGGAGTTAGATAGGGCCGGGAGGGTGGGTTAGGTAGGGGAAGGAAGGGGAAGGTGCGGGGGGTGGAAAGAAAGTTCCCTCCGAGGCCGCTCCGATTTCGGAGCGGCCTCGGAGGGAACGGAGGCAGGCTGCGTGGCTCGGCGCGCGCAGGCTGCTGATTTTGGGCAGCCTTGCGCGCGCCGACCCCGGATTTTAATGGATACGCGCAGCTACGCGCATATCTATTGAAATCCCGTGTACTTTTGTTCGCACCTGGTGCGCAAACAAAAGTACACGGGTGCGCAGATTTATAAAATCTGCCTCCCCATGAAGAGTTCATGAGCACCCACAACGATCTACCACCATGTCTGGAATTTTCCCATATATGACATCTTCCTCTTCATTAAAGTATAGCACATTAATTGGGGACATTTTTGTAGGGTTACAACAGGGCTTTGCTGAGATTGTTGATTTTGCTTTGTGTATCAGATGAGTGTGAGGATATTTTTCTTGAAATCCAAATTCACAGTCTCCAGCACAGTAGTTGGCCATATACCTTTTGGGTACAATTATCCAATCCCAGCCAAAAGCTTCAAAATCCACAGTCAAAGGATAACGACAGCATCGGGATTCTGTTGAAAGCTCATCACATTCAAGACCAAAGTCTCTTCGAGATCTTTTTGGTTTGTCCATAATTTTGACCTCTAAAAATGGATTCTGAGAATTAGAGAGGAAGATGAATTATGAGTTTAAAAAAGAGAGAAAAAAATCTATACTTCTAAAACAAAGCATATAAAACATTATTTTAAAATAACTTTATTATACATAACTGTTTATAACTAATTCAATGTTTTAAAACCTGTCATAAAATGAAAAGAGTTGATTTCACCTATTTTGAGGCTGTTCAGGAAGATTGGTGAATAAAATGGACAGATGAACAATACCCAGCAAATACCATAATCTCTTTTTAATGTACCTCGCCAAATCTTTGTAAATGTACCTCGTCAAAGTTGGTTAATATATTATGTTAATGTTCCTATCGCTTCTCTGCTCCAAGTTGTACTTATCCCTGTTTTATTGTAACTGTAACTGTTCAGCACCTGTTATTTACTGTTTTATTGTAACTGTAACTGTTCAGCACCTGTTATTTACTTTGTTTACTATACCTTTCATCACACCCTTGTTTATTGTAAACCGGCATGATGTGATACTCTCACAAATGCCGGTATAGAAAAAAACTTAAATAAATAAATAAAATAATTTACTATTAAAATCATTGTGAATCTGTTGGAAAGGTTTTTTTTAATTATTTTGTTTTTACATTATGTTTTGATATGACTTGTTCTGTCTTTTTCTGAATTGTATCAATGTATATATTTGAATGGTTTTGATATTGTATTTCTGATTTTTTAATGATATATTGCTGTTTATGGTATTATTTGTAGTTTGTGAACCACATTGTGCTGGACTATGTTTAAGGAGGGTGGTATACTATTATATCATAAAAAAATAATTTTGAAAGACACAGCAGAAGCTTCACTGGAGCCTGAATTTTAGACTCCCCTGTCTTGTGAGTTGTGGAATGCATTAGCAGTTTTATTTTCCTATGCATGTGCCTTCCTTTTATAATATGATATTGCTCAGGTGACATTTTCCCCCTATAGAAAAAAAGTGAGAAAATGATATTGAGCATGTATGGTCTGTGAGGGCAGTATGATCAAATGACGGAACTCAAAAATGCACATCCACTTTTCTGTCACCACACTGCATCATTTATGTACTCTCAAACATTTATTTGCTTTGATTGCATAGGAATGAATAAGGAAAACCCAAGCACTAACATACCTGCAAAAACCACTCATTACAGTAACCGGGCAGCCTGGACACCCATGGCTGTATTCCGCCCCCACCACAATCTAGCTGGACTCCACCATTTACACACAAGGAAAATGCAATATGCAATTTGGATGCAACGGCCGTAGCAGTTTATTAGAGTCCATAACAGGGGAGTCTAATTTAGGCACTGAATCTGGTCAATGTTTACAAAATTGCCACTGGGCAGGTGCTGACAACTTCGATTTCCGCCCAAGTGGAACCAGAGGCTCTTGTGCCCAGCGAGCCCCCAGAACAGGTGTGACTGTCAAACACTGGATGGGATTTTAGTCTGAGCCACCACAAAGCAAGCCCCCACCGGAGCCCATCCGCCAGAGGGGATCTCGGCCCAGCCACGACAAAGCAAGCCCTGCCAGAGCCTCTCCCCACATATCCAGCCATCAATCCGTCAAGGCCCCGAGCCAGGCCCAAAATTGATCATCCGTGGCAAACAAGTGATGGTCCTTGGGACTCTGTCGAACATACTGGCACCTCCCAGCTTCCTTCTAATGCCTCTGCATTTACATGCTATGTCGAGGTATGATTTCAGACCAACAGATTTTGGGGATGGCCAAGATGAGGCATGGTGACTCAAGTATTTCATGATCATGTTCAGTAGAGCGATGCCAACACCGTTGCCTAAATCGTTGCCAACAAGGTGTATGATGATACGGTCAGACAGTGTCAGGCTCATTCTTCCCAACTGCAGCATGGGCCATAGCTGGTGCCAACACATTTCTCTTTGACCCAGCCATTTGACTGTCCATCCTTTTCCGACAACCCAAGTGCCGAGGGGGTGGGGCCCTCCTATGACTGCCTTCACCAAAGGGGTCTTGGGCAGTCTGCCATGCAGCAGGACCCTCCAGAGCCCCTCACAGACGTGACCAGCCATTTATTCGTCAAGACCCAATCCCTGGGCCTGACATTAGCACCCATGGCTCAAGCGCCGAGAGGTGGCCCCTAGGCCGTGGGCCCCTCGAATGGGGTCTCTCCCCACAAGTACCCCTTATGACCTTCACCAGAGAGGTCCTGGGCAGTCTGTCATGCGGCGGGACCATTCGGAGCTCCTCTCAGACATATTCAGCTGTTGATCCATCAAGGGCCAATCCCTGGGCCTGACATTAGCGCCCATGGCCCAAGTGCCAAGAGGTGGCCCCAAGGCCGCGTGTGCCTTGAACAGGATCTCGCTCCCTGTGAGTCCCCCTTATGAGTGCCTGGGCAGTCTGCCCCCGACCTTGTCAGATTGATGAGCATGATGAATATACTGCATGCACACCAATCAGTCCTGGACTGTTTGTGACGCTGACGTCCTCCCACCGCAAGCCTCACAGCTATAAAGCATTCCACAGAGGCTCTATAGTTCACTGACAAATGAAGCTCCAAGGACTACAAGTGCGAAGGCAATCTGGAAGAACATAATCTCACACTCGCCTGCTGCTGCTCCAAGCAGAACTCTCCGAAGCAGTAACTAGAGGTTATGGGACATTGGTCTCACTATATCAGGCCAAGAGGACACGCCAAGGCAGTAATGGGAAGCCACAGGTCAGCGGTTTCAGTTTCCAGATGTCGTGCTGCAGCAAGTGGTTCCTTGGCAATGTCTTGCAGCACCCCCTTGACCACGAAATACTGATCTGCATGGACCGTTTCCAGCTTTGAGTGGCAAGATGAGAATGTACCATGTTCTTGGATGGTCCCTGCTGTTTAGTGTGCACTACTCAGCTAATAAAGAGACCCCTTTGGAATCCAGTATCGCAATGAAGAATTCATGCACCCTCCGGTTCTGAAGGACCATAGCCGCCTGGGTATCTCTCCAGCGCTCAGCTCTGCTTGTGCAGTAAGAGGATCCGCATTCTTGCTCCACATTCCAAGAACATGCCTCACTCGCACCACAATGTTCATGCACATGCAACACCACACAACATGAAGTCCCACCACAACTCTGATGCCAGGGCTCCCTTAAGCCTGCTCATTCGCTGACTGGACCACCACTGCACTGCCGCATCAAAAACATCCCCATCGACAACCAAGTGCATCATCCTAGATGCATGTGCCGACTACAATGGGAAGAAAGCTGTGAAGTTTCTGGTTGAACATTCCGATGTCCATTGGTCTGGCCGGCAGGGTGCACACCAAGCTTTCTTTACATACCACCAAACCACTGCCTCCAAACGCGTCAGAGTATACTTAGATATTATCGATGCAAGCAATCTAGGGTAGGGACTTAGACCATAAGGTCAGGTCTTCCCTAATTGGCCTGTGTTGGACTCGCTCTTCCTAACTGCATCAACAGCTGGTGACATCGCATGCCTCCTTGAATGAGGCATTTGATAATCCAGCACAAATTTCCCGCTCTTAGTCATTTTTTTCGGGCATGCGTGATTGATGAGTGGCCGACTATCCATGCCGAACGACAGCAATGAACGAAAGGAGAAGTTAATCTTAGCATGCGGCTGACAAGGTACCCGCGCAGGGGAAACAATATTGTGCCTAATGTATTATGCATAAGCTCCCAACCTCTATCGACCCATCTGCCTGTGGAATACCAGTGGTGGCAGCACTGGAAGACGCTCCAATACGGAATGAGTGAGTGCCGCGACATTTGCTCGGAAGCCCTTCTTCCATGAGGGTTTTCTTGAAAACTGCCAAGAACTGGTAACGGCAGTGAAGCAAAACAAAATGTCTCCTTTTGGGCGTAGGGTTGGGTCCCTTGATTGGTCTTGGGCTGTAGTGATAAACTTAGGTATAAGGTTATCCCACATTAAGCCATGTAGCTGTGATGCATACGTGATGGCGCTGTAAACTCGCTAACGCTCTAGGCTATGAAGAATGCCTGTGTAGTCTCACACTTGACTATTGCTAACAGGGCAAGACGCACTAATGCCATAAACATATGTCATGGGTCAGTGGCCTCTGTGCGATGCACTGAGGTGGGGGGGGGGCTACCTGGCCCACCTAGAATTTTCCTCCCTTTTTTTTTCTTTTACAGCGAAGTACTGTCCCACATGGCCCGTGTCAAAGAAATTTGAAACCAAACAAACGTATGACCTTACAGACATGTCTGTATGAGCATGTTCATGTCGCAATTGGATGCAGGCAGTGTTAAATCTATTCTGAAGCGTTCTGTCTTGTGTAGACCACTGTCCCACAACAAGCAACCAAACACTGTATTCTTAATTGCAATTAAGAAGGGTAGGGGGAAATACAATTTTCCTAAAGTAAATAATTTCTTCTTCACCTGAAAATATCAATTATGTATCAGTGAACTTTCTAAGGCTATCTCAGCTCCCCCTCCCCGCAGAGAAAGTTCTGAAACATTTCCCACTCATGGCTAAGTATTCTTAAAGCGAATGAAAAAGAAAATGTTCTAGTGTAAGTTTCCCTCTGCTGAATACTGATGACTACTGTGGCACCAAATTAGGAGGGAATTGATTTGTATTCCTAGACACATTGATTTTCCACTGCCAATAACAACTTTAAGAACATAAGAAAATGCCATACTGGGTCAGACCAAGGGTCAGACCAAGGGTCCATTAAGCCCAGCATCCTGTTTCCAACAGTGGCCAATCCAGGCCATAAGAACCTGGCAAGTACGCAAAAACTAAGTCTATTCCATGTTACCACTGCTAATGGCAGTGGCTATTCTCTAAGTGAACTTAATAGCAGGTAATGGACTTCTCCTCCAAGAACTTATCCAATCCTTTTTTAAACACAGCTATACTAACTGCACTAACCACATCCTCTGGCAACAAATTCCAGAGTTTAATTGTGCGTTGAGTAAAAAAGAACTTTCTCCGATTAGTTTTAAATGTGCCCCATGTTAACTTCATGGAGTGCCCCCTAGTCTTTCTACTATCCGAAAGAGTAAATAACTGATTCACATCTACCCGTTCTAGACCTCTCATGATTTTAAACATCTCTATCATATCCCCCCTCAGTCTCTTCTCCAAGCTGAAAAGTCCTAACCTCTTTAGTCTTTCCTCATAGGGGAGCTGTTCCATTCCCCTTATCATTTTGGTAGCCCTTCTCTGTACCTTCTTCATCGCAATTATATCTGTTTTGAGATGCGGCGACCAGAATTGTACACAGTATTCAAGGTGCAATCTCACCATGGAGCGATACAGAGGCATTATGACATTTTCCGTTTTATTCACCATTCCCTTTCTAATAATTCCCAACATTCTGTTTGCTTTTTTGACTGCCGCAGCACACTGAACCGACGATTTCAATGTGTTATCCACTATGATACCTAGATTTCTTTCTTGGGTTGTAGCACCTAATATGGAACCCAACATTGTGTAATTATAGCATGGGTTATTTTTCCCTATATGCATCACCTTGCCCTTATCCACATTAAATTTCAACTGCCATTTGGATGCCCAATTTTCCAGTCTCACAAGATCTTCCTGCAATTTATCACAATCTGCTTGTGATTTAACTACTCAACAATTTGTGTCATCTGCAAATTTGATTATGCCACTCGTCGTATTTCTTTCCAGATCATTTATAAATATATTGAAAAGTAAGGGTCCCAATACAGATCCCTGAGGCACTCCACTGTCCACTCCCTTCCACTGAGAAAATTGTCCATTTAATCCTACTCTCTGTTTCCTGTCTTTTAGCCAGTTTGCAATCCACGAAAGGACATCGCCACCTCTCCCATGACTTTTTACTTTTCCTAGAAGCCTCACATGAGGAACTTTGTCAAACGCCTTCTGAAAATCCAAGTATACTATATTTACCAGTTCACCTTTATCCCCATGTTTATTAACTCCTTCAAAAAAGTGAAGCAGATTTGTGAGGCAAGACTTGCCCTGGGTAAAGCCATGCTGACTTTGTTCCATTAAACCATGTCTTTCTATACGTTCTGCGATTTTGATGTTTAGAACACTTTCCACTATTTTTCCTGGCACTGAAGTCAGGCTAACAGGTCTGTAGTTTCCCGGATTGCCCCTGGAGCCCTATTTAAATATTGGGGTTACATTTGCTATCCTCCAGTCTTCAGGTACAATGGATGATTTTAATGATAGGTTACAAATTTTTACTAAAAGATCTGAAATTTCATTTTTTAGTTCCTTCAGAACTCTGGGGTGTATACTATCCGGTCCAGGTGATTTACTACTCTTCAGTTTGTCAATCAGGCCTACCACCTCTTCTAGGTTCACCGTGATTTGATTCAGTCCATCTGAATCATTACCCATGAAAACCTTCTCCATTACGGGTACCTCCCCAACATCCTCTTCAGTAAACACCGAAGCAAAGAAATCATTTTATCTTTCCGCGATGGCCTTATCTTCTCTAAGGGGGTCATTTTCCAAGGAGTTACCGCAGGAGATAATTCTGCAAATTGCGCTAACAGCCGTTAACGTGATTTTCGAATGCAAATTTTGTATTCAGGGGTGGAGTATATGTAAACTAGGAAAGAGTTATCGTGTGCCGCAAAGTTAGCGCGGCCAATAGCTACACCTCTTTCAGTTGCGGTACGTTGTGCGCTAGAGGCCGGTAAAGGGTTATCGCGGTTCATGATGTTTCTGGACAGCCTGTTTCAGTATGCTGCAGAGGAGAGAGAGAGAGAGAGACTTGCTATAGTGCCTCCTCCCTAGACAGGTATTTGTATCCCTATGGTAGGCCCACCTAGTAACTCGAGGTGGGGATTAGGTATGAGTGTAGGGGGTTGGGGGCCGTTTTCACATTCAACATGAGACGTACGAACAGAACCGTGGTCTCTTGTGAAGATTTGATGGCCTTCGGAGTGAGGAAACTCACTCCAAGATGAGATTTGGACAGTGTTCTCTCCACCTAGCTTGTTGTTGCCCAGGTAGAGTGTCCATCAAGCTAGGTGGAGAGAACATTGCCCAAATCTCATCTTGGAGTGAGTTTCCTCACTCCGAAGGCCATCAAATCTTCACAAGAGACCACTGTTCTGTTCGTACGTCTCATGTTGAATGTGAAAGCGGCCCCCAATCCCCACCTCGAGTTACTAGGTGGGCCTACCATAGGGATACAAATACCTGTCTAGGGAGGAGGCACTATAGCAAGTCTCTCTCTCTCTCTCTCTCTCCCCCTCCCCCCCCCCCCCCCGGTCTGGAAACATTGTGAACCACAATATACACTAGCAATGTAGCTCTAATTGGGTTAAGAGCATGTTGCATAGCTGTTATCACAATTTGCAATACACATGCTTATTAGCATAAGGTAACACCCCTTTTTGGTATCGCATGCAATATTGGAAAATGAGGCCCTAAGTGCCCCTTTAACCCCTCGATCATCTAACGCTCCAACTGACTCCCTCACAGGCTTTCTGCTCGGATATATTTTAAAAAGTTTTTACTGTGAGTTTTTGCCTCTACAGCCAACTTCTTTTCAAATTCTCTCTTAGCCTGTCTTATCAATGTCTTACATTTAACTTGCCAACGTTTATACTTTATCCTATTTTCTTCTGTTGGATCCTTCTTCCAATTTATGAATGAAGATATTTTGGCTAAAATAGCTTCTTTCACCTCCCCTTTTAACCATGCCGGTAATCGTTTTGCCTTCTTTCCACCTTTCTTAATGTGTGGAATACATCTGGACTGTGCTTCTAGAATGGTATTTTATAACAATGACCATGCATCTTGGACATTTTTTACTTTTGTAGCTGCTCCTTTCAGTTTTTTTCTAACAATTTTTCTCATTTTATCAAAGTTTCCCTTTTGAAAGTTTAGCACGAGAGCCATGGATTTGCACACTGTTCCTCTTCCAGTCATTAAATCAAATTTGATCATATTATGATCACTATTGCCAAGCGGCCCCACCACCGTTACCTCTCTCACCAAGTCCTGTTCTCCACTGAGAATTAGATCTAAAATTACTCCATCTTTCGTCAGTTCCTGAACCAATTGCTCCATAAAGCTATCATTTATTCCATCCAGGAACGTTATCTCTCTAGCATGTCCCGATGATACATTTACCCAGTCTATATTGGGGTAATTGAAGTCTCCCATTATTACTGCACTACCAATTTGGTTAGCTTCCCTAATTTCTCTTAGCATTTCACTGTCCGTCTCACCATCTTGACCAGGTGGACAGTAGTATACCTCTATCACTATAGTCTTCCCCGACACACAAGGGATTTCTACCCATAAAGATTCAATTTTGTATTTATTTAGTTTATTTATTTATTTTTAACTTTTATATACCGACATTCTTGCATTAAATGCAAATCATGCCGGTTTACAGTGAAACAGAAAAAGCAGGAAAAAAATTCCTTAGTCGAATACAATGAAACAGCTTAGTTAACAAAGGAAACATAGAAATACATTTTTACATATACACAAAGGTTTGCACGAAGGGGTGCACAAAGGGGAGATCCCTTTTTTTTTTAGTCTCATGCAGGATGTTTATCCTGTTGGACTCTATGCCATCCCGGACATAAAGCGCCACACCTCCTCCCTATTGCTCCTCTCTGTCATTGTGATATATTTTGTACCCTGGTATAGCACTGTCCCATTGGTTATCCTCTTTCCACCATGTCTCTGAGATGCCAATTAAGTCTATGTCATTCACTGCTATACATTCTAATTCTCCCATCTTATTTCTTAGACTTCTAGCATTAGCATACAAACATTTCAAAGTTTGTTTTTTGTTTGTATTTTCATTCTGCTTTTTAATTGATAGGGATAAGTTTGAATTTTTTAGCTCAGGTGCGTTTTTAGTTACAGGCACTTGGACTATTTTTCTATTTATTGGAACCTCACTGTCGGGATGCCTTAATTCTAATGCATCATTAGTATCCTTTGAAGATACCTCTCTGCGAACCATGTGCTGCTGAGCGACTGTCGGCTTTCCCCTTTGTTCTAGTTTAAAAGCTGCTCTATCTCCTTTTTAAAGGTTAGCACCAGCAGTCTGTTTCCACCCTGGTTAAGGTGGAGCCTATCCCTTCGGAAGAGACTCCCCCTTCCCCAAAAGGTTCCCCAGTTCCTAACAAAACTGAATCCCTCTTCCTTGCACCATCGTCTCATCCACGCATTGAGACTCCGGAGCTCTGCCTGCCTCTGGTGACCTGCGCATGGAACAGGGAGCATTTCAGAGAATGCTACCCTGGAGGTTGTGGATTTAAGCTTTCTACCTAAGAGCCTAAATTTGGCTTCCAGAACCTCCCTCCCACGTTTTCCTATGTCGTTGGTGCCCACATGTACCACGTGTTTAGGAAATTTTAGAATTACCACTTCACAGCAGTAGTGTTGCATGGTGTCATAAACTTAGCACACCCTGCAGTAATCCCTATTTTGAGAGAGAGAATCTACAAGGCCCTCATAGTATGAAGTATTTATATCTCTATAGGAGAGCTACCTAATAGGTCAAGGTGAGGTGTTGGTGGTGGTTTAGGGGCCAGTTTCGCATGTAGAGTGAGATGTATGAACAGCACAGTACACCATGGTGAAGATTTGACATCGTTTGGCGTGAGGAAAGTCTCACAAAGATGAAATTTCTACTATGTACTGGCCTCTAAACCATCACCCAACACCTCACCTCGACTTATTAGATGGCCCTCCTATAGAGATATAAATAGTTGCACACCGTGAGGCCCTCCCCAGAGGTGCTCTCTCCCCTCCCTCCCCGAGAAATGGCCAAAATGCAATTCAAAAAATGTATTGCAAATTGCATTATGGCCATTTCATGCATATCACACAGCCTAACACCAGCAAAAACGGTATTGTTATTTCTGGCTTTAAAACTGTGCGATATTGCCTTTCATTTCATTAAATACTGCCCAAATTCCTCCCTTATCCCGCCTCTCCAAAAAATTAGAATTCACGCCATGCGTTATGGCATTAACGCATGCGATAACACGTTATAACGTGCATTAACGCCATAACAGAATTTGATGAATGAGCCTATTAGTGAGAAATACCAGTATAGGTATGGTGGAGATCTACATGCAGTTGGGGAATAGTGAGACCATTTTATTCCCACCTGGGCCAGGGATCAACATCGTAAGGCCTGTATCCCCAATAATACATTAAGGTAGGCCAACAGTACGGCCTGTGCCATGGACCAGGCCTGGCACAGAAAAGATCAGATGGTGAGCGGGAGGCTGGCCAGGATGGGGATCTGTACCGTAACTCATCCCTTGGGCCATGGGAGTTCCTGACCCTGTTTCCTGTCCCTGGGATTGCAAGAAGATGCCGAAGCATGTTCTGCACAGCCAACCGGATTTTGTGCATCTGTAATAACTACCGCATTAAGGCGGATAGGCATGACGACTTGCATCTTGATAACCATCTTATCCTTAATTTCTTCGGGGGCAAGTTGTGTCATCTCAATGCTGAGAGCACTGATATTGCTGCTGCTGCTACTCTCTGATGCTTTTCCTCCTTGGCACCTTTGTATTGCTGAATTAGCCAAATTATGCTTTTCATTTTGGGTCTTTCTGACCTTTTCCCCATGCTTCACGGTTCCCTTTTAACCACTTTTGCTCCTTGAGGTGGCCTAGGTGCCCTACCTCCTCCCTGTTGGCTTCTAGCCCCCCCTATGGTCAGAAACGCCAGTGAGCGGGGAGGCATTGGAGTCGGGGCCAGAGGGCTCCTGACCTAAAACCCCCATAGCACACTGCACAGGGGCCTGGAGAGCTATAGTTGCCTTACAATAAACACAACCCAGGCACGACCAAATCAGAACAAAATAGAAAGCAAAATATAAATTATTTTTTTTAAAGAGCAGGGTCATGGATCCTGAGCGAGCATGCAGTGGATGGGCTGCGAAAATGACGGGCAGCTCTAATATTAGAGTCTACTGAGCTGATGAGCCAAAGGACCTGCGAAAAGACCCCTCTGGCAAACTAAGAAGAGCTAAATTTTCTTTTAATGAAAGAAGATTATCTCTTCTTCTAAGCCTTTTTTTTTTTTTTTTTTTTTTTTTTAAAGGAGTGCTGCAAGCACTACTTACCAGCATTTATCAGCGCTGAAATGAAAACAGCGATACATTGGATGCGAACCTGAGAGTTAAGGGGTAAAGCTTTGCTGCTTTAAATTCACCAAAAGGAAAAGGAATTTTTTTTTTTAATTTAAATTCAAAAGACTGCAGGTTCAGCACTGCTACAGCGGGTCTTGAAACCTCAGCCCGCAGTGATGGAGCCAGAGTGATCGCTGTGTGAAACAGCTTCGCTCTGGGGCCAAGGAGGAAGAGGCTGAGCTGAGGGGAGCTGGCTGGTTTTAAATTACCCACCAGCCATCCCTCCCCGTTGATGGTGATACATGCACTCCCCCCTAGTCAATTGAGTGACAAAGCATCAAGCCGCATCTTGATGACGTCACCGCTCCTGACGCTGGGCCAATCGGGGGGAGCAATGTCATCGGTGGCACCACTGTGCTGCAGCACGATGCCGGTGCAATCCTGAAACAGCACACGGAGGGATGAGGGTCAAAAGCACCACCACCCCGTGAGTGGAGGTAAGGTACCGGCGCAATGGGTGCCCATTTATTTGTAGCACCCACTCATCCATGCTGGGGGGCCGCCCATTTATAAAACAAGCTGCCTCTGTCTCGACAAACATAAGTTACTGCTAGAAGGCAAAGCCGGCTTTTTGCCAATTGAAAAATATTTCTCCATCTATACATTAAGAAATACATGCTGAACAGACCAAGATCCATAGAGCCCAGCATTTTATCTCCAACAGTGCTCAGTCTGGATCACAAATACCTGTCCTATCTCCAGTAATTGAGCTATTTCTTGTATCATACTCCAAGTGCTGGCTTTCTCAAGTCTACCTGGCTAATAACTGTTTATGGATTTTTCCTTCAGGAACTTGCCCAGTCCTTTTTTTGAACCCTACTATGTTAGTTGCCTTGACTGTGTCCTCTGGCAACAGGTTCCATAGCTTGATTGTGCGCTAAATGAAAAAAATACACCCTACAATTTGTTTTAAATCTGCTGGTTACATCTTTCCCTCACAATCATCCTCTTCATGAAGCAAGCGTTCTTACAGGACATTTGTGACACATTATTCCCTTACATATAGCTAGCCAGGACAAGAGCAGCAAGGAAACATGAAAGACATTATGGACTTTCAGAATAGGTGGGAACCAAGGTTGATAGCATATGGGTCACACCTGATGGATGACAGAAAAGAGGCTGATGAAATCATGGAGAGAATTTCATGGAAGCAGTTTTCAGTCAAAGGTTTCAAGTGTTACGCCATACTTTGTCACCTGGTTTCAACAATGGTATCAGACGGTGCCTCTTATCGGCCTATCTCTTGTATTTTTCAGCAGCTGCAGTAAGGAGTTGCCAAGTCTTCTGCCAAAGTTCTCCAAGATCATGAGCTAGTGTTTGAGTCGTGGCACACAGAACTGTCAGAAGAACCAGAAGAGGGAGTTGAGGGTGCCTGCCGTAGACTATATAGAACAATGAAGTTCCCATGGCTTCACTAGCGTGGTTATTATAATATAATTCTGCTCATGGTAGTAAGGTCACCCAGTCATCCTGCCGCTCATTTATGTAGGCCCTTAAGAAGGCCTTGAGAATCTGGTTAGTCCATTCTATGTGGCTATTGATCTTCAGAAGATAAACAGATGAGAAATCCAAGGAAATCTTACATTTTTTGCAGAGGTTTCTCCAAACGTTTACAGTGAACTGGACTCCATGGCCTAACACCACATATTGAGGTAGGCTATGGGGGCAGAATACATGGTGGAAAAAGAGGTGACCCAGTTCTGGAGCAGACAGCAAGCCAGGAAGAGGCACGAAGTGAGCCATTTTTGAGAACTGATCTACTATCACCCAAATCGTTGTACAGCCATTGGAGAGGGGAAGGTTCATGCCAAAATCCATAGCTGTGTAGGTCCATGGTTTCTCAGGGACTGGCAATGGCTGTAACAATCTCCAAAGCTGGGTGTGATATGTCTTATTGACTACACATAGTAGCGGATGTCTCATTTCCCTTGAATGACAGAGTAATTCCAAAGTTTTCTTGGTGCCATGATGGCCAACTAGACAGGAGTTGTGTACCAAAGAAGTACCTTCTCCTGATTCACTTAGGATTGACCATTTTCCTGGAAGGTACAGGCATGGTGACCGAGGCCAGGATTCTTGCAGGATTAATAACATGACAGGGTGGTTCCAGAATATCAGATGCTTCAAAGGTCCAGGAAGGGCATCTGTCCGTTGGTTCTTTTCTGCAGGGTGGAACTTAAGCTTGAAGTCAAAATGATTAAAGAATAAGGACCACATGGCCTGTCAAAGGTTTAATTGTTGCACCTGCTGGAGATACTAAAGGTTCTTATGGTCAGTGTATATGATGACTGGGTGGGTGGCCCCTTCAAGTAGGTAGAACCACTATTCTAGGGTGAATTCTATGGCTAATAGTGCCCTGTCCCCAGTGGTGTAATTTCTTTCTGCGGTTGTGAATCTTTTAGAATGAAAGGAGCAGGGAATGAGGGTCCTATTGTAATTGTTCTGCAAAAGAATAGCCCCCTACTTCTGTAGCTGATGCATCCACTTCTACGATAACAAGTTTCTGAAAGTCTGAGTGCTCTAAGCAGGAGGCTTCAAGGAACGCTGCCTTAAGCTGCTTGAAGTCTTGATTGGCTTGTTCTGGCCAGTTCTTAATTTCAGACCCCTTAGTGAGAGAGGTGAATGGTACCACCACGGAAGAGTAATTATGTATGAATTGTCAGTAATAATTTGTGAATCAGAGGAATCTTTGTAAGGCTTTCAGGCCCACAGACCAGAGCCATTCTTGTATGGCCTTTAGATTTTCAGAATGCATACAGAGACTATGATGAGAAATAATATAATCAAAAAAGGGCAGCTCTCGCTGCTCAAATGTGCACTTCTCTAATATAGTGCAATAGGTGATTTTCTGGGAGCCTTTGTAGTAATGTGTTCATGATGTCACTGACTACCCAACTGGCCTCTTCAGATGCTGTTACATATGCCATTTTCATGCATACCTTTACTAACAGTTATTTATCTATTTACAAATCTATGGGATCTCATATCATATTCATGTATTTGTATTCTGCTTTTTTTTTCAGGAACTTCAAAGCAGTTTACATACAGATACTATAGATATTTCTCTGTCCCCAGTATAAGATTTCACATGAGGCAATAAAGGGTGACACAAGGAGCAGCAATGGGATTTGAACCCTGTCTTCCTGCCTGCTGCTCTAACCATTAGGCTACTCCTCCACTGTCCAATAATAACAATCCATTTAATTATTTCTTGCAAAAACTGTAAGCACACCTTCTGTTCCCTTATCCCTCCAGTACTGTGTGGCCTGTCCATAATCATTTGAGTTAAGCCTGGGTACTTGCCAGGTTCTTATGGCCTGAATTGGCCACTGTTGGAAACAGGATGCTGGGCTTGATGGACCTTTGGTCTGACCCAGTATGGCATATTCTTATGTTCTTATTTTGATGCTATAAAATTATAGACAAGAGAACCATCAGTGTCTACAGCCACCACAATTGACAGCACTTCATTTTCCCCTCGTGCAGTCTGTCCCTAGACAAATCACTTATCAGGTTTGTGATATTGAAAAGCACTTGTTTATGGGTTGTATATACTGTGTTTAGCTTGTGTTTGTTACACCATCTTTCAAAAATCAAACAAGGCAGTTTACATATTAAAACCATGTATGCATAGAGAACAGCACCATGATTTATATATACATATGTTACATTTACTGGATAAGATCATTTCCTTTGATTTATTAAACCAGTTTCATAAAAGATATTTGTATCTCAATCTCCTATCTTCTTACTTTCCTGGTTCCTTATTCATGATTCCCTGCCCCCCTCATAACTGAATTCCTTCTCACTTCTTCCTTTTTCACCTGACTACCCAAAGCAGGGGTAGGTAACTCCAGCCCTTGAGTGCCAAAAGTTAGTCAGATTTTCAGGATATCCACAATGTAGTATGCAAATAAACCTCATGAATAGTCATTGTGGATATCTTGAAAACCCTATCAGTTTGTAGCAGTTGAGACTATAAATCCCTATCTCTGACCCGGAGCATGCAGTAGCCTCTCTAAGGAGCTGGTGTCCAGCACACCAGGCATGTGAATGGATGGATGCATGCATGAAGAGGGTTTGCTCTAGGACTGAAGCAATTCCCCTATTGGAAATGTAGTTCTATGTGTGCTGACTTATTTCTTACTTTGTATTTGCTGCTTTCTGATTTGTGTGAGTGGCATCGTGAGTGACTCTCCTTTTTTTCTCTATTTCAGCCTTGCCCAGATATGCTAATACTCTGCCTCCAAAAGCAGCCCAAAAAGGAGAAGAAGCTATGAAGATGGAAGTACTCTTGATCCCACCCAAGTCTTCAGAAGCCCCTCCCAGCCTCACCCTAGAAAGGATCATAAAATAAAGACTTTTTTCTTTTTTAGGCATTCTTTACATGAAGAATTGGAGGAAAGCTTTATGTTGATGCTAAGTTTCCATGCATGTCCTTTTTTTTGCAACTTATGCACTTAACTTTAAAAATTATGTACTTAAGTTCTGTCTCTATCAACATTTCTAGGTGGTTAACAAAAGGTACATTCATAATAAATATAAAAGCATCGAGCAACAATAGGTGCCTATATTGGCTATATTGGATGCAAAAGGTAGCATCTATTCCCATATTTGAGTCCACATAAACATGTATTTTTCATATGCTGTGAAATTTAAGCATGTAAATTGATAACAACAGAAAATTTCACTACTAAGTATAAAAAAGGACACAAAAAGAACTGGGCAAGGACATTCATACACACAAACAAATCCAAGCTATCTCTCAAACACATTTATACAAAGTACCACCCACAATGCTTGCCTCTCTATCATAAACATGCACAAAATCAATCTTTCTCTCGTACACACAAAAATGAAGTATCACTCACACAAACACAGCCTCCCTATATCTTTCTCACAAAGAAACATATTTTGAAAATTTTCATTCAATGCAAAGAACACCTTTGGAAATTAGGTATATATCATGAAGTATAGCTTTCTAATCCTTTTTTTTTTTTTTTTTAAATAAATCTCTTTTTATTTAACTTTTAAGGTTCCTTGTGGTTTTTCTTAAGACTTTGTGTATTTGAATTGTTCAGTTTTGTAATTTATAGACCACAATTCCAAAGTTCAGAGCAGCATTACATTATATATAATCATAAAGCCAACTAAAATAGTAAGCATACAAAATAATACATCCATGTATAGAGGATAGGTTCAGATACTGTATGCTTAATGAGAATAATTGTAAGAATGGTATGAATTGGGAGGAGGGGCTGTGATGTATGTGGATAGTGCGGTCATATACTCTTTCAGATAATACAAGGAATAGGGGGCATTCCATGAAGTTAGCAAGTAGTATATTTAAAACAAATCGTTGAAAATTCTTTTTCACTCAACGCACAATTAAACTTTGGAATTAATTGTCAGAGGATGTGGTTAAGGCAGTTAGCATAGCTGGGTTTAAAAAAGGTTTGGGCAGGTTCCTGCAGAAGTCCATAAACTGCTATAAATCAAGTTGACTTAGGGAATAGCTATTGCTTATTATTGGCATTAGTAGCATGGGATCTATTTAATGTTTGGGTACTTGCCAGGTACTTGTGATCTGTATTGGCCACTTTTGGAAACAGGATGCTGGGCTTGATCTGACACAGTTTCTTATGATCTTATGTAGTGTGTTGAGAAGCATGTGCTGTATGCAGGAACTGTCAATGCTTCTTTTTAATGTACTGTGGTGATCATGGGACTGTTTTTTAAAAAGCATTGAGGAATGCTTTTTTTTTTTGTACTCCAAGTAAAAGAAAAGTATGTGTGTCAGTGTGTGGCTCCCATAGGAGAGAATGTGTCATAGAAACATAGAAATGATGGCAGAAGAAGACCAAACGGCCCATCCAGTCTGCCCAGTGAGCTTTGCACTTTTCTTTTCTCATACTTATCTGTTACTCTTGGCTCTTAGTAACCTTTTTGTTCTATTTCCCTTCCACCCCCACCATTAATGTAGAGAGCAGTGTTGAAACTGCATCTAAGTGAAATATCTAGCTTAATTAGTTAGGGGTAGTAACCGCTGCAATAAGCAAGCTACACCCATGCTTATTTGTTTACCCAGACTATGTAATTCAGTCCTTGTTGGTTGTTGTCTGTATATAGATCCACTTTTCTTCATTCCCCCTGCCGTTGAAGCAGAGAGTTATGCTGGATATGCGTGAAGTATCAGACTTTCTCCCCTGCCGTTGAAGCAGAGAGCTATGCTGGATATGCGTGAAGTATCAGACTTTCTCCCCTGCCATTGAAGCAGAGAGCTATGCTGGATATGCATGAAGTTTCAGTCTTTCTCCCCTGCCGTTGAAGCAGAGAGCTATGCTGGATATGCATGAAGTATCAGTCTTTCTCCCCTGCCATTGAAGCAGAGAGCTATGCTGTTGAAAGTGAAGTTTCAGGCTTATTTGGTTTGGGGTAGTAACCGCCGTACTCCCCGCTTTTTTGTGAATCCTTTTTTCCACATTTCCTCTTGCCGTTGAAGCTTAGATCAATGTTGGAGTTGCATTAACTGTGTATGTTTATTGAATAAGGGTATTATCTCCAGCAGTAGCCGTCATTACCGCGAGCCACCCACTCTTCATTCATGTCCTCTAGACTTTATGGATCCACAGTGTTTATCCCATGCCCCTTTGAAGTCCTTCACAGTTCTGGTCTTCACTTCCTCCAGAAGGGCATTCCAGGCATCCACCACCCTCTCCGTGAAGAAATACTTCCTGACATTGGTTCTGAGTCTTCCTCCCTGGAGCTTCAACTCGTGACCCTGGTTCTGCTGATTTTTTTCTGACGGAAAAGGTTTGTCGTTGACATATGCAAAGGAAAGGGAGGCCCCTTAGACTTCTCCCTGCTCTAAGCTGGAGTAAATATATTTTGGGTAGAGGTCCTGGGAAAGAAAATAATTATGAATCTGTGTGGGTGAATCTCTAGCTGTGGATGGAGATGAAGGCAGAGAGGAGCATGATAATAGAGTGCATGGTCATGCTTTGCCTCCTATGTGCTCCAGATATTGTTTGGGCCTTTGTGAACATCATCTTGAGAGTTTCAAAACAGCATAAAACCCTACTGAGTTCTATAAATAATCATCATAATAATTTAATATTAGGTGCTGTGTAGTCAGTAGTAGATACATTTTCTTGTGACACTTAAGCATCAACTTTGTAGTAAATTCATATCAGAAAAATATCAAGAATGTTATAGGTCATACTCCAGGAAAAAGTCAGTATATGAAATGTCTGAAGTTGGCACTAGCATGTATCTTTCCAATTATTTTCAAAACATACAGAAATATTTAACTGTAGCATACTGTTTTTTATTACTGGTTTGGAAATGCAAACATTTTGTTATGTTGCTAAATTGCATCAGTACTAGTAGGGTAATTTCTAAACCTACCTGCATATGTAAGGATGTATAATCATCCTTACTGACGTTATTCTTTCCTTTCATTTCTCTCTCCGCCCAGTTCAATCTGCCTTGTTATTTGTAACTGTTTTTTCTCTGCACTTTAGTTAAAGTTTGAAGTTATTATGCACCCCTGTTCTTATGTAAACCAGCATGATGTGATTGTATCATGAATGCCGGTATTGTTGCGATCCCCCCTGCTGCTGCGCTACAGGAGGTCTCTTACCTTCCTCCAGGGGCCGCCTTGAAGCCAGGGCCTCGCCTGTGTTCCATCCGGGACTTGCTCCAGGGTCTGAGAGGCCTAGCTGTGCCTGTGGCTTGCATGCCTCATCTATTGTGGGTGGGGAGGAGGCGGGGGTGGCCCCTGGCCGCCCCGCCCCCTAAAGAAACAGGGAGAAACAGACAACTAAAGAAAGGGAAGGAGAATCCATTGCACCCCAGCGCCCCCTTGCGAGGGCGCCGGAGACTACCAGCATGGGACAAAGGAAGGGAAGGTAGGAGGGGTGACAAAACAAGAGGCCACTAGGACACACGTGGCCAAAAAAGGAAGCAGGAGGCTGGAAGCAGGAAGCAGCAGGAGCTGGAACCAGCAGGCAGCAGCAGCAGGGCTCAGGAGTAGCAGCAGGGCTGGAGGCCCAGGAGACTCAAAGTCACAGGGCTGGAGGCCCAAGAGAGACAGCACTACAGGGCTGGAGGCCCAAGAGAGACAGCACTACAGGGCTGGAGGCCCAGCAGACACAGCTCCAGGGCCTGGGAGGCCTAGCAGACACAGCTCCAGGGCCTGGGAGGCCTAGCAGACACAGCTCCAGGGCCTGAGAGGCCTAGCAGACACAGCTCCAGGGCCTACGTTCCATCCGGGACTTGCTCCAGGGTCTGAGAGGCCTAGCTGTGCCTGTGGCTTGCATGCCTCAGCGTTTGGACTTCCTGTTTGGCGACGCCCTTCTCCTAGGGGCTGGCCCGCAGCTCTCCACCTGACTTATAGGACCAGCGGTGGGCGGTCCTGGCAAGCTCCTCCCAGGGAGTTGCCTTCTACCTCCAGTATTTAAGGACTTTCGGTTCACTTGCACAGGGCCTTCGGATTGTGCATTACAGTTGTCTGTAACCTTGCCGATCCAGGTCCTCCATGTTTCCTGATGTCTGCCTTGACGTGTTTCCTGATGTCTGATCCTGAAGCTGCCTGATCCTGAAGCTGCCTGATCCTGATCCAGTTCCGCTTGTTCTGTCCTACGTCCTGTCTGGCTCCTGAGCCTTCTGGCCTGTTGGGCCCTGGAGTGGCCAACAGGAGGGATTCGTCCCCCGGGCTCTGGAGCTTCCCTGCCTGCCAGCCGTAAGGACTTCGGATGTGAGTATCCCAGCATCGGAGTTCCTGTTCGCCTGGAGTTTCCCTGCACCCTCCTTCTCAGCGTGGTCCGCGACCAGCCTTCCTGGGCTGTGTAGGGCGCGTCTGGGACAGGGTGGTCCGCGACTCAGTCCCACGGGTGGGCTGAGTAGGGCGCCCTGATGGACAGTGCCATGTTTCCGTCCAGCCTTGTCTACAGTGTCTGCTTCTGCCCCGTCTGATGTCTTCTGTATAAGGACTCTGTCTGCCCTCGCCTCTGTCCGGCCTGCTGCCCATTGCCGTTCCCTGTGGCAGGTCCGAAAGGGCCGGGAACAGTCGGAGGACCGTTCATTAGTCAACTTCCCCGTGTTGGCTACCATGGGCATGCAGGTCCGGCTGAGGGCCGGACTTCCTGCTTCTGTTCCTGCCTGCCTGGCTCACCATGCCTGCTCAGCTCACCTCCCACGGTGTGGCCTTGGGCTCCTCCTGGAGTCCTGCCGTGGCCCAAGGGCTCACCGCCCGCCCGAGACGACCGCGCCCGCGCACGCTCGTAACAGGTATATAAAAAACCTAAATAAATAAATAAAATGTACAAAGTCTGCAAGTAGTTTTACTGTGAGCTTTACCCAAATTTTTAAAAGGAAAAAAGTATAAGTATGCTTTCTGTTTGAAAACTGCCCCAGGTAAAGTAGTCACAGAAATTTTCATCTGCTTTTTCTGTGGGGACCTTTCTTTGGCAATCAAGGCACAGAGCTGTGAAAATGCAAATTTTTGTGCTTTGCTACCTTCCTGATCTAAACCTGCCTGCTTTATGCCCTGGTAAAAGTATATGCATTGTTGATCCCCATGTATACTTGTATCCAGTGAAAGGGCGGACAGTTTTCAGATGATCAATTTACCAATGCAAATGCTCCAAACTAGAATTTGTAAAAGCAAAATTGTTACCTTGTCCAATACTTTTAAGTTCCTAGTTTAAGAGAAAAACTGTGCCAACACTACCTTGTCTGTCATGAAGTTAAAGGGGATGAAGACTCAAGGGCAGTAACTTTCAAATGACACACATTGGCATGCATATGTCAGCCCGTGCCCAGGGATGCAGCCATTTTATAACATGCATGCATGTTATAAAAAAGCCTGGCTGCACGCACATGTGCAGCAAATTTTAAGTAGGTGCATACAAGTGTATGCAAATGCCATTTCTACCACATAAATTGGGGAATTTAAAAAGGGGCACGCACCAATGCTATTCCCAGTTTTACCAGTTTGTCCCCAGTTAAGGGAAGGGTCCTCCAAACTCTCCCCCAGTTAGACCCAACCCTTAAAACACCGCAGTTCTGCCTATTTTTCTTTATTTTTTATTTATTTATTTATTTGCTTTTATATACCGACATTCATTGGGGTACATCACATCGGTTCACATTAAAACAGGGTAATAGTATGACGGAGGGGTCGTACTATTTATACATTGTAACATTAGCTTATACAAGGAAACATTTTAACATTGGAACATAGAGACTAATTTATGCATAATTAATGGGACATAGAGACATTAATTTATGCATTGCAGCATTTAAACAGTACTTTCTACATAGTAACCTTTGTACATTACTTTATGCATGGTAACCTTTATACATTGAAACATTCAATGGTTTCTACATAGTAACCTTTGTACATTACTTTATGCATGGTAACCTTTATGCATTGAAACATTCTTGTAGTATCTGACAGACAGATTGTTCTAAGTTGAAGCGTTAGCTTTGATTTTCGAGCGAGAAATTAAGCATTTGACTGGAAACCTTTGGTGATAGAGCAGATTTTACAAGGTTGATGAAGGGTGTAGAGAGAGGTAGTTGGAGAGTTGAGGTATGGGATGGGAAGGGTATCTGAGAGGTGGGAATGGAGTTTGTAGAGGCGAGAGAGAGACAGCAGGGGGGTGGGTAAGAGCATATACGTGACCAGGTTGGGAGGAGAGGGTGGGAGGGAGAAGGATGGGGAAGGGGGAGGGTGGGAGAGGGGGGAGGTGGAGTTAGGTCGCAAGTTGGTATGCTTTCTGGAACAGCCATGTTTTCAGTTGTTTTTTGAATGTTTGGTGCGAAGGTTCCAGTCTGAGCTGAGAAGGTAGCTGGTTCCAGAGGGTTGGACCGGCAACTGAGAAGGTGCATTGTCTGGTAGAGGTCAGGTGGGCATGTTTTGTGTGTGGAATGATCAGGAGGCCTGTGTTTTGGGAGCGCAGGGTTTTTTGGCTATGTTGGAGTTGGGGAGGGTTTTTGGTCCATTTGATTTTTTGGTTGTTGATGGTTTTGTGTAGAATAGTGAGGGTTTTGAATTGAGATCTGTGTGAAATGGGGAGCCAGTGAAGTGCTTTTAGAATTGGGGTGATGTGTGAGGTTCGGTTGGTGTTTGTGAGGGATCTGGCTGCGGCATTTTGGAGAAGCTGAAGTGGTTTTGTGGTGGAGGCGGGCAGTCCGAGGAGGAGGGAATTGCAGTAGTCTAGCTTGGATAGTATGAGGGTTTGGAGTACTGTGCGGTAGTCGTGGTGGAAAAGAAGAGGTTTGAGTTTTTTGAGGATTTTTAGTTTGTAATAACCTTCTTTGATTGTCAGGTTGATGTGCTTCTTCATGTTGAGGTTTGAGTCAAGGTGGATGCCTAGGTCTCTGACCTAGTTGGAAAGAGTGGTGTGTGGCTGGCTGGAGGTGCTGACTTTGCTGGTGTTGGAAGTGCTTTTGTTTGATATGTAAAGGATTTCAGTTTTTTTGTGGTTGAGGGTGAGAGATATCTGAGAGAGGAGATTTGATATTTGGATGGAGAGAGAAGTCCAGAAGGCGATGGTGTTTGGTATGCTTTCTTTGACGGGGAGGAGAATCTGGACGTCGTCTGCGTAGATGAAGAATATGAGATCCAGACTAGAAAGTAGTTTACAGAGAGGGAGCATGTATATATTGAATAGGGTAGATGAGAGGGAAGAACCTTGTGGAACTCCGTGAGGGAGAGGAAATTGTTCAGATTCGTTGTTGTTGATGTGAACTTTGAAGGATCTATTGGATAGGTAAGATCGAAACCAGTTGAGGGTTGTTTCGGTAAGGCCAATCTCCATCAGTCGTGTCATGAGTATGTTATGATTTACGGTATCGAAGGCAGCTGAGATGTCCAGTAAGATGAGAAGGAAGGATTGACTGGCATCAAAGCCTCTTAAGGCAGTGTCTGTGAGTGATAGAAGGAGGGTCTCGGTGCTGAGGGATTTTCTGAAGCCATGTTGGGTGGGGTAGAGGAGGTTATGAGTTTCAAGGTGTTCAGAGAGTTGGAGGTTGATGTGTTTCTCGATGATCTTGGATATGAATGAGAGATTTGAGATTGGTCTGTAGTTGGAGAGGTCGGAGGGTTCGAGATGTGGTTTTTTGAGGATGGGTTTGATAATGGTGCATTTCAGGGCTTCTGGGAAGATGCCTTGCTCAAGTGATGTATTTATTATGTCCGCGATGGGTTTGGCGATGGTGTCAGGAATGAGCTTGAGAGATTTGACTGAGATGGAGTCGATGGGGTGTGAGGCTGGGTTGATTTTCTGGATGATCTTTTTTACTTCGGTTGAGGCGATGAGATCAAAGTTGGACCAGGTAGATGGTGCTTCGTTGAGCGGGGAAGGTGTTTCTTCTGATGTGTGAAAGTTTGGATTTATGAGATTGCTGACTTTATCAGAGAAGAATTGGGCAAGGTCTTCGCAGGTCTTTGTGTTGCTGTCTGAAGATTGGGCGAGGGGAGGAGGTTGCGTCAGTTTGGATATGAAGTCAAAGAGGGTTCTAGGGTTGTGTTCATGTTGATGAATTTTTTTTTACCAAAGAATTCACGTTTGGCTTTGTTGGTGTCGGTTCTGTAGATGTAGAGGAGTGTCCTGTATCTGTCGAGGTGCGGAGAGGTGGGGTGTTTTCTCCAGGTTTTTTCAGCTTGACGGAGTAGTCTTTTAGTGTTTTTCAGTTCGGGGGTGTACCATGGAGTATTGTAGGAGATGCTGATGGGAATGGCTTTGGTGATGATGGGGCATTTTGATTTGGCAAGTTTTGCGTTGATGTCAATCCAGGAATTGATGGCCGTGTTTGGGTCTTTGAGTTCCAGTGTGGTAAGAGCGTTAGAGAGGTCTTCAGCAAGGATGTCGCTGGGGCACGGCTTTTGGAAGCTGATGTATTTTTTTGAGTTATTTGGAGTGGGGAGGTGGGTTTTGATGTGAAGGGTGGTCTGGATGAGTCTGTGGTTGGACCAGGGAATGCTGGTGGTGATGGTAGGACTATTGGATGTTGAGATTTTGCTGTTGATAAAAATCAGATCGAGGGTGTGACCTGATTTTTGCATAGGGGAGTGAATGATTTGCTTGAAGTCCATCGCATTCATGGTATCGAGGAGGAGTTTGCATTGAGGTTGTTGGGGGGAGGCGTCAATGTGGAGGTTGAAATCTCCTAGTATTATTGCTGGAAGGTCCAGGTTGAGTTGAGAGGTGATGGTTTTGATGAGGGTGGTGAGGTTTTGACCTAGGCTATTGGGGGGGGGGGCATATAGTAGGAGGATTTGGAGGTTTTTGGATTTAAAAAGCCCTATCTCAAGAGGGGGTGGAGGGGTGAAGGGGATGCATGTGAGATTGAGCTCTTTTCGTGCGATGAGGAGAAGACCACCTCCTTTTTTCTTTGGTCTATGGAGCGGGAAGATGTTGTAGGTAGCATGAGGTAGTTGGTTGATTATGGCAGTGTCAGAATTTTTGAGCCATGTTTCGGTGATGCATAAGATGTCTGGGTGATTGTCAGTTAGGAGGTCGTGGATAATGGGGATTTTCTTGGAGATGGATTGTGTGTTGATGAGAAGTAGAGTTATTATTGAGAGGGCGGTGGGATGGGAGTAGTGAGTGGTGAGTGGTGAGGCATCTGGGGTGTGATGGGGGGTGAAGTCTGTTGCGGGGGAGGCAGGTGCAGGGGGGTGGGATGAGGAGGGTGTGCATGGTGAGGCTAGTATCAGAGGCTGTGATGGGTTGGCTTTGGGGGGGTGGAGGCAGGTTAGGTGGGCTGATCTAGAGAGGGGTGTGAAGTGGTTTGTAGAGTTAGGGTAACTGCATAGGAGGGTGCCTGAGAGGGCTGTAGGCCTTGGGTGCCTCGGATGAATCGGCGCATGGGGGGGGGCTAAGGGAGGGAGATAGGAGAGAGGCTGGCAGTATGAAAAGGGGGGGGGGCAGCTCAAGGGGCGGCACTAAGGGGCCTGCCCCTTAGTTGTGCTCCTTTGGTGCGCAACGCAGGCACGTGGCGCCTAGGTAGGACTGGTTTTAATGGCCTACCGGTGCACCTCTGATGCCGTCGGGACTGAGCTGCGCCTCCAGTGACCCCGATGGGTCGCCGCCGCCGATCACGGTGGAGGCGGTGAGGAGGAGCTGTGCCGGCCGTGTGGCAGAAAGGAGGGATGGCGCCTAGGTAGGGCTGGTTTTAATGGCCTACCGGCACACCTCTGATGCCGTCGGGACTGGGCAGGCCTCGGGGCAGGCCTCGGGGCAGGCCTCGGGTCGTCCGGGTGGCAGTCGCGGTCTGGGGCGGCTGGTCGCGTTGTGCCTCCAGTGACCCCGGGTCACTGGAGGCGCAACGCAACCAGCCAGTGACCCATATCAGCCAATTTACATATCTCCGTAGCAGAAGTAAAGTTATGTGGCAGGGAGCCTTGGCACATTCCATTTCGCATATTTATGTGCACATCTCAGGTTCACGCCCTAAAATTCCCAGACCATGCCCTTTCCCCGCCCCTTTAAGAAATCTGAGATGTGCGCGCTTCAGTAGATATGCACATTTCTCAGCTTTTAAAATCTGCTGGGCGCATGTGAGCCTAACATATTTGTGCATCCTCTAATTAATGCGCTCAGCAGGCTTTTAAAATTCACATTTAAGAAAATGTGGCTTCCAAGAAAAGTCAAGATCAAATAAGTGCTGATACAATCTTAGGTGGACCTTATCCACCAACACACACTATGTTCCCATCACATACAGATACCTTTAATGCTATGAATTCAGTGCAGCATGATGAGGCATCTGAGTAACATGAGAACTGTCCAGAGCAAGTAAAAAAAAGTCCAGAGGAGAATGTTATTTACTCCCCATATCCTGGATAGCAAACTGGCCAGCATTTACTTTGTGCTTTATATTGCTGAGACATGCATGAAGCAGTTAAGGTTAATTCCACCTCCTTATTTATATAATTTTGGTACAACAAAATGTAGAATTTATTATAAGGTATATTTGAAGAAGACAGAGTTAGTCATGTGTCTTTCAATGTCTGATGATCAATATTTAATTTTGCATTATGTTTCTGAATATAGTTTGCATGAACAATGCATGAAGTTTTGCTGCAACATCAAATATTACAATAGTATTCAGAAATATTTTTTTCCATATTTTGGTATATATTTAGAAATGCAAAGCTAGTAAAATTATTTAAGGAACTCTTTAATCAAACCCTATGCAATTAATCAAATTCAGGACTTGGAAAACTATTTTTGGGCTGTATGCTTTTTTATCATGGCAAATAAAAAATGTAGTACCCACAGTTGCCAACCTAGTGGGATTTGGCTGTCCTAACCAGTTGTTTTAAGGCAAGGCTGGCTGCTAGCTGGACCCTTAAACCAAAAGTCTGATTTCTAATATAGGTGAGAATTCTCTGGGTCTAACCCAGAAATTTGGGGGTCAGAGACCCCACTCAGAGTCTTATGAAAACCATGCATCTTTCAGTCTTTCTGTGGCACAACGGCTAATACCACCAGGAGAGGACAAGCAGGAAGTGCTTCTTACCTGTATTTGTGCTCCCATCTTCTCTCTCTACTTCTTATTGGCTGTCAGCAGGTATGCTTATAGACAGTGGGAGGAGGTAGGAGCAGGAGAGAAACTTCCCATCCATCCTCCCCATATCAGCCCCTACTATGGTGATGGCACAGTATCATGCTAAGTACACAGCAGCAGGATTGAGAGAAAAGGCGTGGGCAGGAAGATGGAGAAAGACAGCAAGGAGGAGAATGTGGTGGGAGCAAAGGAAGAGAAAGTGCAGAAGGAGATGAGGGCAAATGAAGTACAAAGGGGAGAAGGGAGAGAACAAATGAGTAGAGTGAGATAGTAGAAATAGGGAAGGAAAAGATTATTCAAAGGAGCTAAGAGAATAAAGGGAAAAGTGAAAAGAATGACGGTGAGGCATGGAGAGAGATGGCAATGAAAGGTGCTAATTAGGGGCAGCTGACAAAATGTTGTGAAGAGAATTGTGCTTGGGAGTAACAAAAGACAGTACTAATGCCAAAGCCCTGCAGAGTAGATGCAGAAAGCAAAGCTTAAGCAAACCTAAAGAAGGTAAGAGATTCTGGGGAGAGGAAAAAGATAAAGAAGGGGATAGGATCTTCTTTCTGTGGGATCAAACCCACAGTATAGCTGGGTTTAAAATAGGTTTGGATAAGTTCTTGGAGGAGAAGTCCATTAACTGCTATTAATCAAGTTAACTTAGGGGAAGATTTTCAAAGGGTTATGCGCATAACCCCCCAAAAGCTGCCCCTTCCACCCCCTGCATGCGCCGAGCCTATCTTGCGTGTAAGTCCCGGGGCTTTCCTGGGGGGGGCATGTCAGGGGCGTGCCGCGGCCGGTGCGTCATCGGGGGCGTTCTGGGGCGGGGCCACGGGCGTGGTTCCGGCCCAGGGGTGTTTCGGGGGCATGGCTGCTGCCTCCGGACCGGAACATGGCGCACCGGCAGCCGGCCAGCGTGCACAAGTTACGCCTGCCTCAGGTGGGGGGGGCCGGAAGGAAAGTTCCCTCCGAGGCCGCTCCGATTTCAGAGCAGCCTCGGAGGGAACGGAGGATGGCTGGGCGACTCGGTGCGCACAGGCTTACGATTTTGCGTAGCCTTGTGCGTGCCGACCCTGTATTTTATAACGTGCGAGTGGCAGCACGTGCATGTTATAAAATCGGGAGTAGATTTGTTCTCGCCGGGTTGCGCGAACGAATCTACTCCCACACACACCTTTTAAAATCTACCCCTTAGCGAATAGCCACTGCTATTACTGCTATCGGTAACATGGGATCTACTTAGTGTTTGGGTACTCGCCAGGTTCTTATGGCCTGGATTGGCCACTGTTGGAAACAGGATGCTGGGCTTGATGGACCCTTGGTCTGACCCAGTATGGCAATTTCTTATGTTCTTATCCCCCAGCAGCAGTCAGTGTAAGGACTAGGAGAAAGCCTATACTTACTAGACTCTGCCTTCGCTCACTAGTTTGTATGCCGAACAGCCTGAGGAAGAGGAGAGGTTGTAGGGAGTAGACTGTTGCTGCTGTTGCTTGAAGTAGGAGAGAGATTAAAGAATGCTAGAACATGCTCAGAAGAGGTAATAAAAAATGGTGTGCAGAGGGGAAGTGCTAGGGGTTGCAGAATGGAATGGAGTTGCAGGGTGAGGAATAGCTGTTCTTTTTCTTATTCAGATGGCACCCCTATTGTCATACTGTGTTAAAATCACTGATGTTATACATCTGGGAAGTTCAGTGTAAATGGAGTTTATTTGGTTTTTATGATGGCCTCCCCCCAAGAGTTGCAAAATACATTGCCAGCCTCACTTTAGTCTCTTTCTATCATTATCCCATATTCTGATGTGCATTACCTCCCCCAGAAGGTATAATGCAGTATTTCTCAAGCTAGTTCTGGAGTATCCCCTAATCTAGAGTCCCCAAATCCAGTCCTCAAGGGACAAAAGCCTGTCAGGTTTTCAGGATTTCCACAATGAATATGCATGAAATAGAGTTGCATATGATGGAGATAATGTGCATGCAACTCTATTTCATGCATATTCATTAGGGATATCCTGAAAACAAGACTAGTTTGTGGCCCTCGAGGACCAGATTTGGGAACCCCTAACCTAGCCAAGGTAGTTTTCATGATCTCCAGAATGAACATGCATGAGATAGGTTTGCATGTAGTAGAGGCAGTGAATGAAAAAACTATCTCATGCATGTTCATTCTGGAGATCCTGAAAACGAGACTGACTAGGGTAGGGGTATCCCAGGACAGGTTTGGGAATCACTGGGCTAGAGGTTACCCTAGGACTGGCTTGAGAAACACTGATATGATGTACTTTGAAGTCCCAATGAAGAGAAGTAGGGATAGGCAACTTCCAGTTTCTATGGACATCCATCGGCTTGGGTTTTCAAGCTATCTCTAATCAATATGCATGAGAGAGATTGCTATACAATTGAAGCAATGTGCATGCAAATCTATCTTGTGCATATTCATTAGGAATATCCTGAAAATCCAAGCAGATTCTTGTACATGAGGTAAGAAGTTGCCTAACTGGAGATAAGTCATGAAGCCAAGAACAGATGTCAGCAGTTTATTTGAAAACATCCTTTTCATTTCTTTCTGACACATAAATCCACCGGAATCAATGGGGAATGGAGTTTTTAATTTTAGTACAAAACATATATCAGTGGTTCTTAACCCAGTTCTCAGAAATCACCTAAGGCCCAATCTAAAAAGTGCACTAGTAGAGTGCACAGGTTTACCCTTAGTTGTGTGTACATTTTTGTACTCCTAATGTAGCAAGCTGTTTTGCAGATAAAAATGTGTGCATAAAATTGAGTGTGCTGCTTAGTGCACTCATATGGAAATCTCATGCTTATGAAGGTTGTATACATGCTTATCTATCTCATGCATATTCATTAGGATTACCTGAAAGCCTGACCTGTTTGCCACCCTTGAGGGTGGGAGTGAATACCACTGCATTAGCTAATATTCTCATATGTGAAGAGGTATGTTGGCTTAACTTCTTCTGTCTTAATGCTGGAAATATTACTCCTGGTCAGAGGTGGAGTAAAGTTTCTGGCACTAGTGTTAGTCTATGGGCAGAAGCAGGAATTCTGGTGCTGGGACCTGTAGTCTGAATTTATGCACAAAAAACATGCTTTGCACATCCAAAGCTTGCTTTTTGCACACAAATGATGTATGTGCACAAAATATGATTTCTGAGCTGAAAGCATTTTTATACATATAAATCATTTTATGCACGCAAAAGCATAAATCATGTTTTATGTGCATAAATCATGTCCAAGAAACTCCCCCAGCTACCTCAATTAAAATGTGCAATCAGCCTGTGCTTAGCACACTTTTTAACTTGGGTTTGAGTGTACATCTTTATGTTTGTGCACACTTTTAACTCCCACACCATTTGCTTACTGCAACAGGAGTTACATTTTCTTTTAGTGCCTGTATTAAGGAACTGTCCACTGAATTTCAGTGCATTGTCTTAACACAGGGCTTTTTAAATCAACCACCTAGCCTTTTGGGTTTTTAGGGTATCCACAATGGATATGCATAAGAATGATCTGCATGCATGAAAGCAATGCATGCAAATTTATCTCATGCATATTCTTTTGAGGATATCCTGAAAACCAGACTGGCACAGTGTGCCCAAGGTCTGGGTTGAGAACCACTGACAGAAATTATAAAATTAATCAAAATATATTTTAATATAAGGAATAAAATAGAGAAAATTATCATTTTGATTCACTTATTATTGTATCCTGATTATGACAAATTGCCTACTACTCTATTGTCCCCTTTTTAGCAACAACAGAGCTGCCAAGTTTCCCAGTTCTAGGAGGGAGATTTTAGATCAGTCCTGGATTTTTTAAAACCCCTATTCTGGAACCTGCAGCACTGATTTTGGAGAGTAGAAACAGGGACTACAATTACCATAGTGCTTTGGGATGTAAGTTCAAAACCAGTATTGGCCAAACAGATTCCCTTGGAATTGAATAACATCTAAGAATAACATTTAAAGAACAGACATTATCATAATTGACATCATAACTCAAGAGGACTTTCTCCATGCTACCTCTCCTATGACGGGATGAACTGGAATCGATAGCAAGACAACTACACCATATCAATAGTGGATAGCATTCTGCCATGGAATTATCATGGATAGCTCTACTCCAGCTATATATTTATATTTATTGGTTTTTTTATACCGACATTCATAGAAAACATCACATCAGTGTACAACTTATTAACAAATGCAATACAATGCTTTTAAACTGAAAAAATATCTGCAATAGGATATGTGCTGCTCTGCATAAACACTATAATTCTTTGACAAATTAATGTCTTTCCAAGGCCACTACTTGGACTTCATCCACCTTTACACCATCCGTCACTTATTCAGCTGACCTACTGAGCCTGTACATGATATCTCTGCGATGCAGCAACACCAAAAATAGCAGTGGCAGTGGATCAATGGGGATATGCCTGATTTTCTTGCCCTTAACTTTATCACACTCAAATAAAATGTTTCTTTCCTTCTATCCATTATTATTTGAAATACCAGCTGTTTGTCAGAAAATGAAAAGATTGGGGAAAAGCTTTGTAAGTGTTACACAAGTATTTAATGAAAGAAAAAGTGATTGCAATACAAGAACAAGTGCAAATGCGTGTTTGGATTTCCAAGAGTGCTGACTGGGGCATGGAAGAGTGACAGCAACATATAGTGCAAATAAATATTCAAATGGTAGAGATGCAATTGTTTTGAATAGGAAGGAATAGAAGGGTTGGTAGAAATACAGATGGAAAGTAATATCCTTTAAAGGAAATGTGAGTGTAGTAAAGTAAAAGATGTGTGTGTGTGTGTGTGTGATATGGCAAGCTTGTGCTAGAAAATGACACTGTGTCCAAATGAAGAAATAGAAACTGTAATAAAGAGTTAAAAATATAAAAGATAAGACATGTAGGTTGCTTTAATTTTTAGATGATGAATATAGTGATGTTCTGAAGGTCTATCAGATAAACAGACTGTATTTAGTAACTAAAGCTGGTTAACTGTAATTAACAAGATCAGGAATGCTTTTGCAGATAAAGTAGTGCTTTGCTTGAAAAAATGGCTCTTTAAAAAATTGTGCAACTGATGTAAATTGGTGCAAGTAGTATGTAGATAAAGATGAGCCGATTTATACAGTGCATTTGGATTTTTAGAAGGCATTTGACAAAGTTCCCATGAGACATTCCTCCAGGAAATTAAAACATCATGGAATAGGAGTGAGAGTGTCCTGTTATGGATTGGTAACTGGTTAAAAGGCAGGAAACAAAGAAGGACTAAATGGCCAGTTTTCTGAGAGAGGTCATTAGTTGCGTACCTCAGAGATTTGTACTGGGACTTGTGCTGTTTAACATATTCATAAATGGTCTGGAGAAGGGAACAATGATTGAGGTGATCAGATTTACAGCTAACATGAAATTATTCAAATCTGATAAAACAGCAGATTGTGAGGAACTGCAGAAGGACATCTGATGACGGATGAAATGAAATGTGGAAAATTGCAAAGAAATGCATGTACGGAAAATAATCCCAACTACAGGTACACAATGCTGCTTCTGCATTAGGAGTCGCCACCCAGGAGAAGGACCTTGAAGTCCTTGTGAACAATACTTTGAAATCTTCAGCTTAGTGTACAGCAGCAATCAAAAAAGCAAATATTATGTTAGGAATGATCAGGAAAAGACTAGAGAATAAAGTGAAAATTATCATATCACCTCCGTATTGATCCATGGTGCAACCGTACCTTGAGTATGGTGTGCATTTCTGGTTGCTCCATCTCAAAAAAGACAGCGGAACTAGAAAAAGTGTAGAGAACGGTAATAATAGAGTATAGAATGATGAGAAGTTATACAGGTTAGGGGCTCTTCAGCATGGAAAAGAGAAGGCATGACAGAAGTTTATAAAATCATGAATGGGATGGAACGGTTAAATAAAAGACAGTTGTTTACCCTTTCAAATAATGCTAAAGGGGGCACTCCATGAAGCTAATAACCAGCAGATTCAGAATATCGTTCTGTGCAAAATCAAGCTATGGAATCTTGCCAGAAGATATGGTCAAGGCACCTGGCAGAGCGCGGTATAAAATCCGGGGTCGGTGCATGCAAGAGGGTGCGCACTTCTGCACTTTGCGCACGCCGAGCCCAAGGGGAACCCCGATGGCTTTCCCCGTTCCCTCCAAGGCCACTCTGAAATCGCAGCAGCCTTGGAGGGAACTTTTTTTTTGTGTCCCCCCCCCCCCCCATCTTTCCCTCCCTTCTCCGATCTAACCCACCCCCCGGCCCTATCTAAATCCCCCCCTACACCTTCGATGGAGTTACGCCTGGCCTCTGGCAGGCGTAACTTGCGGCGCTGGCTGGCCAGGCCCTGACCCAGGTCGCTGTGTCGGGGCACTCGGCCACGCCCCCGGATATGCCCTGGACCTCCCCCGGACCGCCCATTTTTTGAAGCCCCGGAACATAAGCGAGTCCTGGGGCTTGCGCACGCCGCCGAGCCTATGCAAAATAGGCTCGCACGCGCAGGGGTAGGTTTTCGGGGGTTACGCGTGTAACCCCTTGAAAATCTACCCCTATGGGCTTACTTGTACACCTGGGGAGAGGCATTCCAGAAGGTGCAATCTAGCTGGGGTTGGAACTTACATACATATTTTTTACAAAAGTAGACTCATAAATTCTCTGGCAAAACTTGCACCAAATAGCAGGTGTAACTGTGTGCAAAGAATTTTGATAGTATAATTTTTGAAGCAAACTAATGCACATAAGTTCACTGGAAAATTGGTGCATCTCCTATGTATATTTACTGGCTAACTTATGTGCAATGTTACAAAATTATCCCCATCAAGGGTAAAGGACTGTGTTGTAAAAAGTTGTGAGCATATTTGAAAGCAGCATTTCCCCTTTCTGCGATATACCTGAAGAGGCAGAAAAAGGAAAGTCTAGGGAGGGTTTGAAAACACAAGGTGTTCATTCCTAGCAGTATAAAAAGAGGCGGGGTGAGCCCAACGTAAAGTTATTAAGGAAAATGAGGGAAAGAATTTTAAAAAGTCAAAAATTCTCTCAATGAATTGAATGGGACTGCATATAAGTTGTAATTGTCCAGACCAGATTTGCTTCTGTTTATTTATGTAGGGCCCTACTTTCTTGCAGCAGATCCTGTTGCGGGAATTTTAAAAAATCTGCAGCACAGTTTTCCAGATTCTGTGACTTGTTTACATACATTTGTATATAGATTTGCATTAATTAATATACAGTCAAAATTTTTTTATTGCAAATGATGCAATTAAAAGTTTTTGTTTAAGAAATATATTTGCTAATCTTGGTTGGGCAAGCCTGGTTAATTTCATTTGCTCTTTTTATTCTTGTTTCCATTTCACTTTATTCTTTTCCATTTTCCTTCCGTGACATCCCCCACCCAGATTTTGACTCAATGGGCAGATTCTGTGTCCACAGCAATGGCTGCAGAATTGCAGAAAAATGTCCAGTTTTTAGTGACTTGGACCTAGGATTGGGGTCTCTGAACAGGTTTAATGGCATTAATGGAATATCTGGTGAGATCTCTCCTCCTGCTGTGCATTCCAAATATTTTTTTTTCATAAACACAGATTTGTTTTTCTAGCCAAATACCTAATTTTATGATTGTTTATATTTGGCAAAATTCAGATATCTCTTACTGTTTGTTCTCTGGAAGCCAATATAGTTTTGGGTTAATCAAGCCCATAAAGAATAAGAGTTTATGTAGCTATACAGTTTATAAATTGGTTAATGCCGAAGCCAAAAACATATGCCATTTATATTTATTAGTAGTATCTAGTATATAAATTAGTGCATGATGATTTTATAGTGCCCCCTTTTGGTGTTTTTATTGGAGTACCTGGTTGAATGGTAAATGTTTTAGTAAGCAGAAAAGCTACACATTTTCTCAGAATCATAGCCAGGAGTGCTGATCATTTATAAAGGCAGAATATTAGAGGCCTATTAACCCTATGATCTGTGTACTAAAAAACACATGTTTTATTTTCTACTGCAGAGTTGTTCATTTATAGTTTAAAAAAAAATCTACTTCTAACCTACCCCAGTTGGTTAAACAAAATGAAGAGCAGGTATTCCAAATGTACCACTTACCAGTCCATCTTCACTTGTTCCTGAGTAAGTCACTGCAACAGCACGTTCATTTTCATCAAAAGCTTTGATTTCAATGCCTAGGTTGGATTCAGGTTGTTTGAGCCAGTTTTGCAGTACTGATTTGACATCGATACTCTGCCAGATACCAGCACCTGGCCTCATATCAAGTTTCAAAGCTCGAATAACATAGCTTGAACCATCTTTCATGGGTTTGATGAGTCTCAAGATTTGCACAATTATTGTTGTAGCTTTCTGGACTGGTTTCAAGTATATCCATAGCTGGGCCTTCACTACTTTATTGTATTGTATTTTAGGGTTGAATTTAAAGAAGCAACATTTTGGTTTCCCATCCACTTGCATGAGAAATTCAGCTAAAAAAATGAACAAAATGAATGATCATCAAACAGGAAATTGAGAATTAACATGCAGATCAAACAGCACTAACATGTAGATAAATAGGGACAGGGAAATTGTTTTTTTGTTATCATGAAGTAATGAGTTAAAAATTGCAATTTAAGATCATCATTCAAAACAGGGGTCATGTTTAGCCATCAACAAACTATGCTCCAGCATTTCACAAATTGTGTTCTCTGAATTCTTCAAACTCTTAGATATTTTTTCAGTATTTTCACTGGGATAAATTCTACCCTCTTGTAAAAATAATATTATTAAATTTGACAGTGCGCAAAAACATTGGAACAGTTCTCTTAGGAAGTTTAATTGGTGTCTTTATTCAGGTCGTCACCCCTTAGCTACACAGAAATGAGGAATATGACAGCAGATAAGGACCGTAAGGCCCAGCTAGTCTGCCCAACTTAATTCCTGGTACAATGCCATAGACCCCAGCTGATCTCTGACTTTCCTCTCACTTCTTCACAACTAGGGATCCTCTGTGCTTATCCCAATGCTTTCTTGAACTCCATTACTTGTGAATGACTTCTTCAAAGCAAGATTTATTTCTAAATGAGGAAAGCAAAGGCAATGAATTTTCTTACAAGTTTGAAAAACTGCATTTGATTTCTCTTGGTATTGGTTGTAAGGTCACTGAAATTTAGTGAAAATGGAGCAATTCTTAAAAGCAAGGGAAGCTGGGGAGAGAAAGGGTTGAAAGAGAGAGGGATAGTATTTCCCTCCTATTTGGGGGAATTTGAATAGTTATATTAGGGAAGCAATTATACCTGTCAGCCTCTGGACTCTACCCATGTCCAGATTTATCAGAGGACAAGAACCATTGTGCATCACACTTTTCTGGGTGTTAGAATCATAGAAACATTTATGACCTTTCACACAGTTGACACACAGTCTATCTGTAAAATCATAGTAAACTCCATTCCCGAGGATTGTTTCCCAATTGGATTCTTATTACATCTTCTAAAAGTTTTTGATTTAAAGAACATTTTATTCCCTGCCAATGTGTCATTCAGGCCCAGACAATGGGGGCCTAATTTAACTATACACTGCCTGTTAATCTGATCTAAAGCTATCTTTCCCTTGCTATAATTTACATTTATTTCAAGTATTAAAGAGGAGCTATCATGCCATTTTCTCAAACTAGGCTACTGCGTACTTAGTCCATCATTGGATTTTAAAATTCTATTTAATTTAAAAAATATGAACTTAACTGCTCCACCACCACCAGCCCTCTAAAAGGAACATCTGACCCATTCTGATGATAACATTTTTGTATGTGCATGTAGAACAATTCATACATTATAACTAGCTGTGACCACTTTACTCCATTAAGACAGTACAACAGTTTGACACCTTGTGTACCACATACACCACTGTACAGTATGATCATGATTATCAGCTACCACAAGCTGAATTATTCTGATGCTGATAATGCACAATTAAAAGTGAAAAAGGTAATCTAGGAGTCAATTCAGCCTGAGATGATCAGTCTAGAAAAACCTCCCAAAGAAAGAAACCTCACAACACCTCAAGAGATAGGAAGCTATAGTACAGAGTTCCTTAGAATACTGCTTGGGGATGGAAAAAGAGAAAAGCAACCCCGCCAAGACATCTTATTTCATATCAGAAATAAAACTGAGATGCTACAAGTTTCTGCACGTCACCAGGATCTGCTTTTAGGGAAAACAGAAAATATAACAGCTAGCAAATGTATTCTTATGCAGGCTGAGCGGCACACGCAAGAGCCGTTTTGACTCTTGGAAGTGTGAGAACAGTGCAGACATGCTGGCTTTTTTTCTTTCCACTGTGAAAATGTGTCATTTGCCTAGAAATTTAGTTGAAACTCTGTCTAGCATTAGCAGGGTTTCATTACTGACCAAAAATAGTGCATTTGCAGGTCACACTGTCCCTTTCTTCCCCAACTGGACCCAGGAAAAACTATACACACTAGCTTTGTGGACTCTGAGGGCTGTATGAGGTTTCTTTGTGTGATTTTTTTTTCTTTGCCTGTTTCGATTGATATGCTTTATGATGCTTTTGGTAATTTATCTTAAGCTACTGATAATGGAAATGCATCACCACATCAGAGAATACACCTGCATTTTCCTACCTAGAACTTACTCCTCCGCAGTGCCAGCTTCAGTATGCAATGTGTGTATATTCAATATTGTTTGTGATCACCCTGCGGGTGGATCACAGAATGAATTCATACAAATTCAGACTTCAAGAGTAACTAATCCTGTACAGATATTTTGGCTGCCAAAACAACTATGGGCTAGATGTACTCAGCATTTTCCTATAGTTGCAAAATGGGTGATAACTTCAGGTCATCCGGCCCAGTGTCCGAAAGAACATCCTGCCTGAGTGAGGGATCGGAAGATGCATGCAGACTGAAATTACTAGGAGGCAGGCAAAAGGACAGAGACGAATCAGTTCTCATTGCCAGTGTCAAAATAAAGCTAGTTTTAATTGCACAATAAAATTTGGTACTATCTCATACAACAGAACAAGAAATGAATGTGCATCTATTCAGAAACAGATTCATAACTAAATGGCTGCTTCCGAAATGAGTTGCCTTTTGGGATTGACTCTATGAAAGCAGCAAAGTAACTTGTAGTAACCATGTGTAGCATGATTGTTTACTAGGCAAAAGTTTAAAATACATTCATAGTGATAAATCTTATTTTGATCAATTGCTTAGATCTGTCATTATAGCTATATTACAGATGAGTGTATATATTTTAATATTTTGTAGTTCATATAACTGATAATTTGAATGAGGTAATGTATTTGCCTTGTTAGTTCAATTTAAATACATGGAAATACAGGTTAGCAAACACATTCACCTGCAACTTGTATATTGGCCTTTATTTCTATGTTATTGACAGTAAATTGAAGCAGCTGATATTATCATTAGGACAACATGTGGCTTGCTATCCCTTGCAGCTGAATCATCGTTTTGGAAAAAAAAGAAATGCTCACTCATAATTTTAGCAGAGCAAAACTATTACAGCCCCAGATCACTAAAATATGAAAAATCAAATTCAGTCATTCATCCTGAAGGTACCTGATAGATCATCAGGTTTTTGCAAACAGCAAAGCAATATAAGGTCAAGGCAGTGCCGCAAAACAAAACAAGGGTAAATCTGAAGTGACATTTAAAGAAGAAACACCTGGAAACTGCCTTTTCCCTAATGGGTCTCTGTTGTAGTCAGACAGACTGATGAAACAAGGGGCAGTCTTAGATCCATCCAGTACTAAAATATTGTATTAGAACTGTAGATTTGAAAGACAAATGTTCGAATTCTGTTGACTTTCTGGGTCTCTCAAGCTTTTTTTAATGATGATGTCACCAGAACTACTCAGTGAGAATATTTCCTTCACTTTCATTGCAGCTACCTTTATGTAGTGGGCATCAAATCCCACCACCTTACTAGTGCTTCCCTAACAAGCAATTTGCATCACGCCTCTTCTTGTTAATTTAGCAGACATCTTCTATTAAATTAAACTGCTCATTAATACAGATTTCCTACATTGCCTAACAATAGTTGACTTAGTGCCGAACTATGAAATAAGTATAACTACTCAAACTTTTAAAACATATTTAGAAAACAATCCAAAGGCTTTAGTTTAATCTAACTAAGCACAGTACTGAAACTGGCTACTTCATGTTGCTCTGCCCTTTTTATTAGTGCAGTTTTGCAAAGAAACTGAAAAATAATGCAAAGCTATAAAAGGTCATCAGGAGGTAATATTTTCATGCTTCATAACCTCTCTTTAAAAAAAAAAAAAAAAAAAAGTTTCTTCTCTCCCTCCCACTTGCATGCTACAGCCAGCAGCTTGTTAGCAGAAGTTGAGAGATCTGTGATTCAATGAGAGTTACTTGTCCGTAGACTATTGTGGTATGAACTTAGCTGGAGTACTTACACTCTGTAGGCATAGTGATAACAGTTTCAGTGGTGGCATGATAATCGTCGTCTTCCATGGATCCGTCATTGTTGTCATCTCTCTGGATATCGTACTGATCGATCAGTTCCTGAAGCGCGGGAGCTTTAGGTAAACGCTGTTTAATAACATCCCTGCTAATATTAGGAGCTTGCTCCAGTCGCAGTTTGCTGAGGATTTGGATTTTTATGGTTTCTAGCCTTGACAGTTTAGTATTTTGTCTCCAGATACATTCACTGCACGGTGTATCTTTTCCCAGATTCTCTTCTGGCAGGTTCTTATCATTCAGATCCACTGGACTAAGTATAAGCAGCATGCACAGGTAAAAGTAGTTACAGAGTTGCAACTTTTGCATGTTTTCACATGAAGTGTAATTTCCTTGTTTGTTTGTTCGTTCTTCCTTTTTTTTTTTTTTTTAATTTCTTCTTTGCTGTTCTTTCTTTATTTTCTGCTTCCTTGGCCAAAAAGATTTCTATTGGAGGTATTATAAGAGAGATCACCCACCACACTTGTAAATTTTCTATATTCCAAGAGGGCTTTTATAGTGCAACTTCAGTTACGCCTGTGTCATCAAAACCAATGATTGGCCGTTGTACCCACAATGAATCTATCAGATGTTAGAGCCATGTCTGCCGCCAGAGAGCATGTTGCAACCTTGAAAGAAAACATTTTTCAACTTCTTCATAGAAAAAAAAATATCCCAGTATGTCAGAATTGGATATACCATAGTTTATTTGTCAAGAGTCAAAATTAAAAACTAAAGGAGTCATGGTATGTTTTTTTTATTTTTTAGTGTAGTATTTTTCTGGACATAGCAATAAATACATGTATAGTTTGTTTTATTTTGCTTTAGCTTGTTACTCTTGAACTAAAATATTTAACAAAACAATATTTGTTTATACAGCCATTAAAGATTAGCCATGATTACAAAACTTTCCCTGCTATTCTGTTCCAGAGCACAGCTCAGTCTTTTTTTTTTTTTTTAATTTCCTACATTGTTTTTTTTTTTTTTCAAGCTTTGCAAAATTTAAGGGTGCAAAAGCACTGCCTTAGGGTTCAGATAAGCAGCTTCACTATGCCCAAATAAAGGAAAAAATGTTGATTTCATTGTACAGAAGACTGAGGTTTGATTTTTCTCTGTACAAACACCATTTAAAGAAAAATGTACATATACATGTAACAAAGGCTTTTGCAAATTTCTAGGATAGTTTGTTACATTTACATTTTCCTTTGAAAATGACCCTAAAAATGTTTTATCAAAATTGAAGGTAATTCGAAAGCATCAGAGAAAATGAATTAAATATTTTGTCACTATATATGCAGACTGCTGATAAGAGGTGATGTACATGTAAACATCTCTTTAATAATTGTAAAAGTGCTAAAATTAATGTTTTCAATCCAAAGCAACAAGATAGTACTAAACAGCCTATCCATCTTAGCACCATGAAATCTAATCCAAATGCAATCCTTTATATATTCCTACATCAGTTACTAGTGGAAAAAGGTTTTCACTGTAAAGGGTCATGATCCCTAACCATCAGTTGAGCTGTTATAGGACAATCAAGATATTCTCCTCCACTCTCTACTTCATCTCCCTGTGAAATCCCTGCTCACCTGCACAGGGAGGCTTGAAGTTAATTATGTGGTTCTCTTGTATGGTAGCACAATGAGCTGATATTAAGGACAAGTGTTTGGTTCAAGATGAGCAGCTAGTTAAGTCAGCCGGATACACATATCTGGCTAACTTAACTGGGATATTCAGCAGTGCAGCCACGCCACTGAATATACCCAGAAAGGTTAGAATTAGCCACCACCCGACGCCACATTAATAATGGCTGGGTGAGAATACTCCCCAGCCTCCAATAAGATGAGACAAGTGGATACCAAGGAAGATGTTGCAAGTTCTAAGCAGTGCTTCCATTTCTTATGTCATTCAATTGACAACAGTTACTTTAAACACCAAGTGAGGATTCTGGCTGATAAATAATCCTTCAAAAAGGTTCAAAAGTGGAAACTGAAGTTAAGTTGACTTAGGCTCAAGTCAATGTTCTGAAAAGCTGTACTCTAACAAACACCCCTCTCCTTCCATGTACATCCATTACTAGAAGCAAGTATGATTTTAGGATCTGTGCCTCTGTTCCTCAGCTTTTCCACCAAGACATTACCTACCAAGAAATATCTTTCCATCTGTTTTTTATTGCCCAATTAAATATTGTACATTCTTTCTTAACATTTCACTTCGTATTATTGCAAAAGTACTTTTCAGTCAAAACAATTTTTTTTCAATGTAGCTTTTCAATGTGTGTGTGTGTGTGCATATAACAGAGTGGACACGCCAGAAGGAGTGGAGAGAATGAGACGGGATTTAAGGAAGCTGGAAGAGTGGTCGAAGATATGGCAGCTGAGATTCAATGCCAAGAAGTGCAAAGTAATGCTATGGGGAGTGGAAATCCAAATGAACTGTATTCGTTGGGGGGGGGGGGGGGGAAGGCTGATGTGCACGGAGCAGGAGAGGGACCTTGGGGTGATAGTGTCTAATGATATGAAGTCTGCGAAACAATGCGACAAGGCGATAGCAAAAGCCTGAAGAATGCTGGGCTGCATAGAGAGAGGAATATCGAGTAAGAAAAGGGAAGTGATTATCCCCTTGTACAGGTCTGGAGACCGTATCTACAAAGAGACAGAGACAAGATTGAAGTGGTACAGAGAAGGGCGACCAGAAAGGTGGAGGGTCTTCATCGGATGTCATACGAGGAGAGATTGAAGAATCTAAATATGTACACCCTGGAGGAAAGGAGGAGCAGGGGTGATATGATTCAGACTTTCAGATACTTGAAAAACTTTTAACAATCCAAAGACAACGACAAACCTTTTCCGTCAGAAAAAAATCAGCAGAACCAGAGGTCACGAGCTGAGGCTCCAAGGAGGAAGACTAAGAACCAATGTCAGGAAGTATTTCTTCACAGAGAGAGTGGTGGATGCCTGGAATGCCCTTCCAGAGGAAGTGGTGAAGTCCAAAACTGTGAAGGACTTCAAAGGGGCATGGGATAAACACTGTGGATCCATCAGGTCTAGAGGACGCGTATAAAGAGGAGGCAGCAAAACACTGCACAGAGCGGCAGTAGCCACAGAGGCATTCACGGAGCAGGATGCCAGTGGTTGGTGTTCCACCTTCATGGAGTGGAAGGATGGAGGGCTGCCAACTCCAAATTAAAAAAAAACCAAAAAAACAGGGGTGGGTAAGAGTATGTAAAATTAATGGTGAGTTCATGGGCTACAGGTATTACCAATTATTAAGCTTATTCAGTATTTGTTGATAGTTAATGTGGCTTTCAAGGCATACTTCACTTTCAATGCATATCCAGCATAGCTCTCTGCTTCAACGGCAGGGGAGAAGAAAAACTAATACTTCACGCATATCCAGCATAGTCTCTGCTTCAACGGCAGGGGAGAAGTAAAACTAATACTTCACGCTTATCCAGCATAGCTCTCTGCTTCAACAGCAAGGGAGAAGAAAAACTGATACTTCACGCATATCCAACATAGCTCTCTGCTTAAACGGCAGGGGAGAAGTAAAACTAATAGTTCACACTTATCCAGCTTAGGTCTCTGCTTCAACGGCAAGGGAGAAGAAAAACTGATACTTCACACATGTCCAGCATAGCTCTCTGCTTCAACGGCAAGGGAGAAGAAAAACTGATACTTCACACATATCCAGCATAGCTCTCTGCTTCAACGGCAGGGGAGAAGTAAAACTAATAGTTCACACATATCCAGCATAGCTCTCTGCTTCAACGGCAGGGGAGAAGAAAAACTAATACTTCACGCATATCCAGCATAGCTCTCTGCTTCAACAGCAGGGGAGAAGAAAAACAACCAATAAGGGCTGAATAACATAGTCTGGGTAAACAAATAAGTATGGGTGTAGCTTGCTTATTGCGGCGGTTACTACCCCTAACTAATCAAGCTTGATATTTTACTTGGATGCAGCTCCATCACTGCTCTCTACATTAATGGTGGGGCTGGAAGGGAAATAGAACCAAAGGTTACTAAGAGCCAAGAGAAACAGATAAGTATGAGAAAAAGAAGTGTGGAGCTTGCTGGGCAGACTGGATGGGCCGATTGGTCTTCTTCTGCCATCATTTATATACTTCTATGTTTCTATGTTTCACACACACACACACACACACACACATACACACTAGATCTGATATGCCTTTAGCAATTTCTTATATTACCAAAATAAACTTTTTTTTTTCAGTTTTGTTTCCTGATATAACTCACATAATTTTCTAGCCTTATATCTGAATGTTTGCATCAGTTTTTCATATGTAGTTATTGAATATAAAATGCTGAAAGAGATGAGTGAGATTTAAATGTTTTAAATCTTTAAGTCTTTTAGAAAAGACCTAAAGACATGGCTGTTCAACAAGACTTATCAGAACTCAGAATAATGAAACACAGCATTGTGTTTTTATTCAGGCTTTCTATGCTTTTATTTATTTTATTTTTCTATCAAATTTTATTCGCTGCTTTGATTTTATTTTGTCTTAGTTGTATGTATTATTAGTCTTATAAGTTTCTATTTTACCTATTTTATTACCTTCTTATGCACTTATAACTTAATTTTATTTTGTACTTCATATCACTGTATGTATGTAAACCATTGTGATGGTTCCCCCTGAATGACGGTAACAAAATAACATTCTAAATAATTATTTATTTATTTATTTGTTTATTCTTACAAATGAATTTTTTTCTATTATATTTACATAATACTTAATTGTTTGAATGGTATAGTCAGGAAATTCAAATGAAAGTATACATATGTAGGCTATATCTATCAACATCTCTGCTATTCCTATCTAGAAAGATTTTTTTAAATATAGGATATGATTTGAATAGGTTTAATAGTATGCACAGCCTGACCCCTGCTGGTTTTCTTAGGAAATGCATATTTTATAAACAATTCTATTCCAGGTATCTGGGTAGTAAGACATCCTCGCAAGCAGGAGCTTTTTGTTATGGGTCTTATGAGAAGTCCTTTTACATGTTTTCTTGCAAACACTAATGATGCCTGGGAACAATCTGTGTCCGATGTAGAAATTTGATACAAACATATCTTTCAAGCAAAAACAGCAACAATCTATCAGCAAATAGTTTTCTCTCTAGCACTCAGTCTTGCCGTTCTCTGCTCTTCAGATCAGTCTCAACTTTTTTGTTTTTTTATGCTAGCTATAGTGAGCAGATATGCACATACATTTCTTTTGGTTACTTATTGGAAATCTGTAAACTGTTCATAAATTTATAATATAGAAATAACATTGTGAGAATTTCCATTACATCATATGTGAAATGAGGCAATGCATTGACCAGTAATTTGTGTTATAATCATTAGAAACTGCTTTTCATTGAATACATGGACCAGTTATGCCAACGGTTCATACATTTTACTTTGCTTTTGCATCTTTTTCTGTGGAAAGTAATTTTGCCTTTGTGTGTTCACGGAAGTGTATAAAGAAGCCTCATAATTTGTGAAATTCTATATAAATAAAGTATAATAAAGTCTGACTCATGAAGGTTGCCATACCCATAGGCTTACAGACCTACTACTATTCCAACTTGTAGGATAAACATGTTCTTGTTAAACAGGTTGTGCAGCTCAGCTTTCTGGCTCCCTGTCAGGAATAAGGCGGTCTGATCAATCGCCTACATGCCAGGGACAGGACGAGTCCGAGTGGGCAGTAGCAACTATTGACACATAACATGGGGGGATAGTGATCAATCATTTCTCTCTCGCACGCACACTTGTTTACGGCACAGTATAAAAGAAAAGGACTTTCCAGTGTCCGGCGGGAGTAGGAGATATTGCCTCTATAGACGTTTAGAGTGCTGGACACTGAAAACCCCCTTTTTGCCTTTGCTGACCTGACGACTCCTCGATACAAGACTGATGACACGAAGGGTGCTGGATGGCATATGCAATCATGTGGTATGTAAATAACTTTCTGTAAATAACGACTGTTACCATGATGTCACATTAATAAATGATGTCATAGATATTGGGTCAGAGTACCGTATAGAGATGTGAATCGTGTGATCGATCGTCTTAACGATCGATTTCGGCTGGGGGGGGAGGGAATCGGATCGTCGCGGTTTTGTTTTTGTAAATATCATGTAAATCGTAAATCAGGGGAGGGTGGGAAAACCGGCACACTAAAACATCCCTAAAGCCCATCCCGACCCTTTAAAATAAATCCCCCCACCCTCCCGAACAGAGCGGGGGTCCCGGTGTGATCTTTTACTCTCGGGCCTGCGGTGCGTTGTAGAAATGGCGCCGGTGCTACCTTTGCCCTGTCATATGACAGGTCAAAGGTAGCGCCGGCGCCATTTTGTTTTTTGTCCCCCCGACGTCAGGAGCGTAGGAGATCGCTCCCGGACCTCTGCTGGACCCCCAGGGACTTTTGGCCAGCTTGGGGGGGCCTCCTGACCCCGACAAGACTTGCCAAAAGTCCAGCGGGGGTCCGGAACGACCTCCTGCAGTCAAATCATTTTGCGTACGGCCGGCGCCATTTTGTGCAAAATGGCGCCGGCCGTACGGCAACACGATTCGACTGCAGGAGGTCGTTCCCGGACCCCCGCTGGACGTTTGGCAAGTCTTGTGGGGGTCAGGAGGCCCCCCCAAGCTGGCCAAAAGTCCCTGGGGGTCCAGCGGGGGTCCGGGAGCGATCTCCTACGCTCCTGACGTCGTTTTGCCATACAAAATGGCGCCGGCCATACACTGTATGGCCGGCGCCATTTTGTACGGCAAAACGATTCGAGTGCAGGAGGTCGCTCCCGGACCCCCGCTGGACTTGTGGCAAGTCTTGTGGGGGTCAGGAGGCCCCCCCAAGCTGGCCAAAAATCCCTCGGGGTCCAGCGGGGGTCCGGGAGCGATCTCCTACGCTCCTGACGTCGGGGGACAAAAAACAAAATGGCACCGGCGCTACCTTTGACCTGTCATATGACAGGGCAAAGGTAGCGCTGGTGCCATTTCTACAACACACCGCAGGCCCGAGAGTAAAAGATCACACCGGGACCCCCGCTCTGGACCCCAGGTAATTTAAGGCATTTTGGGGGGGTTCGGGAGGGTGGGGGATTTATTTTAAAGGGTCGGGTCGAGGGTTGTTTTAGTGTGCCTGTTTTTCCGCCCTCCCCCTTCCCCTCCCCCTTCCCCCGATTTACGATTTTTGACGATAAATCGGGGGAATTCCTATTGTATCACGCTTCTAACGATTTTTGACGATTTAAAATATATCGGATGATATTTTAAATCGTCAAAAAACGATTCACATCCCTAGTACCGTATTCTCTCATTCCCAACATTTGGCGTCACACACAGGATGTCTCTATTTAAAAGGAAAGAGACATCCGAACCACCAAGCCCGGTGGATCTAAAAATTCCCGGATGGGAAAAAACCCCATATCAAATGTTGGCCCAGGAATGGGCTACGAATACAGGGCTCGTGGAGGCTTGGGATATAGGAGGAGAACCTTTAGATATTGTAAATCAACTCCAACAGGTCCCCGTAATAAAAGGAAAAGAATTGGGGACAGTGGGACGGAGAGGATTGGTAGTATTAACAGGATATAGGAAATGTCATGAACAAAAAAGCGTGTTGCAAGAGAAATTAGTTGAACTAGAGCAAGAGATAGACAACCTCCTCAAAGATAATGTTATGCTTAGGTGTCACTTAGAGACGTTTAAACAGAAGGCAGAACATTATCAGACGGTGGCCGAACGAGCTGCTGTGCGGGTAGCACAACACAAATATAGAAAACGAAGAGGAAGAGTAAATCATTCTAAAATACGAGCATGTGTTATGAAAGATGACTGGGATCCAGAGATACAGGATGGGGACATATGGGACTCTGCGAACAGTGAGGAGGAGGCAGTAATACCCCCTCCCCCCATAGAGCAAGCCTGTCCCATAATCAGGTGTAAATTAAAGCAGACCAGCGATGGCAGAGCTATAGAACAGGAGGGTACACAAGTAATGGAGGACTTCACCCAACAAGAAGTAAGTGAGATATTGGATCGCATGGGGCAAAAACCAGGAGAACCTATTGACCGCTGGCTAGTGAGATTATATGAATCGGGGGCGGGAGACATTATGATTGATCAAAAAGATGTTAAAAGATTCACTATGATTTCTACCGATCCCAAGGTAAGGGCAGCTATCAGAACAGTAGTTTGGCAAGGGGACATGACGGACTTGTTTCGAGTAGTTGCTGCTGCCACTAAAACAAGGTATAGCACTGTATTAGATTGGCCCGTCTGTAACAAACCATTATATAATATGCATGATATCATACAGCGTATCAAAGAAATTACCATACAAACATGGTGTCTGAGGAATTTGCAGGGAGATTTCCTGGACCTACCCCTGCCCGGTACGGTTCTGGGAAGAGATTATGCGAACCGTAATCCCGGCACACCGGTTCATTATGTTGACCTTGCTATTAAATACGGCTGGGAAGAAAATTGGAGATTTGATTCAGGCAATCAGAGAGGTCCTAGATTTAGGGATACAAGAGCGCAATGATAAGACTTTCACATTTAAAGGCGAAGTATGTGACAGAGGAGAAGATATTCGAAAGGGATACAGGGATCTCTGAAACCGAGATACGGACGCACGGGTGTCAAGGAGAGATATGTTTGCAGCATTGATAGCTGCCGGAGTGGCTAAAGAGAAAATAGATGGTATTCCAACCAAAGACATGTATAAATTGTATCTGCAAAAATGCAAGGGTAAACAAAAGAAAGTTTACACGGAAAGGGAGGAAGACTGGAGAAAAGTGTTACTAACAAAGATGAACCAATTGTTGCAAGAGAAAAAAGAGCAAGAGGTAAATGCTACAAACCCCTTCATAAACGAGTCTGAGTCCATACAACCCAGCGCCCCACCTCAGGAGGCCAATAGTACCAGACTGTATCCGGACATCCTGGGCACACTAGGAAAAAGGCCATACCCCCCCAAATCACTGCCGTCACCGTGGATAATCGCCCCCATATTGGGGTAGAAATATAATGGCGAAATGAGGCACAGCAGGTGATGGCTTTAGTAGATTTGGGGGTGGAGGCCACTTTAATATTTGGAAATCCCAAGAAACATGGGGGGCAAAAGGTAGAATTAACGGGTCTTGGAGGAAAAACTGTGATAGGAAAACGAACCATAATTTCTTTAGTCGTGGGAGGATACAAAATTCTTCAAGCTAAGGTAGTAATTGTACCCATTAAGGAATATATAATTGGGATGGATCTGTTACAGGGACTTAAGTTGAATACAACATGTGGGCAAATGGTGTTTGGAAAGGCGCCAAGTAAGCAAGTAGCATTTGAAAACAATAGACCAGTATATCTATCCAGAACAATAATAGTGGGTAGAACTGTGGGACCAGAAATAGCTTTGCCTAAAACAAGGGGTCCGGTATGCCAGAAGCAATACCGGATACCTAGAGACATAAAGAGATAACAGAAACAATTAAGGATTTACAGGAAGCTGGGGTGCTAATTCCAGCCACTAGCAGTTGGAATAATCCCATCTGGCCAGTGAAGAAATCAGATGGTTCGTGGAGAATGACAGTAGATTACAGGGCTTTGAACAAAAATACAGACCCTCTGACTGCCGTGGTCCCCGATATTGTAACATTGGTAGAGCAGATACAGCAACATTCGGGGAAGTGGTACACCGTAATTGATTTAGCAAATGCTTTTTTCACAATTCCTATCTGTAAAGAAAACCAAGAACAATTTGCCTTCACGTGGGAAGGACGACAGTATACCTTCACTAGACTACCTCAGGGATACTTACATAGCCCTACCATATGTCACCGGAGGGTGGCAGAATATTTAGAAAGGTATGATTGTCCAAAGACATACAATTAACTCATTACATTGATGATATACTAGTACAAGGGGATACAGAAGAGCAAGTAGCGATAGCTCTAGCACAAGTAGTAGAAAATATGGAGAATAGAGGTTGGAAAATTAACAAGAATAAAATACAAGGACCTAGCAACACTGTGAAATTTTTGGGGATACAGTGGTCGAATGGTAAAAGAGAAATCTTACCAAAGGCAAAGGATAAGATATTGTTGTTTTCCCCACCGCGGAATCAAAAAGAAGCCCAGAAATTTATAGGACTATTTGGATTCTGGCGACAGCACATTCCACATTTGGGGCAAATATTGTCCCCATTGTATAAAGTAATTCGAAAAAAGGAAAAATTCGAATGGGGACGATTACAACAAGATGCTTTTAATCAGGCTAAGGTCATAAGAACATAAGAAATTGCCATGCTGGGTCAGACCAAGGGCCCATCAATCCCAGCATCCTGTTTCCAACAGAGGCCAAAACCAGGCCACAAGAACCTGGCAATTACCCAAACACTAAGAAGATCCCATGCTACTGATGCAATTAATAGCAGTGGCTATTCCCTAAGTAAACTTGATTAACAGCCATTAATGGACTTCTCCTCCAAGAACTTATCCAAACCTTTTTTGAACCCAGCTACACTAACTGCACTAACCACATCCTCTGGCAACAAATTCCAGAGCTTTATTGTGCGTTGAGTGAAAAAGAATTTTCTCCGATTAGTCTTAAATGTGCTAATTGCTAACTTCATGGAATGCCCCCTAGGCCTTCTATTATTCGAAAGTGAAAATAACCGAGTCACATCTACTCATTCAAGACCTCTCATGATCTTAAAGACCTCTATCATATTCCCCCTCAGCCGTCTCTTCTCCATCCATTCTCTTTGCTATCCAAACAGCATTAGACTTATGGCCTATCAGGGAGGGGCCCATAGAATTACAAGTTTCATTTTCATCTTGTTATGCGGACTGGAGTCTGTGGCAGAAACAAGACGGTAAACGAGTACCATTAGGGTTTTGAAGCAGGAAATTACCTGATGCTGCATGGCAGTATTCAGCCTTTGAGAAGCAGTTACTAGCATGTTACTGGGCTTTGTTAGACACGGACCAATTAACTCAGAACCATGAAATCCTTATGCGCCCTTTAATCCCAATTATGTAGTGGGTACACAGCACCCCGCATACCCATCGGATAGGGTATGCACAAGAAGCTTCCATTGTAAAATGGAAATGGTATATCCAGGACACGGCGAAATCAGGCTTGGCTGGGCACTCCATGCTCCATGAACAGGTAGCAGAAATTCCTATTAATCAAGAAAAAGAACAGATAGAAACATTGGATATTCCTCCTTCTCCAGTTACTACCGGGGTACCATTCGACCAATTACCCAAAGAACAGCAGTTACATGCTTGGTTTACAGATGGCTCGGCTAGAATGAAGGGAACCGAGCGATTATGGAAGGCTGTAGTGTATAATTCTCATACAAACGAAGTAAGTCAGGAGGAAGGGATAGGCAAATCTAGCCAGTTTGCGGAACATTATGTCATATGGATGGCTTTACAAAAAGGGGAAACGGATTGCCACATTTATACTGAGAGTTGGGCAGTCATGAAAGGAATGACTCAGTGGATGTCAAAATGGCATAAAGGTCAATGGAAGATGCATCACCGCCCGGTATGGGGCACTGACATTTGGCAAAAAATCTGGGCTGAGTGTCACAAAAAGCATGTTACAGTGTTCCATGTAGACGCACATGTGAAAGATGTTTCTTTATCTAATCTGTACAATCCATTGCAGATAAACACGCAAAAATCCGAGCCAGTGTCACGACCACAAACGAGCAGGGGCTATGGAAATGGGCACACGAAAAAAGTGGCCACTTGGGGGCGGAAGCTACTCACAGGTGGGCCCAAGCCAGAAGGATACCAGGATCCCTCCCTGATTTTCAAAACATACTCACACAATGTGAATATTGTCAGTTGACACATCCAAGGTCACCACGAGCTATCCATCGTGGTTTAAGTCCTGCCACTATTTGGCAAATAGATTTTATAGGCCCTTTACGAAAATGTGGAGGAGATGTATATTTATGTACGGCAGTAGATACATTTAGTGGAATCATGATGGCTGTGCCTGCACCAGAGGCTAATCAGAAAGCTACGTTAAAACTTTTAAATGAAATGAGTCGGTATTATGGAATACCAAAACAAGTTCAGAGCGATAGAGGGACTCACTTTATTGGTAAATTAGTGCAGCAATATGCTAGAGACAACTACATTGAATGGATCTTTCACATTCCATATTATCCGCAAGCTGCCGGCCTTATTGAGCATATGAATGGGTTATTAAAAAATATGTTACGCTCTCTTACAAAATCTGTCACCATGAAGGGGTGGATATCTGTATTGTCCACAGCTCTACAGCTGCTAAATAGTAGACCTTTAAAAAAGGACGGAAAGACTCCTTTCCAGAAGTTATATAATCAGGAACCCGCTTCTACTCAGATCCGAAATATCATTTGCTGGGCTACGGCTTCGGGAAACGTCGAGTTGCCCCGCCAAAATAGTTATGAAGCTACGGGATATGATGTAACCAATCCCACCGCTATAGAGATACCTCCCCATGAATCTTTATTGTATGATTTACAGATTGGGTGCGGCATCCCTAAGCAACATTTTGGATGGCTGTGTATTCGATCTAGTTGGGCAAAACAAGGCATAACTGTATTGGGGGGAATCATTGATTCTGACTACCGTGGTCCCATATATGTACTTTATCACAACTTGACGAATAAAGAAATTTACGTTCCTGCCCAAACCAAAATGGTACAATTGATTATTATTCCCTATGTAACAGACCAAATGGTATGGGGAATTCCCAATTCCACTCCCCGAGGACAAGGTGCCTTTGGAAGCACCTCCAATCCAAGTAAACTACATCCAGGAGCTAAAATATGGATCTTCACACCTCATAGAGAACCTAGGAAAGGTGAAATTTTAGCTGTTGGCAAAGATGCAGTACTGACTGTACTACCAGAAGGAGATGAACATTGGATACAGGTACCCAGTATCCGATGTAAACTAAGGGAATAACTAACAAAGTGTTCTCTCGCTACAGGTTGGCTTGCACCTCCCTTTTATGGAGATCAACCTCTTTACCATCATTGGTATGGTGCACAGCCTATATCAGCCTGTAGAAGTAACCTCCGGACGGGGGACTATCAAGTGGAAGAACAGCACCTCCTCTCGGACGCAGGATAATTTCACATGTAAAGCATACGATGCTTGTGTGGTTTGGAACATCACCACAATTGCAAAAGTAGTGAAAGCAAAGAAAACACAGGCCTCATCACTAATATTATTGCAAATTGGATTCCTGACCCCGCAGACATGCAACAGTATGTGTAGAAGTATTTGCATTTAAATAATGATTTGGTTATAGAAGGGTGGAATGCCACTTGGGAAATGGGACATAATCTGACTGCATTTGTTAATTGGACACAATCCCGTATGCAAGCTTTGTATCTACAACAACAGATAGAGATGATACAAACCAAACTATACATGAGTATTTCTCCTATTTGGAAGGAATTGTTCCAATCATATGTACCCCTACACTAATGGGATTGGCTTGCCCTTTAATGTATTCCACATTACCAGATGATTGCTCGTTGCAGCAACCTTTGGCACACTGTAGCCTTCTAATATTACCTGATAATGTAACTGGTTTCATAATTCCATTCCCTGAAACTGTATGTGTATATAATTTGACTTTTACAGGATGCCTGTATAATGTTACTTGGTTTACTTTTGGTTCTCAACAATATTATTTACCACCAATGGACATCGCTGATGCGCAATTGGGGGTAAAGTTGGACTTATCATTCTTTAAGACACCATTGTTGGATTTGACTAAACTGCAAAAGGTATTGAATACCTCAGATTCGTTGAAACAGACCCTGAGACATGTGGACATTGCTGTAATTGGTGCCCTGCTTCGAGCGGACTTTGCCAAGGAACACCTACTACATTTACAACAACAATTGATAAAAGACACCTCTCATTCTTGGTGGGATGTGTTTTTCAGACGTTCCTCTACTGCTACAATGACTCTGAATTGGATTTTTCATCCTATCCTTATTGTAATGTGTGTATGCCTCCTGTGCCTAGTGTGTACATGTTATCTTACCTATCGAGTGCATAAAATAGCACGTCAAAGTAAATATACCACTACAGTGGCTTCGTATGCAGTGGTGCCTGCATTGGAGAATGATTGATCAAGGGTGGAGTGTAGGATAAACATGTTCTTGTTAAACAGGTTGTGCAGCTCAGCTTTCTGGCTCCCTGTCAGGAATAAGGCGGTCTGATCAATCGCCTACATGCCAGGAACAGGACGAGTCCGAGTGGGCAGTAGCAACTGTTGACACATACCATGGGGGGATAGTGATCAATCATTTCTCTCTCGCACGCACACTTGTTTACGGCACAGTATAAAAGAGCAGGACTTTCCAGTGTCCGGCGGGAATAGGAGATATTGCATCTATAGATGTTTAGAGTGCTGGACACTGAAAACCCCCTTCTCGCCTTTGCTGACCTGACGACTCCTCGATACAAGGCTGATGACACGAAGGGTGCTGGATGGCATATGCAATCATGTGGTATGTAAATAACTTTCTGTAAATAACGTCTATTACCATGATGTCACATTAATAAATGATGTCATAGATATTGTATCAGAGTACCGTATTCTCTCAATACATGTATTTTATCAGCCATTTCACAATTGTGATTTCTTTTTCTATTTAATATTTTGATGCCTGACATTGAGCTGAGAAGACCCAATGTTCTAAATATGCACACAGGCCTATTTAAGCTACCTTTCCTCATATACATGGAAGGCCCGTGACATACTACTGAAGCAAATTTTAATTGGATTGAAACCCCAGAGAGAGGAGAAAAGTGACCTGGGCACAGCAAACCACATAGACGATATATTAAGAGTACATTGTCTATTGTTCAAAAGCTTTAGCAGCCAGGAGCTCTGCTTCCTGTTAAACTGTCTGCCAGATACTAAAATAGAATATGTACTGGGCAGGTTGAATCAAACCAGTTTTTCAGACTTTGCTGCCATTTCAATGCCATTTAAAAGAGATTAATTTTTTGATCTAAAAAATATAAGTGAAATGCATATTGTCAACAAATATAAATATATTGTCATTTCAAGTATTTTCAGATTGGGTTAAGGCATTCCTCCATGTAGAAGGAGAATAGACAGAGGTTTGCAGGGCAATTAAAGGACTGTAATTGAACACATTCCTACTCCAGCAGCAACCTAAACTTAACAATCTAGCAGCAAGATGGGAGCTTTCTAGTCTTTTGCATTGGGTGCCACATGTATGATTTTTTACCCGCCAGTAAGAGGTTATATGTGTGTACTTGGGGCAAACAGCTCCTGACTCTCAGAGAATGAGCCTGATCTCTGGCAGACCTGGAGGAGCTGAGGCAGACAGAGAGGTATAGAGATGAGACCTTCAGGGGCATAGTAGCCAAGTCCCAACTCCAGTCTGGCAGCCCTGGTGCTGCCTTGGAGGAAGAAGGTCTCCTGGTCGGAGAGCATAAACCTGGTGCAGCAGGAAGTGATCCTGTAGCAAGGACCTGCTCTCCAGGTAATGAATTGTCCTCTCACATTGAGGCTGTGACTCTCAGTGCTACTGCCTGGGAGGAAAGGGTTAGGTCAGCCAACATAGTTGGTGATTCAATTATTAGGATTTAGATAGCTGGGTGGCTGATGGATGTGAGGATTGCCTGGTAACTTGCCTGCCTGGTGCAAAGGTGGCAAACCTCACACATCACCTAGATAAGATTTTAGACAGTGCTGGGGAGGAGCCGTCTGTTGTGGTACATGTGGGCACCAAGGACATAGGAAAATGTGTGAGGGAAGTTTTGGAAGCCAAATTTAGGCTCTTAGGTAGAAAGATTAAATCCAGAACCTCCAGGGTGGCATTCTCTGAAATACCGTATTTTTCGCTCCATAAGACGCACTTTTTTTCCCCCAAAGGTGGGGGGAAAATGTATGTGCGTCTTATGGAGCGAATATAAAAAAAAAAACCAAACAAAAATCTAACAAACACCCCCCCCCCCCCGACTCCCCCAAGACCTGCCGACTTAATTTCCTACAACCCCCCCCCCCCCCAAGACCTGACAAATTAATTTCCTGCAACCCCCCACCCTCCTGACCCCCCCAAGACCTGCCAAACGTCCCTGGTGGTCCAGCGGGGGTCCGGGAATGATCTCCTGGGCGTGGGTCGTCGGCTGCCAGTAAACAAAATGGCGCCGACGGCCCTATGCCCTCACTATGTCACTGAGACCGACCGCTGCTATTGGTCGGTCTCAGTGACATAGTGAGGGCATAGGGCCGTCGGCGCCATTTTGTTTACTGGCAGCCGACGGCCCTATGCCCTCACTATGTCACTGAGACCGATCGCTGCTATTGGTCGGTCTCAGTGACATAGTGAGGGCATTGGGCCGTCGGCTGCCAGTAAACAAAATGGCGCCGACGGCCCTATGCCCTCACTATGTCACTGAGACCGACCAATAGCAGCGGTCGGTCTCAGTGACATAGTGAGGGCATAGGGCCGTCGGCGCCATTTTGTTTACTGGCAGCCGACGGCTCACGCCCAGGAGATCGTTCCCGGACCGCTCCTGGACCCCCGCTGGACCACCAGGGACGTTTGGCAGGTCTTGGGGGGGTCAGGAGGGTGGGGGGTTGCAGGAAATTAATTCGGCAGGTCTTGGGGGGGTCAGGAGGGTGGGGGGTTGCAGGAAATTAATTCGGCAGGTCTTGGGGGGGTCAGGGGGGTGGAGGTTGTTAATTTAAAGGGTTGGGATGGGGGGGGGGGGGTTTGGGGGTTCCCACAGAAAGAAAAGTTTTCTGATCTGGGGAGTGGACCGAAATGGCCCTCCCCAGACCCGAAAACAAAATGGGGAGAAAAAAAAAACCTATGCACTCCCCTAATTTGCTCCATAAGACGCCCAGACGCAGAGCCGGTTTAGCACAATTTTTTTTTTTTAATTTTCCCCCTCTGAATCCTAGGTGCGTCTTATGGTCAGGTGCGTCTTATGGAGCGAAAAATACGGTACTTCCTGTTCCACGCGCAGGTCCCCAGAGGCAGGCAGAGCTCTGAAGTCTCAATGCCTTGATGAGGCGATGGTACAAAAAAGAGGGATTCAGTTTTGTAAGGAACTGGGGAACCTTTTGTGGAAGGTGGGAGTCTTTTACGAAGGGACGGGCTCCACCTTAACCAGGGTGGAACCAGACTTCTGGCGCTAACCTTTAAAAAGGAGATAGAGCAGCTTTTAAACTAGAACAAAGGGGAAAGCCGACAGTTGCTCAGCAGTACAAGGTTCGGAGGGAGGTATCTTTAAAGGATACTAATGAAACAGGAGAATTAGGGCATCCCAACAGAGAGGTTCCAATAAAAGCAAAAATAGTCTATGTGCCTATAAGTAAAGAATTGCCTGAGCTGAAAGATTCCAAATTATCCCTGTCAACTGAAAAGCAGGCTGTTAATGCAAACAAAAAAACATGCTTTGAAATATCTGTATGCCAATATCAGAAGTCTAAGAAGTAAGGTAGGAAAGTTAGAGTGTATAGTATTGAATGAGGAGATAGATTTAATTGGCATCTCAGAAACATGGTGGAAGAATGAGAACCAATGGGATAGTGCCAGGCTACAAATTATATTGTAATAGGGAGGAGTAACTTGGGGGGCGGGGGGTGCTTTATGTCCAGGATGGCATAGAGTCCAACAGAAAAGAATCCTGCAAGAGACTAAATGCACAATAGAATTTTTATGGGTAGAAATTCCTTGTCTGTTGGGGAATAGTATAGCAATAAGTGTATAATACCATCCACCTGGCCAAAATGAGGAGATGGAGGATGAAATGCTAAGATAAATTAGGGAAGCTAACCAAATTGGTAGTACAGTAATAATGGGAGATTTCAATTACCTTTAATCTTATGGGGAGTCAAAAAGTTACCTAAGGGAGTAAAGTCATCAAAAAACAATAAGGGAACTCAAAATATATACAAATGTAGTAGCCTACAAGAAGGTGTCAGCAAGCCAGACATTGTGCAATCTAAACCAACTGGCCTTTCAATCATTCACCTTCTTTAACTTTATTTCGAAAAAACAATTTTTATTATATTTTTTTTCTTTTCATAAAATGAACCAGTCCAATTTTTTACTTTTTTAAGGAGTAATAGCTCTGTTATGCTTCATCAGGGGCACTCTGATAGTTTTGTCTAAGAACAGGACTGTTGCGATTATCAATTAAACTTGGCTGTACCCTAGAAATATAATTTCAAATATTTAGAATCTATGAATAAAGAATATAAAATACACAAAAGTACTTGTAAATGGCTACCATTTTCAAGCCGGATGAAAGCGCCTCTGCCTCTTTCTCGAACAGAAAAGGAACCGAAGCCGGCACAGGTGTCTCTTTAAATACGTCAGTGAATGTTGACGTAAAACAATGACGTCACTGCAAAATGAATAGTTGCTGTCAAAAAACAGTTCTTTCAAAATTATATGTCCAAGCTATTTTCCTGAAGCATTAAAACAATATTGTATAAGAAACGATAATCATATTGCATCTTCTGAGAACAGTCTCTATCCTAAAAAAAAAACTTGTAGTCTTGGGTGGTTCCCAGCAGAGAGGTCAATCCCAAATGCCTTCTGAGAACTTCACAAGCTGAACGGGTCGTATGGAGATGAGTTCAAACTGACATTGGATCTCTCACTCTTATGTCCCAGTATACAACATGAACTATGTTGAAGATTGTAGGGATGAATGGCTCCGGGATGACGGTGTTATAATAATTATAAATAACCCCAACCTTGATTTTATGAGAAATCATCCTGACTATCCAAAAGAGATGGTGAGAAGGATGAAAAAATTGAAGTCAGGGAGAAAACTCAGGAAGCACGCTGTGATTTCTAACCATGACTTGGGTCCCCCCCACAGAGTATCAAATTAAATGTCTCCTGCCAAATGGGGTGACTATTTAAAAGCCCCATCCAGATCATTATAACCCAGAACCAGTGAAACCACCTGCTGTAACTCTGCTCTGAAATGTAACATTTCACAAAAGTAACTGTCCCTTTTCTGCTGTTATAATGTTGAGTAGTACTATTCTTTACCCCAAATGGGAAGGGATTTAATGATTGTTTATTGAAAGCTTTTATTGTACTTGTCTTAATAGAAAAAAGGGCGGTTGGGGGGAGTCACCGCACCGCAAGCTCTCCAGGGTTGTGGGGTGGTTTCTCTGAGCCTCTTGGAGTGTGGGCGTATGCGGTTTCAGGGGTTAATGGTATGTTTGTGGTATGTCTGGGTGAGAATGGGGTGTGGATGGATGTTCACGGGAAGGGGAAGGGGGGGGGGGATAAGGAGGGGGTCCTCAAGATTTGGAGACACAGTATATGTTTATAAGTACTATTATGCTTAACAAGGGATTCCCTGAATGGTTCTCATGGCCCAGGCTGGGGGGGCTATGAGACGGGGGTCTGTGGGGACAATCTTATCTATGAGATGTTTGACTGGCTGATATGGTTACTGTAAAAATTACTTCGCTAAATATGAAAGGTATCTCCTCCCCTATTAAAAGGAAGAAGCTTCTTACACTCTTCCAGAGGCTTCATTCCCAAGTGGTATTTCTTCAAGAAACACATTTGTCTGCTACAGAACATGCAAAATTAAAAAGGGAATGGGTGGGTCAATGTTACTTTTCTTCTTATTCGAGTAGGAGGCGGGGGGTGTGTGGCAATATTATTTCATAAGCAGTTGCCATTTCAGTTGGAAAAGCTCTGGCAGGATGCGGATGGCCGTTATGTTATTGCCTTAGGGCAGTTGCACCAGCAGAAGTTCGCATTCTGCAACATATATGCCCCTAATGATTATCAGCATAGTTTCTTTACCACGCTGGAGGGCAAGTTACTGGATCTGACTAACTGCACGTTAGTACTGGGAGGGGATTTTAACACTGTTATGAACAGACAGGAAGATTGTCAACCCCCTAAGATGATAGAGCCCAGGGATCAGCAGAGAGGTGTAAATTTTATCTGTCAGGAATTTAATTTACTAGATGTGTGGCATGCCTTGCATCCTGGAAAAAAAGATTATACGTTTTTTCCTAACCCACACAGCTCATATTCACGCTTGGATTATCTCCTAATCCCTGATTCTGTATTTCATCAGGTTAAAACAGCCACAGTTGGCACCATTTCCATATCTGACCATGCCCCAGTTTCGATTACTATGGAACTAGGCAGGGGTCCTCTGGCCGTGGCCTCGTGACGTATGCCACCTGATCTTATGTTAGATAAGACTTTTCAAACATACTTAAAAGATGCTGGGATGACTATATGAGTTTTAATGCCACATCAGACGACACCCCATGAATTTTATGGGAGGCCGGGAAGGTGGTGTTGAGGGGTGATATTATTACGTATGTGGCTAAGCGCAATCGACAGTGCAATGAGGAGATACTGCGCCTTACTAATGAGTTGAGAGTTGCCCAATCACGCCACATCCAGAACATGTCAGACTCCGCTAAAAGCGAGGTGAACAGAATTAGGGAAACCTTGAATCTGCTCTTACACCAAAGGGCATCTAAATCATTATGATACTACAAATATAAACCATATAACTTTGGCTCCCGACCGAGTAAGATGCTGGCTAATTTATTGCGGGCACGTGATCCTAAATCTGTTATCACGAGCATCAGGGGGCGGGGGGGCGGGGAGGAGTGTGCCAGTCCTCCTGGGACGAGATTACTGAAAATTTTCTTGAATATTATCATACTCTGTATAGCAGTAAACCAAGCGACCCTGCACTTGCTTCCCGTTTTTTTCAGAACCTCCCATGGCCATCAATTTCTGCGGACAGGTTAGAGGCTCTGAATTCCCCTATAAAAGATAGCGAAATCTATACTATTATTCAGGGCTTAAAGCTTGGGAAGGCAGTGGGTCCCGACGGTATCAGTTCTGAATTCTATAAGATATTGCGATTCCCCTTGCTGGCGTCATATTTTAATACTCTCTGTGATGAGAACTTTACAAATCCCCTAGAAAACAGGTCTGTCATAGTCCTTATTCCTAAAAAGGGGAAAGACCCTCAGGAGGTGGGCTCCTATTGTCCCATATCCCTCATTAATGTTGATATAAAGATGCTGTCGGCTGTCCTGGCGGCTCGCCTTAGTATCCTTTAGCCTTCTTTGACAGATCCTGATCAGACAGGATCTGTCAAAGGGCGTCAGGAGACAAAGAATGTGCGCCGGCTGATAGCGGCCTTGAGTTATCACCCACAAACAGAGGCTCTCATCCTCAGCCTAGACGCGGTTAAAGCTTTTGATTCCCTGTCCTGGGATTTTTATTTTTTTTTGGGTACTGCAGGGCTGCGGGTTTTCTGGACACTTTGTCACTTGGTTAAAGGTTTTGTATAGTAACCCGAGTGCCAGGCTTTTGATTAATGGGTCCCTGTCTGCTCCTTTTTCTCTGCACTCCTTTTTGTTCTTGCCCTAGAACCTCTGGCTACAAAGCTACGTCTGGATGCTGATTTTGGGGGGCTTAGTATTGGCGGTCGCCAGCTGAAGCTCGCTCTGTTTGCCAATGACCTCTTGCTGTTTGTAGGGAGGCCGCATCACAGTGTCCCAGGGATCATCCGAACCTTCAGTCATTTTCATGAAATTGCAGGTCTCCGCATCAATTTTTCCAAATCGGAGGCTCTGCCCTTTGACCCACAGCTGCCCAGTACTTGGCAGGGAGAATTCCCCTTCACATGGGTCCCAGGAAAATTAAAATACCTGGGGATCTGGGTACCCCGAGTCCTGAAAGACCTTTGTGCCCTCAACATACGGCAAACGTTGGCGGACATTAAGGCGCAGCTGGTGGCTTGGCAATCGCTCCCTTTGTCTCTTTTTGGGCGGGGGGCATTGTTAAAGATGGTTATAGCCCCCAAACTTTTATATAAGCTGCATATGCTTCCCTGCTGGCTGTCCCATAAAGACCTGATGGGGTTATGCTCAATTTTTCAAAGGTTTCTCTGGGCTGGGCGTCGGGCGCGTATAAACTATCCCACCCTTCAAAACGTTAGGGAGGCTACAGGGTTGGGGCTTCCTGATTTTCGAATATACAATGTAGCGTGTCAGTTACGTTTCGTGGGGGAAAGGCAGACTGGCACATTTGCTTATTGTAAAGATGGCCTCTTGCTTAGTATGATGGCGCCTTGGGTTCCCCTGTTTCTTATACAGGCGCGCCCGCAGACTTTACAGACTTTGGACATTCCCAAACAATTTATTACTCCATGTCGTAAGGCCTGGGCCTGGCTTTGTTCCCAAGAAAACCTGCCTGGGACGTTCTCCCTTTTGCTTCCGCTGCTGGGAAATAAAGATTTTGTATCTGGCCAGGAGTGCAGAGGCATCTTTGCTACTTGGAGGACACAGGGGCTACCCTTCATTTATCATCTGTATGATTCAGAGCGCCCCATTATCCAGTCCTTTGAAAACCTAATGTGGACTTACCACCTTCCCCGTACACACTTTTTTGCCTACCTTTGTAACTTATCATTAAAATCATCCATTGTACCTGAAGACTGGAGGATAGCAAATGTAACCCCAATATTTAAAAAGGGCTCCAGGGGCGATCCGGGAAACTACAGACCGGTTAGCCTGACTTCAGTGCCAGGAAAAATAGTGGAAAGTGTTATAAACATCAAAATCACAGAACATATAGAAAGACATGGTTTAATGGAACAAAGTCAGCATGGCTTTACCCAGGGCAAGTCTTGCCTCACAAATCTGCTTCACTTTTTTGAAGGAGTTAATAAACATGTGGATAAAGGTGAACCGGTAGATATAGTATACTTGGATTTTCAGAAGGCGTTTGACAAAGTTCCTCATGAGAGGCTTCTAGGAAAAGTAAAAAGTCATGGGATAGGTGGTGATGTCCTTTCGTGGATTGCAAACTGGCTAAAAGACAGGAAACAGAGAGTAGGATTAAATGGGCAATTTTCTCAGTGGAAGGGAGTGGACAGTGGAGTACCTCAGGGTTCTGTGTTGGGACCCTTACTGTTCAATATATTTATAAATGATCTGGAAAGAAATACGACGAGTGAGATAATCAAATTTGCAGATGACACAAAATTGTGCAGAGTAGTTAATCACAAGCAGATTGTGATAAATTGCAGGAAGACCTTGTGAGACTGGAAAATTGGGCATCCAAATGGCAGATGAAATTTAATGTGGATAAGTGCAAGGTGATGCATATAGGGAAAAATAACCCATGCTATAATTACACGATGTTGGGTTCCATATTAGGTGCTACAACCCAAGAAAGAGATCTAGGTGTCATAGTGGATAACACATTGAAATCGTCGGTTCAGTGTGCTGCGGCAGTCAAAAAAGCAAACAGAATGTTGGGAATTATTAGAAAAGGAATGATGAATAAAACGGAAAATGTCATAATGCCTCTGTATCACTCCATGGTGAGACCGCACCTTGAATACTGTGTACAATTCTGGTCGCCGCATCTCAAAAAAGATATAATTGCGATGGAGAAGGTACAGAGAAGGGCTACCAAAATGATAAGGGAAATGGAACAACTCCCCTATGAGGAAAGACTAAAGAGGTTAGGACTTTTCAGCTTGGAGAAGAGACGACTGAGGGGGGATATGATAGAGGTGTTTAAAATCATGAGAGGTCTAGAACGGGTAGATGTGAATCGGTTATTTACTCTTTCGGATAGTAGAAGGACTAGGGGACACTCCATGAAGTTAGCATGGGGCACATTTAAAACTAATCGGAGAAAGTTCTTTTTTACTCAACGCACAATTAAACTCTGGAATTTGTTGCCAGAGAATGTGGTTCGTGCAGTTAGTATAGCTGTGTTTAAAAAAGGATTGGATAAGTTCTTGGAGGAGAAGTCCATTACCTGCTATTAAGTTCACTTAGAGAATAGCCACTGCCATTAGCAATGGTTACATGGAATAGACTTAGTTTTTGGGTACTTGCCAGGTTCTTATGGCCTGGATTGGCCACTGTTGGAAACAGGATGCTGGGCTTGATGGACCCTTGGTCTGACCCAGTATGGCATTTTCTTATGTTCTTATGTACCTGCAAGCCCGGCACTATCTTCCCACCTTCTTCTGGATGGATGACCGCTACGGGTTGGAAGCCAAGTTTGCACAAAAGGTGTTTGATGCGTCCCTGACCCGTAACTCAATTAAAGGGTGGAGTGACTTAAGTAAACGCCTCTGACAATTTCCACATATTAAGAACATAAGAAATTGCCATGCTGGGTCAGACCAAGGGTCCATCAAGCCCAGCATCCTGTTTCCAACAGAGGCCAAACCAGGCCACAAGAACCTGGCAATTACCCAAACACTAAGAAGATCCCATGCTACTGATGCAATTAATAGCAGTGGCTATTCCCTAAGTAAACTTGATTAATAGCAGTTAATGAACTTCTCCTCCAAGAACTTATCCAAACATTTTTGGACTCAGCTACACTAACTGCACTAACCACATACTCTGGCAACAAATTCCAGAGCTTTATTGTGCGTTGAGTGAAAAAAGAATTTTCTCTGATTAGTCTTAAATGTGCTACTTGCTAACTTCATGGAGTGCCCCCTAGTCCTTCTATTATTTGAAAGTGTAAATAACTGATTCAGATCTACTTGTTCAAGACCTCTCATGATCTTAAAGACCTCTATCATATCCCCGCTCAGCCGTCTGTTTTCCAAGCTGAACAGCCCTAACCTCTTCAGCCTTTCCTCATAGGGAAGCTGTTCCATCCCCTTTATCATTTTGGTTGCCCTTCTTTGTACCTTCTCCATCACAACTATATCTTTTTTGAGATGCGGCGACCAGAATTGTACACAGAATTCAAGGTGCGGTTTCACCATGGAGCGATATAGAGGCATTATGACATTTTCCGTTTTATTAACCATTCCCTTCCTAATAATTCCTAACATTCTGTTTGCTTTTTTGACTGCTGCAGCACACTGAGCCAACGATTTTAAAGTATTATCCACTATGATGCCTAGATCTTTTTCCTGGGTCATAGCTTCTAATATGGAATCTAACATCGTGTAACTACAGTAAGGGTTATTTTTCCCTATATGCAACACCTTGCACTTGTCCACATTAAATTTCATCTGCTATTTGGATGACCAATCTTCCAGTCTTGCAAGGTCCTCCTGTAATGTATCACAATCCGCTTGTGATTTAACTACTCTGAATAATTTTGTATCATCCGCAAATTTGATAACCTCACTCGTCCTATTCCTTTCCAGATCATTTATATATATATTGAAAAGCACAGGTCCAAATACAGATCCCTGAGGCACTCCACTGTTTATCCTTTTCCACTGAGAAAATTGTCCATTTAATCCTACTCTGTGTTTCCTGTCTTTTAACCAGTTTGTAATCCACGAAAGGACATCGCCTCCTATCTCATGACCTTTTAGTTTTCTTAGAAGTCTCTCATGAGGGACTTTGTCAAACGCCTTCTGAAAATCCAAATACACTACATCTACCAGTTCACCTTTATCCACATGTTTATTAACCCCTTCAAAAACTGAAGCAGATTTATTAGGCAAGACTTCCCTTGGGTAAATCAATGTTGATTGTGTTCCATTAAACCATGTCTTTCTATTAGCTCTACGATTTTGATCTTGAGAATAGTTTCCACTATTTTTCCCGACACTGATGTCAGGCTCACTAATCTATAGTTATCCGGATCGCCCCTGGAGCCTTTTTTAAATATTGGGGTTACATTGGCCACCCTCCAGTCTTCAGGTACAATGGATGATTTTAATGATAGGTTACAAATTTTAACCAATATTTATTTATTTATTTATTTATTTATTTATTTATTTATAACTTTTTTTATACCGAAGTTCAGGTAACAGAATTACTTATCACTCCGGTTTACATTATAACAAGTAGAAAACAATGACAACATATGTCTTACAATGAACAAGGGAGTGAACAACTTGGATAATATAACATAACATCTCAATATGGTTTTCGCAAACACCATAGTACAGAAACACTACTCATCACCCTCTCAGAATCTATACTTAAAGCCATGGACAACGGACAATCCCACATACTTGCACTATTAGATATCTCTGCGGCATTTGATACCGTAAACCACCTCACACTCATCAAACGCCTCATGGAAACTGGCATTGCTGGCACAGCCCTACTATGGTTCCAATCATACCTTAGTGACAGAAGCTACAGTGTAAAAATTGGTTGTAACAAATCTAACCCTGTCAAACTATCTCAAGGAGTACCACAGGGTTCATCCCTCTCTTCTACACTATTTAATATATACCTCCTCCCCCTCTGCCAACTCCTCTCGAAACTGGGTATCCAGCACTTTATATATGCTGACGACGTGCAGATACTCATCCCTATTAATGATTCCATTGCAAACGCAATGAAGATCTGGAACTCTGCACTATCTGAGATAAATAAACTGCTCTCCGATAATTTCCTTGCACTCAATACTAACAAAACAGAGCTACTCATTCTCTCCCCTCCCAACAACCCTTCACGCAGTCTCTCCCCCACACCCTCACTACCCAGTTGCCCTCCTACTCTACTAGTCCGCAACCTTGGCATTATGATAGACGATCAATTTAATCTCAAAAAATTCATTTCAGCCACCATAAAAAGTGGATTTTTCAAACTCCACACCTTGAAGAGAATCAAACCTCTTCTTCATACCTCTGACTTCCGCACAGTTCTGCAAGCTATGATCCTGTCCAAACTTGATTATTGCAACGCTGTCCTCCTAGGCTTACCAAAAAGTACCCTACAACCTCTACAGTTATTACAAAATGCTGCAGCACGCATCCTTACCAACACTCACCGTCATAACCACATTACTCCCGTCCTTCAATCATTACATTGGCTCCCCGTAGCCTCCAGGATAGTATATAAAGTACTCACGCTCATACACAAAGCCATTCATAACCATGACATGCAATGGTTCCCTGAACATCTCCTGCTTCACGCTCTGACAAGACCCACAAGAACGAATCACCTGGCCAAACTCCAGATACCCTCTCCAAAGTTCATGAAGCATACCACCTTTAGAGAGCGATCTTTCATCATCGCAGGAACCGCCCACTGGAATAAAATGCCTTCCCAATTACGCCAGGAACCTTGCCACAAAAAATTCAAGCACAATCTTAAAACATGGCTGTTCAAACTAGCATACCCTGACTAACGATTTGTCTCTCACCTAAGATATGACTTGACCGCCTAACCGACTGCCCACCTGACCCTCGCCCTTTCTTTTTTCTCTCCCTACCCAATTGACCCTCACCCTCGCTATCTTCTCTCCCCCCCTCCCAACCTCTTGAGGTCTTCTCCTCATCTTCCCCTTCCATCGTTCACTTCACCCTGCTGATTTTCCTGATTGCTTTATATAACTTTATTGTTGAAACTAACATGTACATTTGTATATATATCTCGTATTATCATCCCCTGCCCTATTAACCGCTACCTGTTAATGTTATTATTGTAAAGCTTGTTCCTAAGTTATTATTATTATTATTATTGTAAAGCTTGTTGCTAAGTTATGTTACATTGTGAACCGAGGTGATGTTTTGCAAACGTGCCTCGGTATATAAGAAACCATTAAATAAATAAAATAAAAAATAAAATAACATAACTAGGAACAGTAGCAGTATGCACTATTAGAGCAAAACTAGCGCATGGGGAGGGAGGTTTGCTAATGGGGGGGGAGGGGGAAGGAAGGTTGTTCGTGGAGGAGGGAGGAGGGAGAAATTTCTTATTGATGAGTAAAAACATGAGCATAGGTTCTGGACGTCAACAGTATGAAAACAGTCTATGGGAGCTGTGGAAGACTAAGTAAATTAAGGGAATGCTTGACCGAATAGCCATGTCTTGAGTCTTTTTTTGAACGTGTTGGGGCAATGTATCAGCCTTAGCTCTGGAGGAAGCAGATTCCACTGTTTGGGGCCTGCTGTGGATAGAGCTCTTTTACTTAAAGATGTTTTCATGGGAGGTGCATGTAGAGTTCCTCCTTGTGCTAATCTTAGTGGTCGGGAAGAGGTGTGAAGCTGAAGAGGGATTCTGAGGTCCAGTGGAGTGTTGTTGAATATGGCTTTGTGGGTGATTGATAGAAGTTTAAACAGGATTCGAGATTTGACTGGGAGCCAGTGGAGCTTCTTTAGAATTGGTGTTATATGATCTCTTTTGTTGGATTTAGTGAGACACCTTGCTGTAGCGTTCTGTAACAGTTGAAGAGGCTTTAGGGTGTAGACTGGGAGACCGTGAAGCAGTGAATTACAGTAGTCCATTTTCGAGAAGATGATGGATTGTAACACTGACCTGAAATCATGAAAATGAAGGAGGGGTCGAAGCCTTTTTAGAACTTGGAGTTTTTGTAGTAGCACTCTTTAACCGTAGTGTTGATGAAATCAGAAAAGCTCAGATGGTTATCCATGACCACCCCAAGGTTTCTGACCCGTGGGGAGAGAACTGGGAGAGGCGTAAGGTGAGAGCTATTCAATGGAAGGTGAGAGCTATTCAATGGAAGGGTGCCATCTTGAGTGATCAGGAGGAATTCTGTCTTGTCAGTGTTGAGTATCAGGTTAAGGTTAGGACCCAAAAAACACGAAGGAAGGCGATCTATGAAAGCCGTCAGGTTGAACAAAGGAATAGATGCCAATAGTCTTGAAAAAAACTTTATTGAAGTGGAGACACAAAGTAGCCCGACTCAGGCCGAGTTTCGCCGTATCAAGACGGCTGCCTCAGGGGCTTGTGTATATTCTCTTCAGTACACAAATAAAACAAATCATATATGAAGGATCATATATACCATTATATGATCAATGAAAGTAATGAATCTTGCAGTCGCATGCACGGATCGATCTCCACTTGTGCGGACAAACATTCAGGTTAAGGTTAGACAGGAGTTTGTTAATGGAGAGGAGGCAGGAGTTCCAAAAAAGTACGGTCTTTTGAAGTGATTCGGTGATAGGAATAAGGATTTGGACGTCATCTGCATATAAGTAATGGGTTAACTTTAGATTGGAAAGGAGATGACAAAGCGGGAGAAGATAGATATTGAATAACGTAGGGGATAGCGAAGAGCCTTGAGGGACCCCTAATGTGGAACTGAACGGTGGTGACTCTTTGCTATTGATCTTAACTTTGTAGTATCTGTTCTGGAGGAAAGATTTGAACCAGTTTAGAGCTTTGTTTTTGATGCCGATCTCGGATAGTCAATAGATCAGAAATTTTATTTTTTAGTTCCTGCAGTACATTAGGAAGCATACCGTCCAGTCCAGGTGATTTGCTACTCTGTAGTTTGTCAATCTGGTCTACTACATCTTCCAGGTTCACAGTGATAGCATTCAGTTCGTCTGACTCATCACCCCTGAAACCCGTCTCCAGAACTGGTATCTCCCCAACATCCTCATTAGTAAACACAGAAGCAAAGAATTAATTTAGTCTTTTTGCAATGGCCGTAACTTCTCTAAGAGCCCCTTTAACCCTTCAGTCATCTAATGGTCCAACCGACTCCCTCACAGGTTTCTTAAGATCATAAGAACATGCCATACTGGGTCAGACCAAGGGTCCATCAAGCCCAGCATCCTGTTTCCAACAGTGGCCAATCCAGGCCTTAAGAACCTGGCAAGTACCGAAAAACTAAGTCTAGTCCATGTTACCGTTGCTAGCATTAGCGGTTATTATTATCTAAGTCAACTTAATTAATAGCAGGTAATGGACTTCTCCTCCAAGAACTTATCCAATCCTTGCTTTGGATATATTTTTTAAAGTTTTTATTATGAGTTTTTCCCTCTATGGCCAACTTCATTTCAAATTCTCTCTTCGCCTGTCTTATCAATGTTTTGCACTTAACTTGACAATGCTTATGTTTTATCCTATTTTCTTCAGATGAATCCTTCTTCCAATTTTTGAAGGATTTTTTTTGGCTAAAATAGCCTCTTTCACATCACCTTTTAACCATGACGGTAATCATTTTGCCTTCCTTCCACCTTTCTTACAGGCCGATACAGTAAAGTTCACGGGACAGCGGATGAGCGCCCGCTCTCCCGGTGCACGCACAAGCCAGTGCCCTGTGCGCACGATTCAGTAAACTAAAATATTTAAATTAGGGACGGCGGTAAAAAGAGGCGCTAGGGACACTAGCGCGTGCCTAGCACCTCTTTTTGGACAGGAGCGGCGGCTGTCAGCGGGTGTGACAGCCGATGCTCAATTTTGCCGGCATCGGTTCTCGAGCCCGCTGACAGCCAAGGGTTCGGAAACCAGACGCCGGCAAAATTGAGCGTCCGGTTTTCAACCCGCGAGCCACGAGCCGAGTTCAAATTTTTTTTTTTTAAACTTTTTTTAACTTTCGGAACCTCTGACTTAATATCGCCATCATATTAAGTCGGAGGGTGCACAGAAAAGCAGTTTTTACTGCTTTTCTGTGCACTTTCCCGGTGCTGGCAGAAATTAGCGCCTACCTTTGGGTAGGCGCTAATTTCTAAAAGTAAAATGTGCGGCTTGGCTGCACATTTTACTTTCTGTATCACACGGGAATGACCAATAGGGCCATCAACATGCATTTGCATGTTGCGGGCGCTATTAGTCTCGGGGGGGTTGGACGCACGTTTTCGACGTGCTATTACCCCTTACTGAATAAGGGGTAAAGCTACGTGTCCAAAACGCGAGTCCAAATGTAGCTTAACAGTGCGCTCCACCGGGGTGCACTGTACTGTATCGGCCTGTTAATGTGTGGAATACATATGGACTGCACCTCTAGAATTGTATTTTTAAGCAATGTCCATGCCTGTTGAACACTTTTAACCTTTGCAGCTGCACCTTTCAGTTTTTTTCTAACTATTTTCCTCATTTTATCAAAGTTTCCCTTTTGAAAGTTTAATGTTAGAGTTGCAGATTTACTTATTGTCCCCCTTCCAGTTATTAGTTTAAATTTGATCATGTTATGATGACTGTTGCCAAGTGGCCCCACCACCGTTACCTCTTTCACCAAATCCAGCTATTGTCTTACTGGACTTCAGCCGGGATTGAGGTAGTAACGCCGGGCTATGTTCTTGCGTGTTTCAAGTCCATGTACACTCATGTTCCTGACCCTACCCTTCGGGAATTTCAGTTTAGGATCCTACATCACGCCATCTGTGATGACGTCTGATGCTTTAAAATGGGCCAGCTGCCCTCTGTGCTTTGCCTTAAATGTAATCAAACAGCTGGGACTTTGTTTCATCGCCTGATCACATGCTCCAGTTTGAGGGTGTATTGGGATGCAGTGTTGGAGTTTATTTCTCGATGTATGGCAGTTCAGCTTTAGCCGTCTAGCACACTATTGCTGTCCGGATTGAAAGGCTTACTACAGAGGTACTCTCTCTCAAAGGACAGATTTGGATTAATAGCCATCCTACTTGCCTGTCGTACAATTTTGGACAATTGGATCAAACCTTTAACCACACCGTCGTTAGTTGCCTGGCACCGTCAGCTCACTTCAGGTCTTCTATGTATTTCTTGGCCTCTTGCGAATCTTCAAAAACATGTTGTCGCCATTACTCCAAATTATCAGCCTCGTCGAGAACAGTAATGCAAATTTAACTTGCTTGGCAGCCAAGGACGCACAGATCAGACCAAATTATTTCCTTTTTGCAGCTACCATATAGGAGAAATCTTGGAAAATCTTAATAGATTTATTCTGGTATTGCAGAGAAAACGCCTTTCCGGAGGCTTGCCATATTAGCTGTTTATGGCAAAAATCTAGGAATTAGGCAATAATGATCCATGGCTTTGGTTGCCATCTTTTCTTGGACCAAGATGATGTGCCCTTTCTATGACCATAGATGACAATTGATCAGTTAAGCCCAACTGCTCCGGAATCCAGTTTATGCTCTTTTATCCCCTCCTTGAGCCCGACAAACCATAAATTGTTCCTATGGGAACGATTTTCTAATTCGTCGAGTTTATCTTCTTGTGCCACAGCCATCTTTTCCAGAGCTTGTAGTTTGCGGGCTGCCGACATCGTGTCATCTTCCACAATTGTCATATGACTCTTCAAGGCTTCAACTCTCGGATGAAATTCCGTAATAGCCGATTTGAGATCAGAAAGTTGTGAAATGCTCTGAGATTGCTGCTTTCATAGCCGCTGTAATCGCCTGTATCGTTGCTTTGTTGAAAGAGCAAGCTGTTGTACAGTCGGCAGTCACAGTAGCAGTGACCATTTTCTCCTCGCTTGCTTTCGGCTTTTCTTTGTCTTTTTTTTACCAGTTTTATAGGCATTCCCAAAGGTGATTTTTGCATATAACGATCAATATTCATAAGCGCTGACCATCAATTTTCAGTGCCTCCGCAAAATCTTACTTTTAGGAGATGGCACTGGGAGCCAGAAGCAGACACGACTGCTCTGGTTCAGCATATCACGTGACCATCCCCAAAGCTGTCATTATAATAAAACGGGATACCCAATATTTTAAACCAGACCTCAGAACACAAGAAGCATCTGAAATGATCTGGCAGTCTGACCTAGCTGTGACCCATTTAATTAATATCTCTAAAAATTCTCTGTATAGAACTTTGTTTCCAGAAATAACCACAGCCTGTTGTTCTGTATTTAAGTGAACAGGCATACTGCCATCAATGTGTTTGGTTGCAGGGCTGATGCAAGAATATTAGGGAATCTAGGTGAATCTTCTGCCTTGTGCTCCACCCCAGACCCGATCTTCCCACCGCCCCCGGCCCAAACACACAAGTAAAAATTATGCATTTATAATAATCAATTTTACATGAAAAAGGACATTCCAAGTATAGTTTTCTGAGATAAAAGTATCATTTACAGCAGTGCATGTAAATATAATATACATATTGTATGTCAACCAGAAAACCCTGCTAAGAGGCCAAAAAAACCCCCACTAGAAACACATATGGTATTAGAGCTATTGTAATGAATATTGGGTATAGGCTTGGTATCAAAGCCATGAATTACAATTACAATATAGTAACCTCCCATACCAAAATAGCACTAAGTACAGGCACTCAAATAGTAACAATCCTACCTATGAAAAGGCAAATATTAAATATTAAGGCTGTAAATATTTCACCAAGCTCTAAAATACCAATACACCTCCTATTAGAAAACAGAACAAACCCAGCTGCTATAGAACTCTACACAGAAACTACACGCTAGTAGAATACCTCAAGTTTGATCACACATGCAGAACACAGACAAAACCTCACCAAATATAGAATAAAGAGATCATAAGGCATCGGCGCCGCATTTCCAGCGGCAACCACGCCGGAGTCAGGAGCCCTAAGGGTCAGGAGCCCCTCAACGAAAGGGGTAAGAGACCCCCAACGAACGGGGTTAGAGACCCCCAACGCCGCCGCCAACCAGACACGCCGCCGCCTCCCGGCCCTAAGCCGCGCCCACCACCTCCCGATCGGGCCTATCAGAGGCCAGGAACACCGCCCACAGCAGCCCTTTAAACAAGGGCCTAGCATCGGCGCCGCATTTCCAGCAGCAACTGCGCCGGAGTCAGGAGCCCTAAGGGTCAGGAGACCCTCAATGAAAGGGGTAAGAGACCCCCAACGAATGGGGTTAGAGACCCCCAATGTCGCCGCCGACCAGACACGCCGCCGCCTCCCGGCCCTAAGCCGCGCCCACCACCTCCCGATCGGGCATATCAGAGGCCAGGAACGCCGCCCACAGCAGCCTTTTAAACAAGGGCCTAGCATCGGCACCGCGCGCCGAAGGAGCGCGACAAAGGGGCAGGCCCCTTTGTGCGCCCCTTCGTGCAGCCACTAGGTGCTTCACCAGGAGGCCATCAGTTTCTCCGGCCTCCTACTGCTTTCTCTATTCTCTACTTGCTTTTCAGCATCAGTTGTCAACAGCTTTTCAAACATGCTCTCCTTCCCTATCCCACGATAAAAAACCTCTACTCCTACCGGAAAAAAACCAACTACCCCAGCATCCTCCAGCATAATCGATTGATCCCTATTATTACCTCACCCTTAACTCAATTCCTGGGGCTTTCTATATTCTCATTAACTCTCTTCAACGCCCAATCCATCACAAAAAAAACACATCTTGTCAATGACTACCTACCTGATTCACAACCAGATATCTGTGCCATCACAGAGACCTGGTTGAAACCCACAGACATAACATTAATCAATCAACTACCCATTCAACTATATGATGTTTTCTCAATTCCTAGATTGAAAAAAAGAGGGGGAGGACTGATCTTAGCAGCAAAAAAAGAGTTAAGATTAACCCTACAAACCACCAAACATAACTCCAAACTCGAATGCGCTCTATTCAACTCTAAACAGCTTCAGATCTGCCTAATTTACGCTCTGCCTGGTCTTCTAGAATCAGACCCTTCTCCACTTGTAGAGTTTATTGCAAAATACATCAAAACCAACACTCCAGCCATCATCATGGGAGATTTTAACCTCCACATTGATGTGACCCCACACTCCACCAACTGCGAAGCACTGCCATCATCCCTCAAGGCTTTGGGATTCACTCAAATTGTTAATAGTCCCACACACAAAGCTGGCCACACTTTGGACCTTATATTCATTAATTCAGGCCTCACTCAATCCTCCCCGCCTCTTTGCTCTCCTTTCCCATGGTCAGACCACCGGATGATCACAACTGACCTAGTTATCAAGGAAAACCCAGCTCCCTCCCTCTCCAAAACTACTATTCATTACAGGAACTCCTGCTCCTTAGACGACCTCAGATCCCAGCTTTCGACAGAACTTGACAACCTGGATCTCTCGGACGCAGATACAGCCATCACCTCCTGGCACAATATCACAAACAAGGTAGCAGAAAAAATTTGCCCTTTAAAAACAAAAGAACTAGACCCTTACACCTTGAACAAAAAACCTTGGTTCACACAGGAATTGAAAAAAATCAAACAAGATCTACGACGCAAAGAACACTTATGGCGAAAGAGACCTTCCTCTGCTATGCTAACCGAGTATAAAACCCTCATGCACAACTACAGAAATAATATCTTTCATACAAAAAGAGACTATTATGCCAGCAAAATTCACAATTTCTTCTTTGACGCCAAAGCATTGTTCTCCTACGTCACAGAGCTCACGAAACCCAATTCTCCAGTCATACCCGACGACCAAGCCCAATCTAGGTGCACAGAACTTGCACAATTCTTTGAAAATAAAATCCTTAAACTAATAGCACCTCTGGCATCTTCAAATACATGAACACCTTCACCCTATGCTTCCCACATAAACCAGAAAGCATACCTAGAATCTTTCGAACCCACTACTTCCCTCGAAATTGAATCTATGCTCAAAAAGATGAAACCCTCCACTCATCCCACAGACTCTATTCTCTCTAAATTACTACTCACCATTCCCGAAATTATCTCCAAGCCTCTAGCGGAGATTATCAACTGTTCTCTAACTCAAGGATCTGTACCAGACACACTGAAACTCTCCACCCTCAAGCCACTTCTCAAGAAACCCAACCTGAACCCAATAGACCCGGCTAATTTTCGCCCCATCGCTAACTTGCCTTTTGTAGCCAAACTCATGGAGAAAGTAGTGAACAAACAACTCATGGAATACCTAGAGGAACATAAGATTCTAGCTCCAGCCCAATTTGGTTTCCGCAAATCTCTCAATACAGAATCCCTCCTTATTTCTCTGACGGACAGAATCTGCACAGGCCTTGAAAAAAAGACCCCCTATCTGCTGGCTCTACTTGATATATCCGCGACCTTTGACACGGTGAAACACTCCATCCTTATCAACCGTTTCTCAGACATCGGTATAGCAGGAACAGCCCTGGACTGGTTCAAGTCATTCCTCGACAATAGAAAATTCAAGGTTAGAATAAGCAACAAAGATTCACACCCTGTCAAAGCCACACTCGGAGTCCCTCAAGGATCCTCTCTATCCCCCACTTTATTTAACATCTATCTTCTACCTCTCTGTCAACTCCTCACAAATCTAAAGGTTACGCATTTTATTTACGCCGACGATGTCCAGATCCTGATACCAGTCAGAGAATCAATAGCAAAAACCTTTAACTTTTGGAACAACTGCCTACAGTCTATTAACATACTCCTCACCAGCCTTAATTTAGTACTCAACACTTCAAAAACTGAACTTCTGCTCATCACTCAGGATGGCAACGCTCAGGTGACATACAACTTACCCCCACCTCAAATGACCTCGACCACACACGTAAGAGACCTAGGCGTAACTATAGACAACCGACTGAACTTAAAAAAATTTGTCAATAACACAACAAAAGAATGTTTTCACAAACTACATATTTTAAAAAACTTGAAACCTCTTCTCCATCTTCATGACTTCCGAACAGTTCTTCAAGCTATCCTATTCTCAAAAATAGACTATTGCAACTCCCTTCTAATTGGCCTTCCAGCTGTACTACCAAACCACTAAAAATACTACAGAACGCTGCAGCCAGGATATTAACCAATACCAGCAGAGGAGAACACATCACTCCTATTCTTAAGAGCTTACATTGGCTCCCCATTAAATTTAGAATTCTATACAAAGTGCTAACCATTATCCACAAAACCATCCACTCCCAAACCGCACTCGAATTAAATTGCCCTCTTCAACATCAATCAGCATCCAGACCTATTAGAACAACGTACCTAGGTTCCCTTTATGTACCCCCTGCAAAGTCATCAATGAAGAAACGTGCCTTCTCGATAGCCGGCCCCATACACTGGAACACTCTCCCCTCGGACCTTCGCCTAGAACCCTGCCTGCGGACGTTCAAGAAAAAATTGAAGACTTGGCTCTTCACCAAAGTCTTTACTTAAAGTCTCATACTACCCAATACCACAGCATCGTCGTCTACCTGTAGTTAAGCTTTTTATTACTCTTGTGTACTAGATCACTCCCAGATGAAGGGTCGAAGGTTAGAACCTCTGTGGCTAAGGCCCAATTAGCTACATGTTACAGATGATACTCTTTGTGCATGACTTGATAATGCTTGTTCTTCTGTTTGGAAGTAATGCCTCCTTAGGCACTCTTCAATCCTTATTTTGTACCATGTTCAAGATATTCCACGTATACCATGTTTAATGTATTCCATGTTTAATGTATCCCATGTATTCCTTGTTCATTGTATACCTTGTTTATTGTAATGTTCATTGGATACCATGTTTATTGTAATTCCATTTCTGGTTATCTGTAAACCGAAGTGATATGTAACAGTACATGATCTTCGGTATATAAAAACCTTTAAATAAATAAATAAATAAATAAATACATAATAAATAAGGTAAAAATTAAAAATGTACAGAGAAAAAACTAAATTGGAAATCATGACACTAGACTCTGGATGCAACACAACAATAGGAAAACAGAAACACTGCCATTCTTCATAAAATATCTAACAAAATGAAGAAATATAAAAATCAATATTAGTAAAACCATACTAGTAAAATGAATATTTCAAAATAGTAGACAAATAGAATGACATCCAATAAAAATGAAAAAAAAAAAGTTCCAACTCCAAAACAAAAATTGAGAAACAGTGCACACATCAAATATTAACACCCAGTGGTTAACACTAACAAGGATTTAAAATGAACCATTCACCATACCTGAGAACTTTTGATTTCATATGGCCTGAGATTGTCATGGATTAGCTGATGGGGTAGGAAGCGAGGATTGTTGCGTACAAACTTTCTCCTTTCTCTCTCATATACACACACATAATTGTACATGTTCGTTCTCTCTCACACACAAACACACACAGGCTCTCCCACACATGCACTCTCTACTAGACATACACAAACTCATATGCTCTCTCGCTCTCACACCCTCTCTCCCTCACATAAACATGTCCTCATTCACTCAGACAGGCCACCTCTCACAGACACACATAGGTTCCCTGTCTCACAAATGCAATCTCACAAAGGCTCCCTCTCTCTCTCTCTCACTAACACCATTGCTCTCTTGTACACACACAATCACACTCACATACACACAACCTCATACAACCTCCCCCCCTCTCTCTCATTCACTCACATACACATTCCCTCATAAAGGTTCCCTCTCTCTCACATACACATACCTTCCACTGTCTCCCTCCCATACACCTTCTCATTCGGACACTCTCTGTCCCTTGCACACAAATCCCTTCACACAGGCTCCGTCTCTCTAGCACACATACCCTTACACAGGCTCCCTTTCTCACACACACACATGCACTCTCACTCCCTCACATAGGTTCCCTCGCTCTATCTCACACACATACACAAACAGAGGTTCCCTCACATACACATACCATTCCAATTTCTCTCTTGTTCACAGGCTTTCTTGGTCTCGCCTTTTTCCTTCTGCAGGTGTATGGGCTTTGCCTCCAGCTCTCCCTGGCTTATCTCTTCTGTCTTTGGCAATTCCCAGGTCCCTCTCTCTCTCTCTTCTGCTGAGGATAGGATGGGCTCTGCTCACAGCCCTGCTGGCACAAATCTTCAACAAGAGCAGAATGGGGTCCACTCACGGCCCGCCAAATCTCTGCTCCTCTTGGCAATGAGCAGGTTGGGGTCCACTCACAGCCTGTCGAGTTCCTGCTCCTTTTGGCTGCAAGTGGGATGGGCACTGCCCACAGCCCATTGAGTACCAGCTCTGCTTGCAGCTCGCCAAGTCTCTGCTCTGCTCATGGCTCCACACAGCTGCTCTTTGCTGCCCCCTAATGGCTGGCCCCTAGGCAGCCACCTAGTTTGCCTAGTGGACGTGCCAGCCCTGTTTGGATGACAACATAAACTACAAGGTTCAAGATGATGCAAAATTGCTCTGGTGGAATGGAGAGCAATCTAGATATCACCATTTGGGTTTTTTTATGGTTTTCAGGTAATTGCAGTATAGATTGTTATTCAGATTACATTTACAGTATAGATTGTTATTCAGATTTCATTTAACATCTGCGCATTTGTGATAGAAGGGAGTCGCTCACCCATCTGTTGGAGAGGTTTCCTTCTTCCAAATGTGGTGAGAGGGCCCACATATAAAAAAAAGTTATTGGTCTGAAATTTGAAAAGGCTTTTGGAGGCCAATTTGAGCTTGAGCTGAAACTAGCTGTATTGGACTATTCAGGAAACAGGCAACGGCTGGAGAGTAATAAGAGGCTTATTACGCAAATGTTCTTGGCAGCCAGCTGTGTCTTGGCAAGAAATTGGAAATCATGAGCGGGTCCAAGTTCTATGAGATGATTATCCAAGGCTAGGGTAGTGATGACATTTGAAAACATCACAATATATTTTATAAGGGAACATGAACATTCTATGAAATGATTATCCAAGGCTAGGGTAGTGATGACATTTGAAAACATCACAATAGGTTTTATAAGGGGACATGAAAGTTCTATGAAATGATTATCCCAAGGCTAGGGTAGTGATGACATTTGAAAACATCACAATATCTTTTATAAGGGAACATGAACGTTCTATGAAATGATTATCCAAGGCTAGGGTAGTGATGACATTTGAAAACATCACAATATCTTTTATAAGGGGACATGAAAGTTCTATGAAATGATTATCCCAAGGCTAGGGTAGTGATGACATTTGAAAACATCACAATATCTTTTATAAGGGAACATGAACGTTCTATGAAATGATTATCCCAAGGCTAGGGTAGTGATGACATTTGAAAACATCACAATATCTTTTATAAGGGGACATGAAAGTTCTATGAAATGATTATCCAAGGCTAGGGTAGTGATGACATTTGAAAACATCACAATATCTTTTATAAGGGAACTTGAACGTTCTATGAAATGATTATCCAAGGCTAGGGTAGTGATGACATTTGAAAACATCACAATATCTTTTATAAGGGGACATGAAAGTTCTATGAAATGATTATCCAAGGCTAGGGTAGTGATGACATTTGAAAACATCACAATATCTTTTATAAGGGGACATGAAAGTTCTATGAAATGATTATCCAAGGCTAGGGTAGTGATGACATTTGAAAACATCACAATATCTTTTATAAGGGGACATGAACGTTCTATGAAATGATTATCCAAGGCTAGGGTAGTGATGACATTTGAAAACATCACAATATCTTTTATAAGGGGACATGAACGTTCTATGAAATGATTATCCCAAGGCTAGGGTAGTGTTGACATTTGAAAACATCACAATATCTTTTATAAGGGGACATGAAAGTTCTATGAAATGATTATCCAAGGCTAGGGTAGTGATGACATTTGAAAACATCACAATATCTTTTATAAGGGAACATGAAAGTTCTATGAAATGATTATCCAAGGCTAGGGTAGTGATGACATTTGAAAACATCACAATATCTTTTATAAGGGGACATGAAAGTTCTATGAAATGATTATCCCAAGGCTAGGGTAGTGATGACATTTGAAAACATCACAATATCTGTTATACGGGGACATGAAAGTTCTATGAAATGATTATCTAAGGCTAGGGTAGTGATGACATTTGAAAACATCACAATATATTTTATAAGGGAACATGAAAGTTCTATGAGATGATTATCCAAGGCTAGGGTAGTGATGACATTTGAAAACATCACAATATCTTTTGTAAGGGAACATGAAAGTTTTGAGGCATTGGACCACATTCATAAGTATGCTGCAGCAAGAAGCAAAAAGGAGAGAGGGATGAGGCTCACATTAAGATACTAAGTTGAGACTGGCAATAATCACAATTCTTGGGTGGGCTTTTTTCTTTTTTGGGTTCTATATTTTTTTACCTTAAGATACTGCATGTTTGGAATTTTGTATTTTCTCTGTTCAGGCTTGCTGTTACGAAAGACATAAGGCCCGATTTTTAATGTCCCGCGCACGCAAAAATCAGGGGATACGCATGCAGCTGGGCCTTGTGTGCGCCGCGCGTAGTTTAAAAGGTGCCCACCACACGCGTAACTCCTGTTATGTGCATGAAAGCTGGGCCTCAGCAGAGGGGCTGTCTGGGGGGGGGGGGCAGGGCTAGAGGCTACAGCGGACATTTGCTGCTGTGCCGGGGGATCACACGCTGGCAGGGTGCCGGCACGTGCAACGTTCTACAGCTCCTTCGGAGGAGCAAAAGGTAATAAAAAAAAAAATACGGGTACATAAGGTAGGGATAGGGGGTGGGGAGGATAGGGAATGGGAAGGGAGGGTAGGGTAGGGGTTAGGAAAGTTCCCTCCCAGTCTGCTCCTTAATTGGAACGGACTTGGAGGGAACTTGGGAAGCTGGACGATGCATCGCCACGTGATTTTTGCCTATGTCTCCCCCCCCCTTGCACGTGCCACACGTGATTTTATAACATGCGTGCTTTATAAAATCGCGCATCCTTTTTTAAAATCTACCCTCAGGTTAATTATTCACAGTCTTAGAACTTGTTTGTTGATTGATTGCTAATTGAGCATGGTAGAGCCTTGTTAACAATTATACATAAACATTGTTAAGCAAAAAAGGTTAACAAGTACTACAGTTATCTACAAGTTTGGTCTGGTGTTTAAAAATAGAATTTGAAATATGTATGTGTTTTTGGCAACATATGCTGACTTAATATGTGTTAATATCAGTGTTTTTAAAATCTTCTAATAAAGACAAAAAAAATCAATATTCAAAGGAGATGTGAGATAATGTTTGGAGATACCTGCACAGAAACCAAGATTTCAACATCTTTCCTCACTGACCACATACATTTTGTGTGAATTTTGTATGTATCCAGATTAAAAGGAGCATTGATGGAGGCATTCCTGGAGTGGGGCAGAGCGAAACTTTGGCTGATGCATGCAGATGCCGAGGGTTCTCCAGCTAATGTTACGTGCATAATTCTGCTTAGAAATAGGTTGATATTCAGTGGGCTGGCGAGCGACTGACTTTATCCAAGTAACTTTGCCCAGACATTCACTGCATATACCTAGCTAAAGTTACCTAGGTTAAAGATTGTCTGTGGACTGCAGTCTTCAAATCTTGCCACAGATTTATGTTGGATTCAAGTCTGAGCTTTGACTGGCTCATTCAACATTGACTTTCTTCATGCCACTCCATTGTTGCGCTTTCTTTGTGCTTAGAAAAGTGGTATTCACTCCTAATCCTCAAGGGCCACATACATGCCAAGTTTTCAGGATATCCCAAATGAATATGCATGAGATAGGCTTGCATGCACACTGCCTCCATTGTATGCAAACCTATCTTTTGCATATTCATTAGGGATATCCTGAAAACCCGACCTGTTTGTTGCCCTCGAGGGATGGGAGTGAATACCATTGGTTTAGGATTATTGTCCTGTTGAAAGATGAATCTTTTCCCCAGGTTCAGGTCTATGGCAGACTGGAATAGGTTTTCCCCTAGGATCAGCCTATATTTTGCACCATCCATCTTTCCCTCGGTCTTCACAAGTCTGCCTGTCCCCACTTTTGCAAAGTATCCCCACAACTTAATGCTATTCACCACTGTGCTTTACTGTAGAGATGGAGTTAGCAGGGTGATGTGCTCTGGTTGATTTATGCCACAAGTATCATTTAGCACTGAGATCAAAACGTTCCACTTTAGTTTGTTCAGATCACAAAAACTTCTCCCACGTGCATGCAGTGTCCTCTAAGTGTTTCGTTCCAAGTGCTGTGCGGCACATCATATGGCTTTTCTTCAGCAGTGACTTACTTTTTGCATTTGTCCCATGCAAGCTATGTTTGTGGAGTACTCTTGAAACTGTTGAACAGTCAACACTTTCCCTAGTCTCAGTCAGAGGTCTTTGCAGTTCTTTTAAAGTAATATTTGGCCTCACAGTGACCTTCGCAGCAGTTTTCTGACCCCTCGTCTACTGACTGTAGCAGTGTCTTGGTGGTGGCAAATTGTTTCCACGTTACAGTGATGGACCAGAAGTGCCTCAAGAGTTATTCAAACACATTAACATTTTCTTATAGCCTTCCCCCAGTCCATGCCTTTTGGATAGCGTTGTCCTGGAGTTCTTTCAGCAGCTTCTTGCTCAGCATGCATGTTTTAATCTTTGCTTCAAATTCTCTTAATTCAAGAGAAACTGCTTGATTCTTCATCTGGGAATATTAGAATCAGCTCAACTAAGAGGAAAGTAGGAACTTTATCGGATTTGCCTTCTTTTATGCTAACTGAACCCCCACCCACACCCACACACCCACACACACACACACACAAAGAGACAGAGGTTTCAGCATGCAACCATTTAAGTGAACTGTAGGAAAAAAAGAAAGGTGAAGACAATGCAGCTGTGTAACATGAGCCGCCAGCCCAGGAAACACAGAATGAAATTTAAAAGGTTGTCAGACCCCTTAGTGTGAAGGTACTTAACTGACCATTGAATAGATTAGTCAGATATTCATAAGAACACAAGAACATGCCAAACTGGGTCAGACCAAGGGTCCATCAAGCCCAGCATCCTGTTTCCAACAGTGGCTAATCCAGGCCATAAGAACCTGGAAAGTACCCAAACACTAAGTCTATTCCATGTTACCATTGCTAATGGCAGTGGCTATTTTCTAAGTCAACTCAATTAACAGCAGGTAATGGACTTCTCCTCCATGAACTTATCCAATCCTTTTTTTAAACACAGCTACACTAACTGCACTAACCACATCCCCTGGCAATAAATTCCAGAGTTTAATTGTGCGTTGACTGAAAAAGAACTTCCTCCGATTAGTTTTAAATGTGCCACATGCTAACTTCATGGTGTGCCCTCTAGGCTTTCTATTATCCGAAAGAGTAAATAACCGATTCACATCTACCAGTTCTAGATCTCTCATGATCTTAAAGATCTCTATCATATCCCCCCTCAGCCATCTCTTCTCCAAGCTGAAAAGTCCTAACCTCTTTAGTCTTTCTTCAGGTATGGGATTTGCATATCACAGTCCCCTGGATTTCTGCTGGAAAATTTATAGGAAATATTACTAAAAAATCAGAGGATTCAAACTCCTAAATTACAGAACTATGACTGGGAAAGGGATTTATAAGAGAAATGTACTGGGAAACACTCCTAGGAAGCAAATTTTCACCCTTACTAACAATGGTATTTAGACATGTGGGTACGGAGATCCCAGACAACAGGGGGATTGGCCAGGCAGGATAGAGAGGTGTGCACATGATCTCTTTCTGTGGTCCTGTCTGGGGCTTGAACTTTTGACTGAAAAGTGACCCATACAGAGCAAATGCCAGGCTGAGAAAAGGTGACTTATCCAGGCTGGGAGCCAGCATATGACTGGCCATGAGCTTAGTAGAGCTAAAATCACTGAAAGCTGAGACAGTGGATGGCCAGAACCACTGAATGCTAAAACAGCCATGAGCCTAGTGGAGCTATAACCCAAGCCACGGAAAATCTTCCTACTGAGGAGCAGAACTGAAGGACAGCAGCAGGCCTGGAGTGGTCTCCCCCCCCCCCTTGAGTGAGGGGACCCCAGTGGCAGATCTGGAAATCAAGTGCCCGCCTGTGATCAAGGGGGACTCCAACGGCAGTCTGGGAGGTGGATTTGGGTCCCCCAGGAGGATATGGACCCCAGTGGCAATCCGAGAGGAGGAGGTGGGTCTCCCAGAAGGGCATGGACCCCCAGTGACAGTCTGGGAGGTGGGGTCGGGTCCCCCAGGAGGGCATGGACCCCAGCGGCAGTCCAGAAGGTGGAGTTGGGTCCCCTAGGAGGGCATGGACCCCAGCAGCAGTCCAGGAGATGGAGTTGGATCCCGCAGGAGGGTGTGGACTCCAGGATTGGCATGGATCTTTCAGCAGAGCAGAAGGAGACAGTGTAGATACAACGGATACCTCCCCCCCCCCCCCCCCCCCCCCCACCCAGGCCAACACTGCCCACCAGCCCAGTTGCATCTTTTCACATGGGTGAGACTTGGGATAAAAAGAGGAAGGTTAATAATAATGCTTAAGTAAACAGGAATGCAAGAAGTCCTTTCTATTCTAAAGGGTGGTATACTGTGGGGGCCAACAACTCCAAATTGCCAAATATTAACTGCTCTTGCTAACTTGTAGAAATGTATAGAGTTGTGTAGACTGAGACTATTAACCATGACTATTAACCATGTACATAGTCATGTAGAAATGTATATACTTGTATGGTCTAATCAACCTGTATATATATATTTGTACATACTCTACAGCCTTGTTCACAGTCCCATTTGTTTTCCTGGGGTGAAGGGAGGGAAATCCCACCCACTAATATCTTCCTCCCCAGGAGGAAGCATCTGGCGCCAAGAACATGAGGACCGATGAAGACTGCCCTAGGGGGGAGGGGGGCTCCTGTCAGGTCAGTCCTGGACCCAGCAACGCCCCACAAGGTAAGTGGTCAATGGGGCATTACATAACTTAACCATATTTTGGCAGCGAGTGTGGGACCGTATTTGTGACATTGTTCACTTTCAATAATTTAACTTTAACTTTTCAAATTATTATTTGGAAATCCTTGGCATTACAATCCTTATTGCTTAATAAAGAAAGAAAACTTGTTAATGTTTTGAATTTCAATTCTTTAAAATTGATCCTCCTTCATTGGAAGGACAACACAGTGTTGGATGTCAATATCTGGTGGAATACAGACTGTAAATGTTCTATATTTGAGTTGACTGCTGCTGCACTCGCTTGTAGAAAGATGTGGGGTCCTTTGATAAGCTTTTTGCTGTCATAACTGACATTTCTTATGCTTTATATGACACTGTCTTGTCTCTAGTTGATTTTCTGTTTTTTCTTGTTTGCGGTTTATTAATTATGTTATGTGGTATGGTTTATATTTTCTTTTGTACTTTAAACAATTTTGAACACAAAACAAAATGAGCTCAATTACTGTGACATGGAACTTGTTGAGGATAATTTGTTTAACTTATCATGAAACTTGTTGAGGATAATTTGGGATGGCTGTGCAAAGGGTGTGAAGACCTTTGCAACCAAGACACTTTGAGGTGAATTTTAAAAGCCTGACGAGTGCATTAATTAGGGGATGTGTGAAGAATTTGGGGTTGCGCGTCAAGTAGATTTTAAATGCTGCTGAGATATGCACGTGTCTCCCACAGTACGCACATCTCGAACGTTTTAAAAAAGAAGTGGGGTGTGGGCATTTCAGGGTGTGAATCTGACATGTGCATGTAAATACTTATGCGAACTGGCACACGCCGAGATCCCCTGCCACGTAATTTTATTTCTGCTATAGATGCCGTGGGGTTTTAAGGGTCGAGGCTAACTGGGGTGTGAAGTCTATTAAACTAGGGGGGGGCGGAGCTGAGGGAGCTCTCTCTGAACTGGGGATAAACTGGTAAAACTGGGAACGGTGTTGGCGCCCACCATTTTTAAAATCCCCCAATTTATGCAGTAGAAGCAGGATTTGTGCGCACATGTTGGCGCGACCAGGCTATTTTTTAACATGTGGGTATATGTTATAAAATGGCCGCGTCCCTGGGTGCGGGCCAAAATATGGGGCGGATTTTAAAAGGCCTGCGTGCGCTGGCGTGTCTATTTTGCATAGGCCGCCGGCACGCGTAAAGCCCCGGGACGCGCATAAGTCCCGGGGCTTTCGAAAAGGGGCGGGAGGGGGCGTGTCCTGGGGGCGTGCTGTGGCATTTTGGGGGCGGGCCCGGGGGCGTGGCGCCGGCCCGAGGGAGTGGTCGAGGCCTCCGGACCAGCCCCCGGGACCGGAGGACGGAGCGGGGCTGCTGGCCGGCACGTGCAAAGTTACGCCTGCTGAAAGCAGGCGTAACTTTGCCAACAAAGGTAGGGGGGTTTAGATAGGGCCGGGGGGCTGGGTTAGGTAGGGGAAGGGAGGGCGAAGGAAAGTTCCCTCTGAGGCCGCTCCGAAATCGGAGCGGCCTCGGAGGGAACAGGCAGCGCGCACTGGGCTCAGCGCGCGCAGGTTGCACAAATGTGCACCCCCTTGTGTGCGCGCCGACCCCGGATTTTATAAGATACGCGCGGCTACGCGCGTATCTTATAAAATCCAGCGTACTTTTGTTCGCGCCTGGTGCGCGAACAAAAGTACGCAATCGCGTATTTTTTCAAGATCTACCCCTATGCGCGCAAATGTGTGCACGCGCGCCAGTTTGAAAGTTACCATCTCTGGTGTTTTATTCTTAATTACTTTTGAAATGTTTCTATAATTGTCCTTTCACAATGAAACTGTAGAGTATGTTGTGTAGATCAGTGAAACAAACTCCTACTTTAATGCATTTTCATTTGTATTTTTTAGACAGCAGAATGTGAAAAAAGTACAAGGGTGTGAAGACTTTTACAAGGCACTGTAAATAATTATTAGCTTAAAAATAAGTTATTCTTTGTTTTCGTCTACTGCACTGGCACCATAAAACATGCTAACCTGCCTGTAATGTAATTTAATGTAATGCTTTTATTTGGGCCTAACCATCAATTATGTAATCCTCTTTGAAGTGGCTAACCAGTTACAAAAGGTGGAACAAAAATATTAAATTAAATTAAAAGAAATGGTCAAAGATATCAGTTCTACAGAGCAACTCATAGCCTATCAGTTTGAATTTGGATCCAGAGCTCTTTATAAAATATCAAACTGGTAGATTTTGGAGACGCACAGGGGCGGTAACTTTCAAACCAGCGTGTGAGGGCACTTTTGCGCGCATACATCAGTTCACACCCAGGGATGTGGGCCATTTTGTAACATGCACACTTTATAAAATAACCTGGCCGTGCGCACACGCAACCCGAACTTTAAACGGGTATGCGCAAGGGTACATAAATCCTGCTTCTACTATGTGAATGGGAGGATGTTAAAAGGGGAGCGCGCCGACGCCATTACCAGTTTTACCAGTTCGTCCCCAGTTCACCCAGTTAAGAGAGAGGACTTTAATAGCCTTTACTTCCCTCTGTTAGCCCCGACCCTTAAAACCCCGCAGAGCTGCCCAGTTTTCTTTAATTTTGTAACTTGCACCTAATCCATCGCAGCAGTAAAGGTACGCAGCAGGGGACCTCGGCGTGTGCCTGTGTGCGTATTTACGTGCGCATCACTGGTTCATGCCCCGAAACACCCATCCCTCGCCCCGCCCTTTTTTGAAATCTTTGGAGATGTGTGCACTGCGCCTATCCAGGCGACTTTTACAATCTGCTCAGCATGCACGAGCCCGACTTATTTGCGCATCTCCTGATTAATGCGCGCGCTGGGCTTTTAAAATTCACCTTAGTGTTGGGTCACTTATCTAAGAACAGAGTGTTCTGCTCCCAGCTTTTGTTTTTGCAACTGTTTTACAAACCAACTAATGCAAGTAAGTGGGACAAACCACACATTCACAAATTGACAGTCCTGTGGGGTTTCCAAGTAGTCGCAGTGGCTAGAGGCATCTTCTGTTTTCTCTCCAAAGGTTCCAGATAGAATGGATTGCAGTCATACTTCAAGTAGAATGAAGTAAAATTCCAGATCAGCACAAAGTGGTTCCCTTTATTCCCCGTTATCTAGGATGGTCTTGCAGCAAATACCATGCAGTTCACAACACAGGTCCATCGAGGAGGGGAGAAGAGAGCACCAGACTGGTGATCTCCCAGCAGTTCAGAACAGATCTTGCAGGCTGCAGAAACTAAATCAACTTTCTTCTCCATGTATAGCTACTAGTGCAATGCACGTGCCATCGGTTCACCTCTCTTGATTGCAGGGCCAGATTTAGTAATTGCTTCATATGTACCTGTTTCTCTTGTTATTTGTCAAGTGCATATTGGGGCGGATTTTAAAAACCCTGCGCGCCTATTTTGCATAGGCCGCCGGCGCGCGCAGAGCCCCGGGACGCGCGTAAGTCCCGGGGCTTTCTAAAAGGGGCGGGGAGGGGGCATGTTGGGGGCGTTCCCGAAACGACGCGGCGTTTCGGGGGCGTGCAGCGGCGTTTTGGGGGCGGGCCCGGGGGCGTGGTCGAGGCCTCCGGACCAGCCTCCGGGTCGGGTGATGGCGCGCCAGCAGCCTGCTGGCGCACGCAGATTTACGTCTGCTTTTAGCAGGCGTAAATCTGCCAACAAAGGTAAGGGGGGGGTTTAGATAGGGCCGGGGGGGGTGGATTAGGTAGGGGAAGGGAGGGGAAGGTGGGGGGAGGGCGAAGGAAAGTTCCCTCTGAGGCTGCTCCTTAATCGGAGCGGCCTCGGAGGGAACAGGCAGCGCGCGCTGGGCTCAGCGCGCGCTGCCTGTTCCCTCAGCGCCTGTTCCCTCAGCGCGCGCTGGGCTCAGCGCGCGCAGGTTGCACAAATGTGCACCCCCTTGCGCGCCCCGACCCCGGATTTTATAAGATACGCGCGGCTACGCGCGTATCTTATAAAATCCAGCGTACTTTTGTTCGCGCCTGGTGCGCGAACAAAAGTACGCGATCGCGCAATTTTTTAAAATCTACCCCATTATGTGCAGTTTAACGTTTGCTGTAAACCGATGTGATATCCCTGATGAATGTCGGTATATAAAACCCTAAATAAATAAATAAATAAATAAATAACTACATTTGAGCACCCGTAGGCCTCTTGGCAGGGATGGGGGAGCAGGGCACTGGAAAGCAAGACATGAGAAAGTCCCCAGGGATATCCCTGTCCAAAACTTCCCTTCTGCATACACCCCCAGCCCCACACATCGTCTTTACCCTCACCTTCCTGCCTCGTCTTCACCTGGCTTGTGGGTGCAATGGAAAGAAGATAGCATGGGGGTCTGGGAGCAGTGTGTCTTCACAGGTCCTCCAGGGGACCTGCCTCCTCTTCCTCTTCCATAGGAGATTCCTGTTAGTAAGAAAGTCTGTGCAGGGGCAGGGGTAGGGCTCCTCCAGGATCTGTGCTAATTATCATTGCTGCCACAGGCGGGGCCGGAGGAGGAGGGGGGAGGGGCATGACGCCATCTGGATCCCACTGGCCTATTTCAAGCTCTGGGCTTGGGCAGGAGATGAGTTCACACTTGGGAACTTTTGAGCTGGGATCACCATGAGATTTGCTATTGATTAGAAGAGCTGGATGAGTGATCAATGCATATCAGCTTTCTCTCTTTCACCTCATTATTTTCCCACCCACTTTCTGCTAATTTATACTCTCTCCCCCCCCCCCTCCTTCCTTCCAAGGATGACCCAAGCGCTCTTTCCCTTTCGCCAGACATCACCCCAGCACACTTCCCCGTCATCTCTTCCAAAACCCAGCACTGCCCTTTCTTCCCTCCCCACCTCCGCTTTGTATTCAGGAGGTCTCCTTGTGCCTCTCCACTCTGCCTTCAGCTGAGACCCAAGTTCTACAATTACATGGGGCATTTTCATTTGTGTTTTTTGGACGACGGAGTGTGGGGAACGTACAAAGGTGTGAGGACTTTTACAAGGCAATTGTAGATAGTTACTAGGTTAAAAATAAGTCATTATCTCTTTTCACCTACTGTTCTGACACCGCAATGCATGAAAACTTCCCTGTAATGTAATTGTATGCAATGCTTCTATTTGGCAAATACAAGGTGTGTCCAATAACAGTAGGCGATACGAATCTTTCAAATAATGGAGAATCCATAGTCCTTTCAAATCATGTGGGTTTATTCAACATTCATGCAATAACTGAAGCTCAGAAGCCAGACGCTCATGGGCTGATGCAATACCGTGCGCTGCGGGCAGCGCACGGCTCAACACGCAATTGGACATGCGTTTAGGATGCGCATCCATAACCCCCGATGCAAAATGGGGGTTAGCGGGTCCAAAAAGCGTGTCCAGTCGTGTGCGTAGCTAATAGCGCTCATCACATGTAAATTCATGTTGATGAGGCTATTAGCTATTCCCCCTGATGAAAAAGAAAAAGGTGCACCCGACCTGCACATTTTGACTCTCCAAACTTAATGTCTGCCCCGAGCAGGCGTTAATTTTTGAGGAGCCCAAAATGTCTACAGAAAAGCCGAAAATACTGCTTTTCTCTACTTCCTACGACTTAATATTGTGGTGATATTAAGTCGGAGAAACTGAAAAATTAGAAATGTCCAAAAAAAAAATTGAAAAAAAAAAGTGTGCCAGCAGTCAGGTTAGGAAAAGGGATGCTGAATTAACTAGCGTCCATTTTCCTAACCTGTAAGGCTGCAACATGGAGTTCTCATCACACATTCACATCTCACTATTGTATGAATAGGAATGGCCGATGCAACAGTAAGTTTGGCCAGTCTGTCCTGCGGAATTTGAAGTGTAGAACAATAGGCCTTTTAGGCCTATTGTTTTTTGTTCCAGGCTGCCCTCATAGGTTAAGTATATAATAGAAAAAAGGCTTGTTTCCAACAAAAATATTGTTGTGCTCGTTGGCACTTGTTGTTTCTCTCCTTTTTTGTTGGGGGCAGCCTGTAGCTAGGGATTCCCCATCTGTGTGGACTGCCATCCTGCTTATTGTCGGAGAAAGAATTGCTTACCTGTAACAAGTGCTCTCTGAGGTGTGGATGTCATACCTCACAAAACCTGCCCACCTCCCCATGAAGTTAGTTTCTGTGTTTTTCTGCTAAAATACAAGTCTAAGGGGCCCCTATGTGGACACATGATGTAATAGCAAGCTCAGTGAGGCATAGTGAAAGTTCTAGAAACTTTGACATAAGTTTTCTGGGCAGAGTTCCATTGGATGATGTCACACACGCATGAGGGCTGACATCCTGCTGTTCTCAGAGAACACCTGTTACAAATAAGCAACTCTGCTTTTTCTTGTTCAGTGGTGGATGAAAAGAAAGGGGCAGTGGCAAATTCCAACGACCCATGCACACTCAACTTTGCCCTCATGGCTGGTTCCAAGCCAGACAGTGATTGCAAGCAGCAGCAGCATTACTAATGAAAGTTAGCATGGTGCCTGTCGGCTCACAATGCCCTGCAGTGACCCTATTCCCTTCTCATGGAGGGCTTCCAGTTACCACAGAAACTCATGCAAGGGCAGTGCACTGCAGGGCCTGTGAACACATACTGGCTCATAGGTCCCATGCTGATTTCCACTACTAATGCCGCTGCTGGCACCTGAAGAGCACTGCCATTTGAGACACTTGTGACCCCAGCTGGTTTTGTGGGCCATTGGGATCCCAACCTACAGACAGGGAATCCCAGTGCTAGTGGTTCACAGTTTCAGGTGCTGGGTAGGCAGCACCAGAGCTACATTGGGTGTTAGGCCAGGAGGAGATAAGATGTGTCCTCTTGCCTCTTGCCAGCCTGACATTAAGAAATGTGGGGGTCCCTTTTATTTACAATGGGGAGGGTTTATTTTTTACACTGATGAGTTTGAGAGGTGAGATGGGATTGTGAGAGATTCATTTTTTTTAATTGGTTGGGTGAGAGGAGGATCAGAGCATCATGGGATTGATTTTTTTTTTTTAAATGCTGAGGCAGGAGGGCATTACTTAAATTTAACATTCACAGCAGAGACGATGTACTAATTGTTATGCTCTGCTTGTCACGATTCATGGTGTGACAAGCAGAGCACCTCACTTTGCATATCATTATTTTCCTTCATTTATAATGTTTTAATGCCCACGCTCCAAAATGTGCACTAATTTTTAGCTCATTCTTCCTGCAGACTCCTGTATTGTGATCTTAAGAAAATTATACAATGCAGTGCCCTGATTTACTTAAATTCTTGATAAAAAAAAAGTCAAAGCAGGAGGAACTTTTTTATTGCCAAAGCAATAAAAAATCTGAATGAAAAAGAGGTTATTAATCATTTTCTCTGGTTTACGTTCATCTGAATTATCTTTAAAAAGTTTTGCTAATCCTATTGCTATAATAATGAGTCTGTTGAAATGATGACACTTGCTAAAGCAGGGACTTTAATTCTTTTTTTCAGGAAAACTTTTGTTAGTAATACTTTGTTAAACAGCCTAAAGTATCTTAGCATATTAACAGCAATTCATGCTTGTTCATAAGAGTTTGCCCATGCAGTTGTCCTCTTGAATGAAAACAGTGTATTTATTTAAAATATTTGTAGCGGGGAGTCATGTGATGCTGTGAGAGACACCAGATGCTTACTGCCTTCTCTCCAGGGACCCACTCCCTTTTGTGAATATAATCTGCCCTTCTTTATAGTCTTTAACTCTCCCCGATGGTGGTGATTGACCCCTGAGGTGTCTGGCGCTAAATTTTGCTGCAGGAAGACTGACAATCAGTGCTCATGTTGATGCGAATGGCATAGAGGGAAAAAGATCAGCAGCGGCCAGGAGAAGTTAAGATGGCCGACTTAGGGGAAATAGATGATGCACAGAGACTCTCCGAGGCTACTGCAGCTGAAATGGAACATCCCCCTTCTGAGTTAGCAGCCACGATCACTGCAGTGCTGGAAGGGAGACTGCATAAGTTATCTGCTCAGACTGAGGGAATCGGTGCACAGTTCACTGGTTTTAAGCAGGGCCTCTCTGAAGCTGAACAACATATATTGGGATTGGAAGACCATGTTGGCACTCTAGAAACTACAATTACTGAACTTCAGCAAACCAATGATTCTTTAAAATACAAGGTTAATGATCTGGAAAACTGTTCCCGCCAGAACAATTTGAGGTTGGTGGGCATTCCAGAATCCATACAGGAGTTTCAGCTGGTTGAAGTGTTAGAAAAATGGCTTCCACACACACTAGAATTGGGCACCAACAGGGGGTCTGAGCTGGGGGGTCTCTGCCCCTGCATTGATGCTATATAACAATCTTTTTTCTTGCATTCAGTGGACGTCTACCCTATGGCTAACAATCTCTAATGTTTATCTTGGAATGTCTGTGGCACAGGTAATGTGGTGACACACTTCAAGCGATGCGACATTTCTTCGCTGATATAGCCTTATTGCAAGAGACATATTTGACTGATATTGAACACCCCAAACTGCAGAAACAATGGGTTGAGCAGGTATACTATGCATCTACTACTACTACTCATAAAGTGGGAGTAGCAATACTATTGCACAAATCTTTACACTTCCAGATGCTTAAAGTTATTAAAGATGCTGAAGGTTGCTATATATTTGTTGAGGGATGCCTATTTGGAAATCACATACTCTTGGGGAGTATGTATGTTTCTAATACTTACTCTCACACTTTTTTTTCCCAGATAGTGAATTTACTGTCACAATATTCGCAGATTCCTATCCTGCTGGGGGAGACTTTAACGTGGTATCTGATCCCTCATTAGATCAGGTTTCTCCCAAGCTTCTCAGGAGTAGAGACCATAGAAGAGGGTATCCCATATCTTTGTGAACATCTCCATCTGTTGGACGCTGGCGGTGCTTACATCCTCCAGAGATTGATTTTACTCACTATTCTAGAGCACATTATACTAAATCCGGATTGGATTATTTGTTATTCTCCGATACTTCTTTTTTACAAGTGCTCACTGCTGATATTGGACCTATGGAGATATCAGATCACACCCTATCTGGATGCTCTTGGAGAGTTTCACGAACTTCACTGATAAGGTGCACTAGAAATGTCCTTCTTATTTGTATAATGATAAGGCTTTTCACTCTTATTTGATTCAACAATAGAAAGAGTATGTGGAATTTAATGGAATTAATTCAGACACCCTCTTATTGTTTTGGGAAACGATGAAAGCTGAGTTGAAAGGTATTATAGTATCTTATGGAGCCTGACAAAAAAAGGTAAGAGCCAAGGAGTTCCTTGCTTTAGAAAAACAGCTGTGTTTAGATAAAATAAAACTTTTATCTGACCCTTCTCCACTGAACAAAGCACAGTTTTTGACTATGTAAGCTGCTTTAAATGCCTTGATACATCAACAAACTAAAAAAAGTCTCTTATAAATATAAGTTCTTTCTGCATGGCAACAAAATAGGTTGTATGTTAGCTAATATAGGAGCAGATTTTCAAAGGCTACGTGCGTAACATACGTGCGTAACCCGAGAAAATCTGCCCCTGTGCGCGCCGAGCCTTTTTTGCATAGGCTTGGTGGCGCGCGCAAGCCCCGGGTTGTGCGTATGTCCAGGGGCTTGCAAAAAGGGGTGATCCGGGGGCGTGGCCAGGGGGGCGTAGCGGTGGTCCACGGGCATTCCGGGGGCAGGGTCGAGTGCTCCGGCACAGTGGCCTGTGCCGGGGCATGGCATGCCAGCAGCTGGTCAGCGCACGCAAGTTATGCCTGCCTTGGGCAGGCGTAACTTTAGGAGCAAAGGTAGGGGGGGATTTAGTTAGGGATGGGGGTGGGTTAGATAGGGGAAGGGGGGGGGGGCCGGGGAACAGGGAAAGCCATCGGGGATCCCCTCGGGCTCGGCGCGCGTAAGGTGCACATGTGTGCACCCCCTTGCGCGTGCCGAGCCCAGATTTTATAACATGCTCACGGCAGCACGCGCATGTTATAAAATCGGGCGTAGATTTTAAGATCTGACCCATAGTGCATACATGGCGGGGAAATCTTATATAGTGGTTATGAAAACACAGGATGGTCATTTTATTTGGAACTCTGAGGATATTGAGGAGTTGTTTGCCACTTTTTATAAGACCTTACATTCCTCAAAAGCTGTTGATTCTGGTGAAATAGAGAGATATTTACATGGGATTCCCACTCCTGGACTGACAGAGGAAAATTTACAATTTCTTAATACCCTCTTCATGTTTATTGAGATATACTCCCTTATAAAACAATCACCCCTGTGTAAGGCTCCTGGCCCAGATTGATTGCCCAGAGAATTCTATAAGATATTAATTGATCAAATTCGTCTTCCCATGGGAAAAATATATGAAGCTCTTTTACAAGCGAATGAGCTCCCTATGGAAGCAAATATGGCAGTTATTGTAGTCCTGCTAAAACCTGGTCGGGATCTTTTGCTGACAGACTCGTATAGGCGGATTTCTTTATTAAATTATGATGTTAAATTGTTAGCAAAGTTACTGGCAGATAGATTGTCCAGTATCCTCTCCTCTTTAATTTTTCCGGAACAGGTGGGATTTACTAAAAGAAGATATGCAGCAACCAATATTTGCAAGGTACTTACTTCTATAGATTATTCTTTACAAAATAAATTAAAACTCTTTACTTATTAGTTTTGATGTTGAAAAGACATTTGATAGGGTCAACAGGGCCTATCTGTTTTCTGTTTCGCAAAAATATGGATTTCAAGATTGGTTTTTGAATTATATACATATATTATATAAAAAACCCCGAGAGATAGCACTGGTTAATAGAGAATTATCGGAAGCATTTGCACTACAACGGGGCACTCGGCAGGGGTGCCCATTGTCCCCACTTCTTTTTGTTCTATCTTTAGACCCTTTCATTTGTAAAATACTCCTAGATGAGAAAATCCCCAGGATTTCCATAGGGAATAATTCTTTTAAAATTGCGCCCTTTGCTGATGATCTATTCTTACATATTTTTAAACTACAGGTGTCCCTTCAATTTCTATTACAAGAATTCTCTTATTATGGCAAGCAAGTGGGCCTGAAATTGAATTTGGACAAATCTGAAGCTTTGGCCATTGGAAACTGGGGTGCAAAGGATTGGAACCGAGCGTTACCCTTACAATGGACAGAACACCAGATGAAATACCTGGGTGTCTGGATTCCTGCTGATCTTTCCTCCTTACATACTATAAATGTTGCTAAATTATTAGATACAATAAGAGACAGTTTACGGAAATGGATGCACTTGACACTGTCTTTGGGTGGTCGAAATACAATTATTTAAAATGACATTTTCAAATAATTTTTAAAACTAAAGGAGATGCATTACATTTTTGTAAAGCATGCTTGCTGGGCAAAAAAGCTATTCTACTGACTTAGAAGGAACCCAAAGGTCCTTCTTTTTGGCAATGGCACAATATCTTACATGATCTTCTACAAATGGATAATAAAGCATCCATGGTATCTTTTAAGAGCCAACGGACTTCTTTGATGACATGGAATCATTACCTCCAATCACTTTCTCCAACTGCAAGATGTTTAGTGATCAATAGTGCTACTTGGTGATTGGACATTATTCGGTCATCTGTGTCTTTCATGATGTCCTCCTTTGCTATAGGAGATGGGAGGGAATGGGGTGGGAAGGGTATAGGGCTGGAAGTGGTACATTGTTAGATTGTTGGATACCTTTACTCATTGGCTGTGGGGTGGTAAGAAAACAACACACTCCATCGCCCTTATTGTATTTGTTTATTTTAAAATAAAAATTGAACATAAAATGACCATTTTCCCAAGATGGCTCTATGTCCTTAGTTTCCTCCCTATTGTTCTCACTAGAAAAGACATTCACAAACTTCATGGTGAATTGTGGAATTATTTATGGAGGGGACAGAGACATATATCTTTACAACTGATGGGTAAAGGAAAGCAAGATGGGATGGGGTTGCTGGATATCTGATTATACAATCATGGTGCAAATCTTAGACATTAGGAGATTGGATTATGGGTCCCTCAATTTACTGTAACTATCAATATGAATCAGTGATTGCATACCCCTTGCAACTTCGATATGTCCTACATGCTACAGTTTCACAACTACCTAAATATTTGAAAGAAACATATTAATTTCCTTGGCCAGGGAAACCTGGAATTGGATTATGTCCAAATTGAATTTAAACTATTCTATATCGCCCTTTTTACCTATTACAGGCAATGTAGCTTTTCAACCCGGAATAGATAGGAAGGTGTTCCATAAGTGGTTTCAGGTTGGTGTTTTCATTGTGGCTCATATTATTGACGAACATGGAAAAATGCTCCCCTTGGAATCCAGGTGACAGAAACTGACTTATTTAGTTATTTGCATATGTGACACTATGCTGGCGCTCTGGGGCAGGCAGATCTCACAGCCAAGGGTTGGGAGGTTTTTCAAGTCTGGTTTGATTTGAAAGATCCAAGCAGGCATACACTATCCTCTTTCCATAAATCCTTACAGCTTTCTTTTGGTTCTATTTCTATAGAAACATAGAAACATAGAAATGACGGCAGAAGAAGACCAAACAGCCCATTCAGTCTGCCCAGCAAGTTTTGCACTTTTTTTTTTCTCATACTTATCTGTTACTCTTGGCTCTTAGTAACCTTTTGATTCTATTTCCCTTCCAGCCCCACCATTAATGTAGAGAGCAGTGTTGGAACTGCCTCTAAGTGAAATATCTAGCTTAATTAGTTAGGGGTAGTAACCGCCACAATAAGCAAGCTACACCCATGCTTATTTGTTTACCCAGACTAAATAATTCAGACCTTGTTGGTTGTTGTCTGTATATAGATCTACTTTTCTTCATTCCCCCTGCCGTTGAAGCAGAGAGTTATGCTGGATATGCATTGAAAGTGAAGTATCTGACTTTCTCCCCTGCCGTTGAAGCAGAGAGTTATGCTGGATATGCATTGAAAGTGAAGTATCTGACTTTCTCCCCTGCCGTTGAAGCAGAGAGCTATGCTAGATATGTGTGAAGTATCAGTCTTTCTCCCCTGCCGTTGAAGCAGAGAGCTATGCTGGATATGCATTGAAAGTGAAGTACCAGGCTTATTTGGTTTGGGGTAGTAACCGCCGTAACAAGCAAGCTACTCCCCGCTTTTTTTGTGAATGCAAATCTTTTTCCACGTTTCCTCTTGCCGTTGAAGCTTAGAGCAATGTTGGAGTCACATTAACCGTGTGTATGTTTATTGAATAAGGGTATTATCTCCAGACAGTAGCCATCATTCCCGTGAGCCACCCACTCTTCATTCATGTCCTCTAACTTTATGGATCCACAGTGTTTATCGCACGCCCCTTTGAAGTCCTTCACAGATCTGGTCTTCACCACTTCTTCCGGAAGGGCATTCCAGGCATCCACCACCCTCTCCGTGAAGAAATACTTCCTGACATTGGTTCTGAGTCTTCCTCCCTGGAGCTTCAAATCGTGATCCCTGGTTCTGCTGATTTTTTTCTGACGGAAAAGGTTTGTCGTTGTCTTTGGATCATTAAAACCTTTCAAGTATCTGAACGTCTGTATCATGTCACCTCTGCTCCTCCTTTCCTCCAGGGTGTACATATTTAGATTCTTCAATCTCTCCTCATAAGTCATTCGATGAAGACCATTCACCCTTTTGGTCGCCCTTCTCTGGACCGCCTTCATCTTGTCTTTGTCTCTTCGGAGATACGGTCTCCAGAACTGAACACAGTACTCCAGGTGAGGCCCTTGGCCAGGGCTGTTATATATTTTTTGTTTTTTGCTTAGACAAACACACAGCAATTTAAAGCAACAATATTAATATCTAGAAAAATAGACAAGTAAGGCTAGCACTACCCCAAAACAGAAAAATATAAGCAGCCCTCTATAATAAGATAAATTAAAGATATTCCTTAGCTTTCACCAAGAATTTGGACTCTAGCTCTCTCCTTCAATTTCAAAGCAGACTGAACTTGATTACCCCCTGGAATGCACTGAGCCAGTTGCCAATAGCTGTTTAGCCCAACCCTTTTTTTGTATATTTTTTGTTTTTTGCTTAGACAAACACACAGCAATTTAAAGCAGCAATATTAATATCTAGAAAAATAGACAAGTAAGGCTAGCACTACCCCAAAACAGAAAAATATAAGCAACCCTCTATAATAAGATAAATTAAAGATATTCCTTAGTTTTCACCAAGAATTTGGACTCTGGCTCTCTCCTTCAATTTCAAAGCAGAATCAAGAATTACAGAACCAAGGTTCTTTGCCATCCTTTATTCCTTGTTTTGGGCACATTTTCTATGGAAGCTCTGTGGCAAAAAAATGGGCTCAAGAATTACAGAACCAAGGTTCTTTGCCATCCTTTATTCCTTGTTTTGGGCACATTTCTAGAATTGCACAGAATGCAGAAATGTGAAAAACACAATATAAAATATTGACTAGAGCATATATCACAGCGACAAGCATACTTAATGGGGCTGAGGGAGTCAGACTTATGTATTCAATGTGAAGTGGCTATGGGTACTCTGGGACACTCTTTTTGGTATTGTACTAATGTGCAGTCTTTTTGGAAACAAGTATTTCAATATGTGGAAAATGTCCTTTCCATTCAATTACCTTTTTCTGTTCAATTAGCAATCTTTGGTATATTCCCTTTGGTGGAGGCTTTTGCTGAACTACAGAGACCCTGGGTTTCTAAAGTACTCTTGGTTGCCAGGACCACCATATTGCATTTTTTGAGACAGGAGATGGATCCATCTCTTACATTTTGGAGAAATGTTGTTCATCGTCTTCTGCGGATGGAATTGATGGTTGGCAAGCAGAGTCGCCCAAGAATGAAACAGAAAATATTAAATATTTGGCTCCCATATATATGGATTCTTTATTTACGCGTACAAGCAGTTTGCTTTTGAATTACTACTGATGGACTCATTGCCAGTGTTTTTTTTCTTTTTTTTTTTGCCAATGGTTGCTCCATAGAAGGTGGGTGGGAGGGCAGTTCGGGCTTCCAAAGGGTTTTATCGTACTTGGTTTGTAAACGATATACTGTGAGCTAAGAAACAAAGCCGCCAGGTGGCATCTCTCTGCTGCATTGAGTAATAATGATATTAAAAACAGTAGATTTAAACAAAATATTTGTAGCCTGCACTATTTACAACTTTAGGTGCATAACATTCACATTTACAAAAACACATTAAAAAAATTCCACAAATAAAATGACAAAGTGTCATAAACAAAAACTGGCTGCATGCCATATCCATGCCATAACTAAGAAGGAACCTTGCCTGGATGTACTGAAATTCATATATCTGGAGACCAAGAAGCATGAAACAGCATACCATTCTATTTGTCAGTTGATCCAGATGCCCGAGTGAAAAATAATGCCTTCCTTTGATTCGTGAAAGGTTGGCAGGGCCGGCGCAACCCACTGTGCAAGCCGTGCACTTGCACAGGGTGGCAGCCTGGAGTGGGCCTGAGGCTGAGACCGAGTAAGCTGCTGGTGCCACTGTCCAGCGGTTCCCAACCCAACGCATGGCGATGATGAGGAGCCATAGGGCCACGTGGTGGCTCTCAATCCGCCGTGTGTTGAAGAAGAGGAAGAGCACAGGGCTGCGCGGTGGTTTCCAATCCACCCAGTGGCGAAGAAGAAGAGAAGGACAGGGCTGTTTGGCAGTTCCCAATCCGCCACTTGGGGAAGAAGAGGAGGAGCACAGGAACGCGCAGCAAAAAAGGAAGTTGCAGGGCTGCATTTGTGAGTGTGTGTGTGTGTGTGTCGGAACATGTATATGTGAGAAAGAGGGATCTTGTGTGTATATGTGTATGTAAGAGGGAATATGTGTGTGTGAACATGTGTATGTATGTAGGAGGACTCATGTAAGAGCATGTGAGAATTGAGAGAGAGGGAGCATGCACATGTATGAGGGAGAGAGCATATGGATGCATGTGTATGAGAGAGGAGAAAGTTTATGCATCCTTCTCTCACTGATCCACAAAAATCTGAGTGACTGGAAATCAAAAGTTTCCAGGTATGGCAAGCATGAATTATTTTATCCTTATTAGTTTTCATTTTTGGATGCTATTTGTGTCTGCTGTTTTGAAAAATTTTATTGGTATTTGAGAAATTTAAAACAAATTATTTATGAGTTTTTGATTAATGGATCTTCTGTTCACCAGCTGTTTTGAAATATTATTTTTTATTAGTATGGTCTGAGGTGAGCACTTTTCACCACTGCTTTTACATTAGAACGTAGTGGAAGGGTAGAATCAATTACAATACCCAGCTTCAGCACCTGCAAAGAAATGGGAACTGTCAGCCATTCAAACTGTAATTGAGATGGCATATATAGGAGCATAAACCTCTCAAGGACAATCAATTCAATTTTCTTTACATTTAGGAACAATTTGTCTGCCATCCAGCAACTAGTGACAAACACTTTTCCACGTGTTAATGCCTCTTGCACCGAGGTCAAAATAGAAACGTAGACTTGGATATCTCTGGCATAAAGAGAATATTAGATACCAAGCGCATTGACTAGGTTGCAGTAAATGTTAAATAATGTGGCAGACACCAGTGTGCATAAGATCAACACCATGGACGAAAGAAAGGCCCAAGCTGCTATGAGACGTGAGTTCGATGGTGTGATCAAAGATATAGAAGGCAGAAGAAATATCTAAAGTCCCAAAAGAAATCTATTGCCTGAATCAGAACTATGAAGTAGAACGCTGAAACCAGACAATGAAAGCATCTCAGTGTTGTACCTTGGCCAAAATCCAAATTGGTAGTGATCCAATGCATTGCATTCATCTGCAAACTCTTGAAGTTGTTTCCGTACTACACCTTCTATCGCCTTAGTCAAAAAAGGAGTGGGGAAATTAGGGGGTAATTAATGAAGTGAGTTGTAATTAGTTTTTTGTTTTGTTTTTTTTTAAAGAGGGTGAACTGGCGAGGCAAATAACCAGTTTTCCTGCACATACAGTACGGCAGGACTCAAAGGAGGAGTCTCAACAGAGGAAAGATAAGGTGCTGTCTGACTGAAGTTTGACACTTCACGCATATCCAGCATAGTCCTCTGCTTCAACGGCAGGGGAGCAAGACTGATACTTCACTTTCAATACATAGCCAGCATGACTCTCTGCGACAGGGGAGAATGAAGAAACGTTGATCTATATTCAGGCAACAATCAACAAGGACTGAATTACACAGTCTGAATAAACAGATAAGCATGGGTGTAGCTTGCTTATTTTGGTGGTTAATACCCCTAACTAAATTAAGCTATTTCACTTAGATGCAGTTCCAACACTGCTCTCTACATTAATGATGGGGGTGGAAGGGAAATAGAATTAAAAAAGGTTACTAAGAGCCAAGAGAAACAGATAAGTATGTGAGAGAAAAAAAAAAGTGTGAAAGCTTGTTGGGCAGACTGGATGGGCCGTTTGGTCTTCTTCTGCCGTCATTTCTATGTTTCTATGAACAGAGAAAGGCCCGGCTATCCCTGGCCTGCACCTGTGCTGCTGGTTAATTATCACATCCCGGGGCTCCTTTTGTAGCTCAGGAGAGAAGGCGCGCATGATTATCCACCTTCAAGAGGCACTACTGAGGCTGAGAGCAGAGCCCAGGTGCTGGCCTGGATCTGAGCAGCAGGCACTGGCGACTTTGCCTGATCGGGGAAACCCTGCCTAAATCACAGCTGGCTCCCGCTTGTAGCACCGATTCCAAACGGAAGAATCAAGTGCAATATTGTAAACATGCTGAGATGAAATTTAAAACAAAAACCAGTCTGTTTAAAGCTGCCGTATTTCATGCCTTCCGTTTTCCAGCTCGACGAGCCTGGCTCAGAAGTCGTCCCTGCCCGGTCCCGTTTATTTAGGCATTAGAGCCGGTGTTTGGGAACTGTCCTCCTTGCTCAACTTAGTATTCACAAGGGGGCGCTGCTGGCGTAGATACAGCGTCGTGGTTCTCATCCTCAGCAGCCTGAAGTGAAATAATTAGAAGATCTGCGTGCATGGTGTTTGGTTTTTGAGGTTTGGTTTTTTTTTTTGGTGGGGGAGGGAAAATAAAAAAGGAAGGAAGGAAGGAAGTGCACGTTTTCACTCTGGGGCTGGAGGCGTGCGGACACTTCGCCTTTTCTGCCGTGCGGCGAGCGAATCAGTAAGCAGGACTCGTGCTGTGGCGAGAAGGGCTGGAGCCGTGACCGGAGCCAGGAGGTGGTTTCATCCCCCAGAGCCCTGCGCGATGCCCCGGGGAGGCTGCTGACGACCTCTCGCCGCGCGCCCGGAGTTGCCTCCCGTGGAGCCGCCGACGCCCGCCCGAGCGCGAGGGACCCGGCGTCCCCTCCCCCTTTTCGGCACCGGCCTTCCAGGTTTGTCCGGGCTCTCTTAGCCCGCAGCAGGGGCGGATCGGTTCTGGCTTTCCCGGTTAAACCAGCGCTTAGTGATCGCTTTGGGCTCCTTTCTTTTCCGAGCGGTGTTTCCCCTGGGGCTGATTTCCATCGGCCCCACTGGCATCCGCTGCGGAAGCTTCATGGGGGTCATTCCTTCTGCCAGCGGGGCGACATAGTGCAGAGTAACTCGGGTGCCCCGCAGACCGCCCCGTCTTGCCGGGGTCCTGCTAATTCGGGGTAGGGGAAGCTTGAGCGAAATGCCAGCTCCTCCGTCTAGCCCCAGGGTCGATATGAAAGCAATTCCCCCCCCCCCCACCGGTCCTGCAATGACCGATTTACCAAATATTTGATGCATTCTTATTTTGCCCCATTGTCCTCGGACTGAAGCTGTGACAGGATTTTTTTTTTTTCACATTTGTGATTAAACTTGGTCGGAAGAAAAAATATCCCCTTCTCAGTTGAGGGGGGCAAATGTGGCCCTGCTTGGTTTCATAGTACAGGGGGAAAGCAAGGAAGAGGTGCCCGGACATAGTAAGGAGAGAGAGCCGAGCCGTGGGGCACAATACAGGAGGTGGGTCCTGCCAGTGGCAACCTACCCCTTATACAGCAAACCTCAGAGCCAGGGGGTACAGTTTCACCTCTAAGCTCGAGGGGGGACACCCCCCCCCCCAATGCTGCCACAATTTTTTGGAAAAATTAGAAATTCATAAACTAATTTGATTAGACATCTGTGCAAACATTATTCATGTATCCCCAGAAAGTGACTTTAGAATGGGAGAAGTTTGAGTAATGAGTACCAAACTCTTGTAAGTACAAAATGAACATTAATAAAGCCCAGCAAAAACATTTATACCAGTTTCAGGAGCAATGAAATTGACATATAAACTTCATATCTAAGAACATAATTCACCTGTATAAACTGTGTACACTTTAGTGCTTTTGTTCATTGTTTAATTTGAGCAGATTCTGGCACTGACTGCGGGTGTAGGCTTTACCTGCTTCCTGTAATAGGAAAAGTGTTTTTAGATATCCAATGAGCCATTAAAACTAACACACATCATGAAGATTTTTCTTTTTCCTTTAGATTTTAATTTCATTCCCAAGGAGATATGGGTGAGTGTTTAAGTTTTTGAACGCTCTTCCTCCTTAACCACTCATACTGTTATCAGTCCAAGTAGAGTAGGGGGCCGATCCCTGTCGGCAGCTCTGTGATGCTACAGATTGTCATCAGTGCCGTGGGAGAGGTTTTTTTTTCCTCTGGATTTGCATCACTGGAAATGCCTTCAGTCTCTGTGCGTGTCTATTGCTCTGTGCTGTCCAAGAGCCTAATTCAAAAGCACTGGTCAGTCAGATTAATCTTTCAAAGTGGCCCATCTGAGGTATTGCTAGAGCCTGAGTGGGCAGTGGAACCACAACTGGACTGTTGTAGTGCAGGCCCCCAAGGGAATAATTTCCCCTGTGATACTGATCTATGTTTAAAAAGAAACGCGGGCTGGCCTGGTGGCCCAGTTGCAGCAAAGTGAGCTCTGGCTTCAGTTTCTGGTCTCAGACTCATCAACATCGGGCAGGACACGAAGGCGTTGTCTGTGTCCTCTGGGGAGAGAGGTGTGTGTGTGTGTGTGTGGGGGGGGGGGTGTCCTGTCAGGTCTGTTCAGTAGTGCACGTGTGCTGGGCTCCAGTGAGAACTGTGGTCCCTGCAATGAAAAGGCTGTGGCTGCTGGGAACCTGCAGTTGGAGCTGGAAACCTAACCTTGAGCAGCAAAGCAGCTAATAATAATTTAAACAACAACCCCCCCTCTACCCCCCCCAAACCAACATTTATTCTAAAGCACATATGAATATTCGATTCACAGGGGCTTTATAATACCTGAAACAGATGACAGCTTTGTCTTCTTATTAGAGCGTTGCAGTGCACCTTCCTGTTGGAACTGCTTCTATGCCTGGCAGCCAGACATTCACGTGGGAACCCTCAGGTAACGAGACACACTAACTCGGGGGGCAATCATCAAAAGACTTTCATGCCAGTAAACGTGTTTACTCACACAAAATCGTGGTCTGATGATTTCCCCTCACTGCAGATAAAAGTGCACCCATTGTAAGAAAAAGCGGCCGAGGTTAGGACAGCGGAGGGATCACATGCACGCTGCAGTCACAAATTCTCCATGCATCTAGCCCTTGTTTTCAGAGAGTTTCCCTTTGAAGATGACTTGGCACCCACAGGATTGCAAGTCCCACGGCCAATTTCAAAGTTACCCTCGGGGGATGACAGGGGCAGGATTTAAGTTTATACATGGGTGAACGTGTGTTTTCCTGAGCAGAACAGTAGCCATGTGCTACATGCACCCACCTCATCCTGCCTTCAGCACAGCCTACGGTCGGCACAGCTATAAGTGCACGCACTGTCGCCCAGCGTGCATACTATTAACTGCATTCACAGGGAAGGAAAGGCAATAATCAAACTTTTTTTTTTTTTTTACTTTTACCCATGTAGAAACCAGCACTTAAGAGGGTGGGATTGTATCTGAGGCGTGTTGAATATTATTGCCCCATGTCTAACCTTCTGCACTTGAGCAAAGTAATTGAAAAAATGTATGTTTATACTGAGGTTTTACATTATGTAATGACAGGAAGATCCTTCACCCTGGACAATCAGAGGATTTTATGTAAGCCACAAAACAGAAAATATGTTATTGAGTGTGCTTGATAGCATTATGAGATGGGCAAACAGGAGAGGAGACTCTACTGATTGTGCGCGATCTGTCTGTTGCATTAGATACACTCGATCTTTGCTCTACATCTGGCACACTTCGCAGAGGTGGGGTTGGGAGAAAGAGTGGTGGTTTTACCTCACTTCTGAGTGACAGAATTCACTGGGTCTGTTTGAGCTACCAAGGACTCAAGACACCTGTTCATTGATCTGCAGAGTACTCCATGGCTCAGTTGTGTGTCCCTCTATTTTTAGTTTGTATTCATTTGTTTATTGGATGTGGTCTGTGGATATGGCCTTGAGAGCCACCTCTTCACGGACAAAATGCAGTTGGTAGTTCATATAGGAATGGACTGGTTTTAAAAACAGAAAACGTCAAGAAATGCTTAGAGGCAGTGGCTGGTTGGTTAGAGGGTAGGCAATTAGAACTCAACCCATCCAAGTCAGCTACATTGGATCAGTTGGAGGGAGAGGTTGCTGATCGCTAATCTCCAGGTGACCCCAATGGCAATTCATTCCAGAGAGAGAGAGGACAATTTGGGATGAAAGTGAACAATAAGATGACTGATGGCTGAAATGTCCTTCTGTTGCCTTGGGCAGATCTGGCAGCCATGCCCTATTTGGTACCTACTGATCTGGTTGTCATGGGCCATTCACTGATAACTGCCAGAACAGACTGCTGCAACCCAGTGTACTGTGGTTTGCCAGAGCCCTGCCTCAGTCAGTTGCAATTGTGTCATAATACTGCAGCAAGGCTGTTGACTGGGTAAAAAAGGTATGACTGCATTTCACTCATTTTCTTTGCCCTTCACTGGCTGCCAGTAAAAGCCAGAATTCGATTTAAGAGTTTGATCCTGATTTCAGATGCTTGCGCCAGAGCTTCCCAAATTGTTTGGCTGATCTATTGACCAAGTATAATCCTGTTAGATCTGCAGTCCTCTCAGCAATCCTTTTTGTTAGTAATACCCCCTTTGAAGGGTACAACACTGTTGATCACCTGGCATACTGTTTTTAACTATTTTGGACATAGGCTCTGGAATCACCTGTCTCTAGAAGAGTATAATTATTTACATTTTAGAAAACTGACAAAGGTGTGACTGTTTGATCTGGCATTTATGTTGGGGGGGAAAAACAGAGAAAAAAGTTATATTAAATTAGAGTTTTCAAACTTAGCTAATTAGGAAAGCAGCTCATCCCTCAGCCAGAACACTGATGCTTTGATCTGAAGCTCTGCCTAGATTTTATTATTTCCTTGGTTCAATACCCCTCGCTGTGCAATTGATTACACACGACACCCACAAGTCTGCTAGGTACAGCCCTGTATTTCTCAAAAATACACAGGGAATTTAAAATAATAACTAGTAAAGATAATGCCACCCGGACAACAAATGTAAGAATCCAGCAGCACACAAGACAAAATAAGCAGCAGCAAAAATAAAGCACTATCTAATGAAGAAGATTTTTATTTTTTTTTGGTGGGAGCGGAAGTTAATCAGCCCTACAACAGACAAAAATCAAAAGCAAAGCGCAGGAATATCTATTGGCAAAACGGTAATTCAGCCACACACACAGAATCAAAGTAGAAATAAAACAATATGTATTGGGGAAAAAATTAAAGAAAAAAGTTATATTAAATTAGAATTTTCAAACTTAGCCAATCAGGAAAGCAGCTCAGCCCTTATCCAGAATGCTGGTGCTTTTGATTTGTAGCTCTTCATAACTGAACCCAGTACTTCAGGCCTCACTGGAGTACTGTGTTTAGTTCTGGAGCCCATGTCTCAAAAAGGATAGAGACAGGATGGAGGCAGTCCAGAGAAGGGTGACCAAAATGGTGTGGGGTCTGTATCAGAAGACTTATCAGGAGAGGCTGAAGGATCTAAATATGTATACCCTGGAAGAGAGGACATGCAGGGGAGATATGATACAGACCTTCAGATACCTGAAAGGTTTTAATGATGCACAAACTTCAAACATTTTCTGTCAGAAAGGAAACAGTAGAACTAGGGGTCAAGAAATGAAACTCTAGGGGGAACGACTCAGAACCAACACCAGGGAATATTTCTTCATGGAGAGCGTGGTGGATGCTTGGAATGCTCTTCCAGAGGAGGTGGTGATGAAGAAAAATGTCAACGAATTCAAAGGAGCAAAGGATAATCACTGTGGATCCCTAAGGCTAGAGGTTAGAAGGGTGTACAGGAGTAATCAGCACAGAGCAGCAGTTACTACCCTTAACAGAAGGCATGGGGATTACTACCCTCCATCAATAGCCTTGATGCTTTTGCCTCAACTGGAAGATTACTCCCTGCTTTGAAGTCTGGGGTGGGGGAGAAAGGGGAACTGGATACACACAACCAACATAGGTCCTGACTTTAATGGTCTGGGGTACCGACATGCAGCTATAAGGGAAAAAGCACAGGATAACGTCTACGGCCAAGTTCCAAAGCAAAGAACGTCAAGCAGCATTGTCTGAATTATCAAGAAGGCTCCTCACCCAGTAAAAATGTTGCTAGCAGTAATTTATGGGTTTGACAGTTGCCTGGTTTTTATTGACTGTAAATATTACTATTCTTATCATAAGGCTTGGGATAACTGCACGGAGTGGGTTGCTTTTGATGCTCTCCTTATGGGCTTCTATGCTTGTGGACTCACTCAAGAAGAGTGATGTGGCACCTGCTTACCTTACCGGTTTGCCAAAACACCATTGCTGATAAGTTATATTCTTCTTAATCCATGCTTTCTATGAGCCCCTTGATGAACAGCTCTAGTAGCTTAAAACACGATCCTGTGTCAGGTTAAAGATTGCATTTGACATGGAGTTGACCAGAGCGAACTTGTGGGCATAAGGTGATTTGAGAACTTATACCGGATTTCACCAAGCAAGAAAATCATGAGGAAATGTTCCGTTTGAGATAAGTAATCTTAAAGGATTTATTAAGAGATATTGATGCAAGTTACATAGAAAAATTATAAAAAATACTATTTCCATTGTTGCACAAATAGACTCTTATATTGACCGATTATATATAACGCAAAGCCATAAGTGTTTTCACAGGACGATGACGTCTACTATGATGGTCATTTAATTCACGCATCTGCTCTCACTACATTGTTTTTCTTGGAGGAGAGGTAGATTTTTTTTTTTTCAGTGCTTTTGTTTTCTTGTCCACTCAACCTCATTTCTTGATCATATAGGTGGCTTATGCATTCTGGTTACCTGCTTAGCTCCTTCTCCAACCTCCAGATTTGCACCCAGGACAGTCGCCATTTTGACATTCCTTGCAACAGCCCTGAATAATCCCACTAGGATCCTATCTTTCACATTCTCAATTATGTCATTTCTGAAAAGAGATTAGAATTTAAAGGCTCTTCAAAGTTTCTCCTATTCAGCTGCTCCCTTTATTGAGAATGTAAGTACTGTTGGGCTGATCCACATCAGAACCTCACGAAAAAGAGTCAGACAGACTCATGTAACTATAACTGTGGCATCAACGTTTGATAAGAGTTTTAAAATGGGACTTTTATTTTTGATCTGGCAGTTTATCCTCTTTGGCCTTCCAGATCAATCTGAACTGGCCTCTACTGAGCCTATGGTACCATATGTCTTCCTTCACAGTAATCCAGAGGAGGAGAGTTTTCCATTTTTCACCTCCACAAGCCACTCTAGCAACAGCCCTCTAGCTGAGAGATGCATGAACTGCGGGTCACTCAAGCACAAATCAAACAACCGTTTAGCCAGCTAGTATGTGGCATTGCTGCACCATGACTAGAACTCCCTCCCAGGGGCTATGAACACCATGGCCAGGCCAAGGATCAGAAGCTAGTCTTGGGAATCCCTCAAAGCAACACACAGTGCTGCCACTAAGTCACTGGGCTAGTGCTCCCCCATCCACTTATTTTATGGATTAAATCTACCACTCTTAAATTCAAGCCACAGTATCAGGCAGATAATGTATCTCAAAGTTGTGTAAAAATAACATCATTCACTTCCAAAATAGCTTTAATGTATCTCCTGCATCTAACTGCTTGTCATTTTTATTCGTGTTTCTTGCCTTTCTTGTGGGTCAGATCTTCAGAGGGATAGCCGGGATGAAGTAGACTTTGTCCTTGAAAGATCATGCCTCAATACATTGGTTAGTCTATAAGGTGCCATCCACCTCTTGTCATTTTTCCCTTTCTTGGTTCATTGGAAGATCAGATGGGGACTTATGGAGGTCGATATTCAGCATCATTTAGCCGAATAAGTAAGGACTTATCAGTCTAAGTGGCAGAGACTAAATATCTGGCCGCATTTAGCAGCTGCCACTTATCTGGCTAAGTACTGGGCAGGAAATGGGTGTTTCGGGAGGAATTTATTATCTGGTTAACTTAACTGGATAAATGCCAATATTCAGACTTATCCAGATAAGTTAGACCTGCTCAATAGCAGCTCTAAAGTTAGCTAGATAAGACTTATCCAGCTAACTAGCAATTTTTTCAGGGATAATCAGCAGCATAGCCATGCTGGATAAGTCTTCTGCTAACTTATTTATCCAGATGTTTTTGAATATCAAGCTCTTTGTCTTCATTTGGGGCCTAGTTCAAAATGAAATATTTCCCAATCTGTGCCTTTGTTAAAAAGCTTTACTGAGTAAGGCCCATGGTTTCAGTTGCACTCTGTGCAGTATATTTGCCTTGTAAGAGGGAAATTTTCGATCTCCCACAGGTACAACTGCAAGCTCATTTTCAAAGAGTTAACTTTTGAAAATTCAGACTGACCCAGACACTAGGGGCAATAGTAATTTAATACTTGATAAACTTGTCTCTCATTACAAAAGATCAAGGTGAGATATAATCACAAGTCAGAATAGCAACAAGGCCATCATTATACTGTACAATAAAACCTAAAATAAACACAGTGATGGAATTGGGTTTGTTTTACAACTAAAACAAATGTTTATTATTATGATTCAACGAGAATCTTATCTGGCCGAGTTTCGCCGTTTATAATGGCTGCCTTAGAGGCTAAAAGTCATACCACAATAAGTACAAAGTTAAAAACTGTGAAGATTTTTAAAGATTTTTCAACTGTTTTATTCCATGTCACATTTTAGAATATTGTCACATAAGTTTTTACACACTTTTTTTTAATTTTTTAATTTTTGTATTCATTAATTTCTTAACTTTGTACTTATTGTTTAAGAAATTTATTTATTGTAACTATGTTTTATGTGATTTGATTTTTAGCCCCTGAGGCAGCCGTTATAAACGGCAAAACTCGGCCAGAGTCAGGCTATCTCATTCTTTTACGTCTCCACTTCAATAAAGGATTTGAAAAAGACCAAAGGTATCTATTTTTCTTACATTTCCTAACGGCTTTCATAGATCGCCTACCTTAGTGTTTTTTGGGACCTTTAAATTAAGTTTGACCCTTCTTTAAGGCTTTTTTGTGAAAACACTATCACCGTGTTTTGAAAAACTATTCTTATGTTATCGACTGCACATGATTAAAAGACCGGACGGCCTCAGTTTGAAAAACCAGGTAGGCAAGTCGTCAGGCTTGATGATGTGGCAATAAGAATAGAAAAGAAATATTCATAAAAATATTGTTTTGGATGAGTTATGGTGTGAGTGGCTTGTCAATGCAAAAAATTGTTTTTTGGGGTATTATGATTCAACATGGACAAGCAGGACAATAATTAGCTGCACAAGTGGGTGACATCATCCAAAGGTACTGAGATGTATAAGAGCTCAGAAAAAATCAGGTTTTCTAAGCATATGCCGGAGTTCCCATGTAGCTGCTGCCATGCAAATCTACTCAGTCTTTTTTTCTTCTATAAATACAAACAGATGTTTTTTGCTCTCCTTAAGTTGCTCATTGAAATTTTTTACTGTTGCATTTTTTTCTCTTCCTTTGTCAAAGTTTTTTTTTATTTTTCAATGTCTTCAAGATTGAGTTTGACCTAACCTCAGCTCTCTTCACAATAGCAGACAGCAAACTGATCTTCAAAAGATGACGCTACTGTTCCTACAAGATGACTTTATTGGATCAACATGACTCCTGTTGCTGCTTAGTATCATCCCATAACTCCGCTGCATGTATCTGAATGTCTCTCAGGGTCAGAAGATTCAGGAGTTGTACACTCAAAGAATTTTTGAGCTTTCCTCAACCCTCCTGGTTAGCAAAGAGGAAACAATTACCGGCTAAGGGACTATTGCCAAAATCCAAAAAAAAAAGCAGAGTTCTCTCATGCTATATACCATGACTTGAAGATACAGGTGCCATTCTCCCTCATCAGTTGAGGGAGAGGAAATGCATTCTTTGATGCTAAGCATGTAGGAGCCAAAACAGGCTCTAAGGGTATAGACAACACATCGATCCATGGAAAACTGCTTTTTGGCACCATCACTCTTCATTGCAGAATTTTTGTTGATGCCGTCATTACCAAGATAAATAACGGTGCTGATCAACTAAAAAGCTAGTTTATTATGAATCCACTTCTACTAAACAGTCCATGCCCATTCTTTTTCCATAATCAGATTGTTCATCTACTGGAATTCTGCTACAATTTTGCCTGCTACACAGCCTTATGCTACCTTCATGATGCCTCCGCACTAGCAGAGGCCCTCAGTATGTCTCATCACTAATCTTGTCAAATTCCTCCTCATTGCCCCTACCAAGACCCAGCCCTATGTAAACTTGTCTTGCCATAGTAGCCTTGTCTTCTCATGGTGAAATTTCTGGCTGTGTGATCTGTCCCTTGTTTTTGCCTTGCCTTGCAGCCTATGGTACTTCTGCCTTGTTCTTGCCTTGTGGCCCTCGGACCAATTCTGTCTGTTCCGAGTCTTGCTGCTTTCAGGCTTTTGTGATCTTTGTTCAGTGTTTCCTTTGTCTGACTTGTCTGTCTTGCCCTAGTCTACCTTGTTGAGCTTCTCCTGTCTATTCAGTTTCCTGTCCAGTCCTGCCTGTACCAGAGTCTTGTCCTTGTCTTGTTTAATTCCAGGTCCTACTTAGTATCCAGCCTTGCCTTGTTCTGCCTGCAAAGCCTGCCTGCTGTGTCCAAGCCTTGTCTCCAGCATGTCTTGTCCAAGCCTTACTTATATAGCCTCACCACTATGAGGTACTGCCACTGCCATGACCTACTTGCCCTCAGAACCCAAGGGCTCAGCCTGTGGGGGAGGGGGGTTGGCTAGGCAGAAAACGATTCTGGTCTTGCTCCAAGTCCTGCCTTGCCATCCTATGCTGCTCCCCAGGTGGGTTTCCCAGACTCTGGGGCCCATAACAAATCCCTCATTCTAAACAGGATCATCATCTCTCTTTATTAGAAAAATGTGGCTTAACTTTGTCAAAACTATTTTACCACTATACCAAATTCACCACCTCCTCCATCACAATTAGAACTGTCTTCCATTTTGGAGTCCATGGCTCCAAAATGTGAAACTCAATCCACTGTTCCACCATATCAAACTAGGCAAGAAATCCTGCAAACTGAGTGAGATTATGTCTCAAGGGTCAACTTGTCCTATCCTTGGTCTAATCTCAGAAGAACCACGTGTAGTATTGTCTGACGTTCAAGAAGGATCACATTCATCATACAATTCTGTTTCACTCCATTTTGGTGATAAGTCTACTAGTCTTCCATTAGTTCCCTCTCTGCAGTCTCTGAGAAGTACATCTCTGCTGGAGAATAATGTCACATCCTGCTTTTGTCAAAGCAAGGCAAAAAGAATTCCTTTTACAAGACAAGATATATATTTGGTATACTGAAATACATTCAAGCTCCAAAGCAAGTAGTGGCTGTACCAGTTCATAGAGAACTCTAGACCAGAATATGGCAAACACCATTGTCTGTATTTGAGATTCAACTTTCTTACTACTGGGAAATGTAAAGTTCAACCTTGTCCTGGTCATCAAAAGGCTCATATCCCTCATGAATCTGTACTAATCCAGAAGGCATTAAATGCCAAAGTGCCATTTAGTATCGGTTCATTATTAAAAATTCGTAAACTGCCACATCCATTGAGATCTCAAGGAAAAAACTTGCTTGACATCCCGTCAATTTGATTAATGCATTTCTGTAAAACTTTGGAGAGAACATTTGAAGTATAATTTGGAATGCTCTCCCAGATGACTTGTGGGTGGAAATGTGCCTTAGAGCATTCAGGGAGAAGTTAAAAACATTAATATTTAGTCAGGCATTTGGGAGTTGACTATTTACTCTATTAAACATATGAGAGTAATTGAATTTATGAATATCTGACAAGCAAGGTCATTAATGCAGGGTATTAGTAATGTTCTGGTGTATGTATTCATCTGTACATTTGTGTCCACAAGTTTTATGAATGTTTTTTGGTATGATAGAGTGCATAACTGGTGTTTTAAATAAAAAATGTAAATTATAAATCACCCTTAAAAAAAGCAAAGAGGTCCAAAACACATTCTAGTACCTCTCCAGGGAAAGACACAAATTGACAGGGCAGTGTGGCAAAAAAGATTTTCCAATCAGCTACTCTGTTAACATCTAGAATAGCCACTCATCAACTATACATTGTACAATACATGAATTTGCAAAAGTTACAGGATATGATCCAGCAGCTTTCTTCAGACTCCATGGATCTTTTTGATACTATGCTACAAGAAGTGAAGGAATGTGAAAAGCATCTAATTTGATCAGCTTATGATGCATACTATACTTTTTCCAGATCGTCTACAGTTGCCATTGGAGCCAGAGGCTAGCATAGCTATGGGCTTCGGGTCTTTGTAAAGATGTTCATAAGAAACTTGCTGATGCTTCATGCACAGGGATAATCTTTTTGGAGACACTTTCACTTTGAGCTGCAGTCTAGTCTCTTCCCTGCGGACCAGTCTAAAGTGACCTACATTCTTTCATTGCTTGGTGGCACAGCATTAGCCTAGGGTTCTCCATAGGAATGCAAGGACCTTCTGCTCCAGAGCCTTCCTGACTTCCTCCAGCAGTTTCAGCTAGTCTTTGAGGAACCTGGCCAGATGTCCTCCCTGGCTGCTGATTTGCTTCAGATTCACCAAGGTGCCCAAACTCTTGGAGAATACTCCATCAAATTCCACACTCTAGCTTCTGAATTGAGTTGGGGAGAGGACAGTCTTATGGCCATATTTTAGCAGGGATTTTCAGGCACAATTAAGGATGAATTGACCGGTTGAGAAATTTTCTACATCATTGGGTGCCTTGATCTCTTTGGCTGGCCAAATTGTTTCCAGAAATGGGCTCGTGAAAATAAAGTTACCCAGTAACCACTGTCTCTGGTTCCTTGGTTCCAGCACTGTGTAACTCTAGCTCCAGACCCAGATCCTCAGAAGAACCCATACAACTGGGCAGAATCAAGCCCTCCCCGGAAGAAAAGCTTTGCAGAAGACAGTTGGGCCTCTGCTTCTATTGTGCAGGCCATGGGCATTTGGCTTCTTACTGCCCGGAGAAGCAGAGAAACTCACATGCCTAGTGGTGACTGGTGTGGCAACACTAGATCAGATATCCCCCCCCCCCCCCCCCCCCCCAAACTACTGGTTCTGGTTTCTATTTCAACTGAGCATGACTAGTTTGGCACTGTGGCATTCCTAGACTCCAGAGCTGGAGGAAACTTTATTGACCAAGCCTGCCAGCATCAGATACAGACTGTTACCTTGGAACAACCTGTGACCATTTCGTCCGTCTACAGGGACTCTCTCCTGAGCCAGCTCATAGAGATAATATCCCCTTTGTCTCTTCGCACTCGTTTCCCCACTTGAAGACCATTTCCTTTCATGTGATCCCTCAAGCTGTGAATCCAATCATCTTGGGGTTGCCCTGGCTCCAGCAACACCAACCTATAGTCGATTGGATCTCCTTGGAGTTGGCATGTTGGGGTCCCACCTGTCCATCTACTCTCCAGCCTCCACCCTTTTTGATGATGGCTACAACTATGCTGGGCTTGCTGCCCCTAGTACGCTGTCTATGCAGATGTATGTTTGAAGCAATGGGCCAAAACCTTGCCCCCACATCAGTCCTATGACTGTGGCATAGACCTACTCCCTGACAAGGTTCTTCCACTGAAACCAAGGCTATGAGCAAAAATCTGGCAAGGGCTTTATCCGGTCATCCTCCTCCCCTGTTGCTGCGGGCTTCTTCTTTGTAGCTAAGAAAGATGAGACTCTTAGGCCCTATAATCAATACAGGGGTTTCAATGCAATCGCAAAAAAGAATCGCTACCCAGTGCCCTTCATCTCAGAGCTATTTGACCACCTATAATATGCCAGGATCTTCACTAACTTGGATCTAAGGGGAGCTTATAATCTCATTCATATCAAGCAAGGGGACGAGTGGACAATGGTGTTCAGTTCTTGAGACGGCAACTATGAATATCTCATCATGCCATTCGGACTCTGAAACTCTCTCAGAGTATTTCAAAATATGGTAAATGAAATATTTTGAGACCTCCTCTATTCTTATGTCGTGGTCTACCTAAACGACATGCTTATCTATTCGCAATTCTTGGCATCACACTGAGAACATGTCAAACAAGTACCCCAGTGGCTATGAGACCATCATCTGTACATTCAACATGAGAAATGTCTCTTTGAACCAGAACATCTCCCCTTCCTGGGCTACATCACTTCTCAGACTGGTTTCCTTATGTTTCCCACAAAGCAAATGGCCATCCTCGACTGGCCCCAGCTGATTGGCCTCCACACCTTTACAACATTTCTTAGGATTTACTAACTATTACCAGTTTATTCTTGGGTATTTCACTCTCACAGCACCTCTTGCCACCCTGTCCAGAAAAGGTGTGGACACTCAGAATTGGTTCACGGAAGCCATCAATGCCTTCCAAGCTCTTAAGCACGCCTTCTCACAAGGATTCTGCCTTAACATCCAACTTCAGGCCAGCCCGGGGATTCCGGGGAGAAGCCGTGGCAGCATCTGTCCGTCAGACCTGAAGGGAGCTGCCACAAAGGTAGAGAGGGTGGAGCGAGGGCGAGAACAGGCACGAACAGAACACTTACTGCAAATGTGGAGGAAAAGTACACAAGATTTTATTCCAGATATTTCCATATTCAAAAATAAACAGTGGCCTCTGCCCCATTTTGGGCCTCAGAGAATTCAACAAACACTTGAAGAAAGAAAAGTTCAAAATTAGCTCTCTAGGGACAATCCTACTTCAATTGGTATTCTGGCTGACCACTCTAGATCTCAAGGATACATATCCCAATCCACAAACATCACATAAAATGTTTGCATTTCACCATAGTCAACGATCATTACCAATATCAAGTTTTCTTTTTCATTTCTCCATAATATCCAGGATGTAGTGATTATTGCTCATCTAGAAGTTATGTATTTGTTTTTCCATATTTGAACAACTAGCTCATATCCAGGCATATTCTTTAAGAAGCTCATTCCTGATGGACCCTCAGTCTGACCCAGTATGGCAATTTCATATGTTCTTATGCTGGGTGTGCAACTGCCAGGGTCAAAGAAGCATGCAACTATTGTGCTAGTTCCTAAAGAAGGGAAGGATCCAATGATATGTACTTCTTACAGGCCTATTTCATTACTCAATAATGATACTAAGATCATGGCAAAGTGCTACCAACAGGTGCTGCCCAACTAATGCCTTAATCAAATAAGTTTTATAATGGGAAGATGGGATTGTTAGTGTCAGGAGAACTATTAGCTATAGCCAAAAAGCAGCCTTTTGATTCACTTCTTTTGGCCCTGAATGCGAAAAAAAAACAAACCCTTGACCGCATAGGTTGGAATTATCTGTTCTACGTATTGGCTAAGTTTGGGTTTGAGATCCCTTTAGTGCATGGGTTAAGTGAATGTATTGTCATCCAGGGGCACAGGCTTGAGTCAATGGTCATCTTTCCCAAACCCTTTTCACTGGTGAGAGGCTCTAGGCAGGGTTGCCTGCCTTCTCCAATTCTTTTTTTGCCTTAGTTCTTGAGCTTTTAGTAACTAAATTAGGCACACAAAAGGTTTAAAAGGGTTTTGTACCATAATCAGGAACGGAACATAAAATTGCCTTATTTGCGGATGTTATCTTACTATGTTTGTGATTCTTACTCTTCATTAAAGAACACAGTGTAACAATTGAGTGTTTTGATACATTTTGGGGATATAGAATCCATGTCTCACAAACAGAAATCTTGGAGCTTGAACATAAGAAAGAGATTAAAAATAGTATAGCCAAATGCTACCCCTTTAAATGGTCAGTCAATTTCATTAAGTATTTGGGAGTTAATTTTTCAAATTGCTGGAAACTTATAAACTCTGTGAATTTTGTTCCTCTTTTTTGAAAAAGTTAAAGGAGGACTTGGCACTGAAGGGCAAGGGTCTCAGCCGGGAAGGGAAACCTGCTGAGGTCGAAAACACATTGTACATGCAATCCACCAGAGTCCCAGTTGTCTGAGCTTGTGTCCTGTTTTCTCCCAGGGTGTAGAGCCAGTTGGGGGTCTCCAGTTTGATCTTGAACTCTTCTCTTCTGGATTCCTTCTGAAGAGTTTGGCCTATTATTTATTTATTTATTTTTATATACTGACATTCGATCTCAGTCGAGATATCACACCGGTTTACATTCAGGTACTGTAGGTATTTCTCTATCCCCAGAGGGCTTACAATCTAAGTTTTTGTACCTGAGGCAATGGAGGTGATCCTTTTTTTGGATACCTTGGAGTTTTTAATTATTCGATTTTTTATTTATCATCTGTTTTTGGAATATTATTAGCATGTCTTTACTATTATAATTATGCATTTATTTTATTTCTTGATTTTATTGTTTGTTTGAGGAATGGTGATGCGCTGGTTTTTATTGTTCCACTGCATAGAGAGTCTGGCTTCTTGTGGTTTCCAGTTCAGGTTTTGTCACATTTATATTTCTACTTTATGGTTGCTCTATTCCATATTTGGTGAGTATCTATTTATGTTCTGCATGTGTGACTGAGGTGAGGTATTCTCCTAATAGGAAGTGTATTAGTGTTTTAGGGCTTTTGGAGGGTCAAGTTCACACACAGCACACTTATAATAGGCCTAATACCTATGGGTTCCAAGTGTGTTTTTTTACAGGATTTCTGGTTAGCATCACAGCAGTGTGTGTAAATATAATGTAAATGATATTTTTACCTCATAATATGGTTCTTTGATATTTTTCATGTAAAATGTTATTATAAACACATAACTCTTGAGGGTACAAGACGGCGGAGAGATAAGACATATGTGAGCATCTCTTCCATCTTACCTCAATACATTTCCTAGATGCCACATTTGGGCCGCAAAAAGAGAGCGAAGCTCTGGAGCCCGCCTCGGCGGTCATCAGCCCTATGGACACCCACCTACGTCGGGGAGCAGAGTGCCCGGCGACGAGCTCACTGGATGACATTCGGAGGGACGAAGTGTCCGAAGTCTTACCTGAGCATTTGATACTATCCTCACTAGAAGATAGACACCCTCCAGAGAACCCAGCGCAGAGACGGTCCGATCAAATTCGGGAGGAACCAGAGGCACTAGAATTGAGTGCGTATAAGGAGACCTCTCTGGAGCGCGAATTGACGGAGGGAAGAGACTCAGCACTACAACATCCGGGTCGGGAGATGGGAACAGCTTCACTTGAAGCGGCACAACAATTGCAAAGAAAGGAGACGCTAGAACTAATCTCTGGAGAATTGAAAGGAATGGGTCTAATCTGTGAATTGGTAAGGCATCAAACTTTCACACTTGAGTCTATATGGGAGGCAATAAGGGAGACAAAGAATAATATATTTCGACAAATTGCAACAACTGTTAATAATGTGGAAAGAATGGAAGCTAGAATGAATACAGTTGAAAAGGATGTGGCTGGAACTATACAAAAGCTACAATCCTTTTGAGGTAAAAATGGAAAGCATGAATGATGTACAGCTTGGAATTATAAAGGAAAACCAATTACTCCATCAAAGAATGGAGAATTTGGATAACCAGTCTAGGGCAAGGAACTTGAGATGTACCAATTTCCCCAAAGTGCCCTATATGACACCGAAGGCACTTTGGAAAAAAATACATGATGGAAATTTTAAAATTAACAGAAGAAAACCTTCCAATTACCTCAAAAGTATATTACATTCCGCCGATGAAGACTGGGACTGACTGACTCCGACAATTATCAAATTTTGGCACCTAGGGAAACACCTAACTTGGACATATTGGCAGTCCTTGAGCAGTCAGAGGAGAATATAGCTATACCGTCCACTTTAATTGTAGTATTTTTGTTGGAATCTGATAGGGAGTGGGTTTTCAAAAAATATTTCTCCCATCGTACTGAATCTTTTCTGGGTTGTAGAGTTCAGATTTTTCCTGACCTTTCGCGAGTGACGCAGAAGAGGCGTCAACAATTTCTTCTTTTGAAACCTCAGATTTTGGAATTGGGAGGGTTATTTTTGTTGAAATTTCCTTGTAAATGCCTGATTAAGTCCCAGGGCAATTCTTTTTTGTTCTTTCAGCCCTCCCAATTAATTTCTTTTATAGCTAGTAAAAAAATAATGTGCTGTCTTCTCTTGCAATTTGAATGTACACTTCTAAAAGTGTAACTATCGGTCTATCATCAATGTTATATCAGTACCCCTTTATTATCTTATTATTTAAATTGTATTTCTGAGGTTGTGTGAATTTTGGACCCCTGTTTGAGGGCTTAATTATATGCTTTGTAGCTAGTAACTATGGATCTCCCCAAAATCATTATTATGAGTCTTTTTTTTTTCTTCTTTAAATTTAAAACTACTGGGGGGAATGTTAAAGAAGCTATGAAGTATGTATTGCAACTCAAGTGTTTCTTGATATTACTGTAAAATGAATAAACAGAAAATAAAATAAAAATAAATGCATAACTTTTAACTGTGTGTGTGGCGCGGGCCAAGGCAGAGGTTGGGGGCAGTGTGCAAGGTTGGGGGGCACTGTGCAAGGCTATAAGGTTTGCCTAGGGCACCCAGAGGGGGGGTGGATGGTATCAGTTTTCAAAGTTTGTATCATTGAAGGGAGCTGGGATTTTTTTGGGTGGGCCCTGGGGGTGGGGGGACACAGCACGGTCATTGTTCGCACAGGGCAGCAAAAAACCTTGCACCAGCCCTGCTAGCCAGGAAAGCATCTGTGGAGATTTACATGCTTTCAAGGCTAGGAAGAGTTCCATCTATTACCTTTCCAGCCACTGAGAGGACTACAGTGACTCCTCATCCAGTGGTCAAGGTTTGGATTTTGTGTAAAGCTGCGTTTTTGGTGAGGAGGTTTTTGTACCAGCTGTGATAGCCCTGCTGGTATCCAAATAATTTCACAAACTCCAAGTCTTGAAAAGGATAAAGACCTCTCTTTCACTTGCAGGACTTTAGAACAATCCTTCAGGCATTAGTTTTCTCAAAGTTAGACTATTGCAATTCTATCCTACTTAGGTCTCCCTTCCTCCTATACCAAACCACTTCAGATGGTACAAAATGCAGCAGCACGAATATTAACAAACACCAGAAGAAGAGATCACATCTCCCCTATCCTAAAAAGCCTTCATTGGCTGCCAGTGCACGTCAGAATTCTCTACAAATCCATCTCCGTTATCTACAAAATTATTCATCAACATACTTCTATTGACCTGCAAATTCCTCTCCTCTTACACAATTCTTCAAGACCTACCAGAGATGCATATAGAGGTTCACTCCAGGTTCCTCTAACCAAAGCCACTAGACATATTACCTTGAGAGATCGGGCCCTCTCTACCGCCGGTCCCCCTTTATGGAATTCCATCCCCCCAGACCTAACACAGGAACCCTGCCTCCCAACCTTCAGGAAGAGACTTAAGACTTGGCTCTTCAAACAAGCTTTCCCGGACTCCAGCTAATGTCCTTCAACTTCAAGTTCTATAACACAACCAGCTCATTTAACTGTTCGTTGTAAATATTTAAAATGCTATTAACCTTTTCTTTTTCCTTCCTCTCCCAGTTTAAGCATCCTTGTTTTTTGTAACTGCTTTCTTCCGCACTACAGTTCCAGTTTGTTTTTTCTTTCTATGCACCACTGTTTTAATGTAAACCAGCATGATGTGATTTTATCATGAATGCCGGTATATAAAAACCTTAAAATAAAAATTAAAAACTTACATACCATTTTTTTTAAATGTCCCAAACACCAATAAAATATTTCAAAACAGGCACATTAAATAATACCTGAAAAATAAAACTAAAAAGAATTTTAAAAATCCACGTACTCCATACCTGGGAACTTTTGATTTCCAGTCACCCTGAGATTGTTATGGATGTGTGGGAGTGGAACACTCATTCACTCACTCACTGACAAACCCACAGGCATCTCCAACTCTTCTTTGGTTGTGATCTGTCAGCAACCCTGGGCCCTCCTCTTCATTTCAGCAGCTGGCAGGTTGGTATCTACCTGCAGCCCCATTCTCTCACATATACACACATCCCAGACAAGCTCCCATTCTTTCTCACACACACATGCACGCGCCCCCTTATCCCAGACAAGCTCCCATTCTTTCTCTCCTCTCTTCCATGGAATACATATTTAGATCCTTCAGCCTTTCCTCATAGGTCTTCCGTTACAGACCCCACACCGTTTTGGTCACCCCTCTCTGGACCACCTCCATACTGTTTCCCTTTTGAGATACAGACTTTAGAACCGAGCACAGTACTCCAAGTGAGGCTTCACCAAGGACCTGTACAAGAATATTATCACCTCCTTTTTCTTACTAATTATTCCTTTCTCGATGCAGTCCAGCATTTTCTGGCTTTAGCTATCACCTTATCACATTGCTTCACCATCTTTAGACCTTCAGACAGTATTATTTCACCCCATCACATACAGTTCTTTTGGATTTCTGCACCCCAAATGCATGACTCTGCACTTCTTGGCATCGAATTCCAGCTGCCAAATCTTTGACCACTTTTCAAGCTTTCTTAAATCTCTTTTCATTTTCACTACTCCTTCAGGTGTGTCCACTCTGTTGCAGATCTTAGTATCATACAGAAATAGACAAATTTTACCTTCTATCCCTTCCGTAATGTCGTTCACAAAGATACAGAACAGAACTGGTCCCAACATCGATTCCTGTGGAACTCCACTTAACACAGTTCTCTCTTCAGAGTAGGTTCCAATTACCATTACATGCTGTCTTCTACCAGTCAATCAGTTTGTAATCCACACCACCACCTTGGCGCTCACTTCCAAGCTTCTCAGTTTATTCAAAAGCCTCCTATGCGGGACCATTTCCAAAGCTTTGCTGAAATCCAAGTAGATCACATTGAGTGCTCTTCCTCTATCCAATTCTCTAGTCACCCAATCAAAAAAATCAATCTGATTTGTCTGACATGACCTTCCCCTGGTGAATCCATGCTGCCTCAGGTACAGCAACCCACCAGATTGTAGATAGCTTACTATCCTTTTCTTCAATAGGTCTCCATTAATTTTCCCACCACCAAGGTGAGGATTACTGGCCTGTAGTTTCCAGCTCATCTCTGCTACAACTCTTGTGAAGCGGGACCACCACCGCTCTTCTCCAATCCTGTGGCACCACTCCCGTTTCCAAGGATCTATTGAGCAAGTCCTTCAATGGGCCCACCAGCACATCTCTGAACTCCCTCAGTATCCTTGGATGTATCTCATCTGGCCCCATGGCTTTGTCCACCTTCAGTTTTCCTAGCTCCTCCCATACATTCTCTTCTGTAAACAGAATTTTGTTTACGCCACCCCCATCTTGTTAATGAGCAACAATCCTCCTCCTCCATGGTCTTCTTTAGTGAACGCCGAACTGAAGTGTTTGTTTAATATTTCTGCCATTTCTTTGTTACTCTCCACACATTACTCCTTATCTCCTTTCAATTTCACTATACCACTTCTGATCTCTCTTCTTTCTCTGATATATCTGAAAAATGTTTTCTCTCCTCGCTTTACCTCTTTGGCCATCCTTTCTTCCGCTTGACCTTTTGCTTTCCTTATTTCTTCATCTCCCTCAGTTTGAACAGATATTCCTATTTTGGGGATTCTTAGTACTTCTTGAATGCTGTTTTTTGCCTTTTGTTTTTTCAGCCACCTCATAGGAGAACCAGATCAGTTTCTCTTTCCTCTTACTCTTGTTTACTTTTCTAGCACATTGATTTGTGGCCTTTGTAATAGCTTCTTTTAACTTGGCCCACTGTTGTTCTACCTCATCCATTTTCTCCCAGTCTTCCAGTTTTTCCTCTAGGTATGCCCCCATTTTGACAAAGTCTGTATTTTTGAAATGCAAAACTCTGGTCTCTGTATCCTATTTGCATAATCAAACCGCACCATCTGCTGATCACTGGTGCTCGGGTGAGCCCCTACCCGAACATTAGAGACATTACCACCATTAGTCAGCTCCAGATCGAGTATCATTGGCATATATAATATATATTATTTCTTATTATTGTAGAAGAATTTTTGGATTTTGGGGTATATTTTCTTTTGGCTAATGCCATTTTCTTTTCATTTGTTCTTAAAGTATATTGTTAAATCTGTTTTTTCTTTATAACATTTCTATTCTACCTATAGAGGTCATACTGTGCTAAGTAGATTACAATGATGCATATCTTTCTATAATTATAAGAATATTAGGGGCACCAGGTAATCACCGTAGCACGTCTGCACGTGTGCAAGCAGTGATGTTGGCCTGGAGATGCTGGGGGTGGGGCTGCAACTGCAGGCAGGAGAGAGGCAGGCACATTGGAGCCACACCGTGGGGGCCAGAGAGGGAAGAGGAAAAACTGGCAGCAGGGCGGATGGGGGTTCTCCAGGCCTGAACAGCAGAAGAGTTAACAAGAGCAGAAGTGGGGGCAGCAGAGCTCATGGAATTTCTTTAAATGTTCTAGAGGGAAAAAGCAGGGGAGGTAGTAGGGGAGAGAGGAGCAGAGTGTGATTGGCTGAGGAACCGGCCTTGGAAAGGCTGGTGGGGCCTCACCAGCTGAAGGAAGTGGTGGGGAGATAGAAAGAAGACAGCAGTTGGATAGGGAGGGAGGTAATGAGTACCAGATTGTGAGGGGAGAAGGAAGAAAAGAATGCTAAGAGAGAGGGGGGAGGGATTGCAGGCAAAAACCCTCCCTCCACACACCCATATCAACAGACATGACATCATCTCTCCTCAGACACATCCCACCACCACCACCCCTACACATGCACAAACACCCCACTCACCACAGCCCCTCCACACATGCATTTACCCCACATACACACTGCACCACCCCCTCTGCTGTACATCTCTCACACACACACACACACACACACCACCACTGCTGCCAGTCCCCTCCCTACATACACCACTGCCAACTGCCAAACCCCACACACAAACCACCATCACCAAACCTTCCACAACACACAGCCCCCCCTACACACACAACCACCACTGCTGCCATTCTCCAATGCATATACACCCCCACCGGCAAACCTCTCTATGCACACCCCACCACCACCACAGCCTCACCCCTCTCCCACACACCCCACCACCACAAATTTGCCCCTGTTGCCAAGTGGGGTGAGTAGATAGGGACAAAGTTAAGAGTGCAAGGGGAAAAGTGCTGGCAGGCATACATAACCCCCCCCAACACCACATACATAACACTCCTGCACACTCCCCCACCAGCGGGGGTTGGTGAGCAAAGCTAGCAGGAGTGCAGTCTCTAGTACAATAAAAACAAACAACTTATGACCTACATTATAAAAATAAAGTTAAAAAAATTTAGATGTGCTCTCAATTTCTTACGCATTTATTATATTTTGCCCCAGCAGTTTTCTCCTGCTCCTTTGGGCTTATTGCTTACCAGCCGCTACTAGTACTGAAGAACCAGGAGTTTTCATCTGCAGCTCTCTAGGAGTTTTCCTTTGTGTTCACCTCTTTTTCCTTTTTTTTGTCTAGCCAAGGCATTGCCGTGACAGTTCAGAGCATGGCTCTTTCTGGGACCCTGTACGCTGAGGTGGGCAGTAGGTGTCACTATTGTGTGATGGCTGAGAGTCCCTCTCCTCAGGGACTGTGAATACTGCCTGCAGCCTGGGTGACAGAAACCAGGCCTCCTTCACTGGCAGTATCCAACAGCAACACGGATCACTTTCTTTACACTTAATAATCCCTCCAAAACTGGTCTTGATCTTTTCTGCTTACGGTTTCTGCTTCCTCTCCTTCCCTCAGGTTCTCATTTCATCAAAGTCCTGGAGTGATCAGTGACTCATCCCTTTCTCTCCAGACTCCTCTTTACTCTCTCTCTCGTTTCAGGCTTCACAATATCCCAGAGCCTGTTCCTCTCTCACATGGAAAGCTTGCTTCCTTTACACTCTCGGCCAGTACAAGAGTGTTAGGCATCCTAGGCAACCTTCGGTCATGATTCCCATCCCTCAGACTTACTTACTGGAGCTCTTTGGCCGCTGACAGGTTGGGATCCACCAAAGGCTCTGGGCCTCCTCCCATGCTCTTTGCAGTGGCAAGATGGGATCCGCTGACAGCTCTAGGCCTTCTCCAGCCGCTGGTGGGATGGGCTGTGCCGGGGGCTAGGGGCTTGGCATTACCAGGACTGCTGCCTCCCAAGGTGTGATGCTCTAGGCGACCACTTAGTTCTCCTAATGGAAGTGCCGGCCCTGACTACATTTTTTTTTTTTTTCCTCTCATTATGATTTTTGTAATGACCTTGCTGGTCTCCTTGACCCCTCCCTTTGTCCTCTTCAACTTCTCCAAAATGCTGCAGCTTAAATTCTCTCTATCTTGTCATTCTCGTATCACTGTGCTACTTACTGCTTTCGCTGCACTAGCTCCCGGTACAGTATCGCGTGGAATTAAATTCTCTCTATCTTGTCATTCTCGTATCACTGTGCTACTTACTGCTTTCGCTGCACTAGCTCCCGGTACAGTATCGCGTGGAATTAAATTCTCTCTATCTTGTCATACTCGTATCACTGTGCTACTTACTGCTTTCGCTGCACTAGCTCCCGGTGCAGTATCGCGTGGAATTAAACTGTGTATTTTCCACCTACAAATGCAATCAGGACTTTGCTCTTCACTATCTTGCCTCTTTTTTTCGTTTCTGCCTATGTCTGCTGAGTGTTTTGCTTTGTCCTTTGGTGTCAGCAAAGAAGATAGATACCGAATGTCCTTAAAAAGTGTTTATTACAGTGGAGACGTATAAAATTGTCCTTTGTACTCCTCGGACTAAGCAGGATTCCTCTCCTTTGTTTTCTTTAGCTCAAGCTCCTGCTTCACACCCAAGGGCTCCCAGCCCTATCCTAGCTATCTTCAAAAGGAAGGTAAAGGCGTCCATATACCCAGTGGCCTATTCAAGTGCCTAATCCCTCTGGGGTTTTTCTCTCCATATTTATTGCATATCCTACTGTTACTTTCTTCTTTTAGTTATTTATTGTAAAGCGCTGTATAAACACAGATCAATATTCAAAGGTTTTGTCTAGCTAACGGGCCGATACAGTAAAGTCCGCGGGAGAGCGGACAAACGCCCGCTCTCCCGGCGCGCGTGATGCAGTATGCAAATTAGGCGGCACGGTAGAAACGGGGAAAAGGAGGCGCTAGGGACACTATCGCGTCCCTAGCGCCTCCTTTTTGACAGGAGCGGCGGCTGTCAGCGGGTTTGACAGCCGACGCTCAATTTTACGAGCCTGCTGACAGCTACAGGCTCAGAAACCAGACGCCGGCAAAATTGAACGTCCGGTTTTCGGCCTGACAGCCGCGGGCCGAATTCAAATATATATATTTTTTTTTTTACTTTTTTTACTCTTCGGGACCTCCGACTTAATATCGCCATGATATTAAGTCGGAGGGTGCACAGAAAAGCAGTTTTTACTGCTTTTCTGTGCACTTCCCTGGCGCCGGAAGAAATTAGCGCCGACCTTTGGGCGGCGCTAATTTCTTAGAATAAAATGTGTGGCTTGGCTGCACATTTTACTTTCTGTATCCCGCGCGCATACCTAATAGGGCCATCAACATGCATTTGATCGGCTACATTTTTTATCCAGGCAGATTGTAGCCAGACAAAAGCAGCAGCGCTGGGGGTGTTCCCGAGACACAGAGAAATGTTAGTCAGTCGGTGCTGATATTCATCACTGGCCAGCCAAAGACGCCAGATAGCAAGCCTAAAGATACCTGGACAACTTTGGAGGATGAACTTTAGACGGGATATTCAGCTCTGACATATTCAGGCTGAATATCCATATAAAGTTAACCAGACAATTTTGCGTCGTCAACTGTCTGCAGACAGCCAGCTGAATATTGGCCTCACCACAATAAAAGCATAAATAAACTCTGTATTCTGAGGTAATGTTGCCGGCTATTCATCATACCAAATGTATTTGAATATTTTTGTCCATCTTTCAAGGGAATTATGAAACTAATGTGCTATACAGATTACTTTTTAAAATTTCCTTTTGTGTAGAGTAAACTTCTAACAGCTCTTGGTTAATTAATAGTATTTACATATACAACTCTCATATGGTAGTAAAAGTGCATTTGCTCCAGATTCACTACTGTTTGTGTTTACATTGCAAGGAGATCTGGGTATAAATTCCCCTTCTCTCCTGAAGTAACTGATCCCTCCCAGAACAATTGTTTCACTCATGGATTAGTAACAAATACATATCCATATTGTATCCATCTGAGCACCCTGCTAATAATCAGACAACCCCCTTTTAGGTTCTAGGTGCTCATCAAATGTACATGTCATTGGCTGCTGGCCACAAGTACAACACGAATCCTGAAGCCCTGTCTGTGGAGGTTCATAGTGCAGTGACCCTGACCAGCGAGGCACGTGTTTAACAGTAAATCAGAAGGCAGCTAGTTGAGTCCTTGGCACAGATCTTGGTTGTTGGTTAAATTGCTGCCATAGATTGCAAGCAGGATGGGCTTTTTCAAAGTTACTGCCCTGTGAGATGAATTAGTCTTTCTATTAACATACTGTAATGACAGATCAGATCTCTCCGAACTGTATTGGTGAATCAGCCGCATGCCTTCAGAACAGCATGTTCGCAAACACTATTGGGTCTCTGTTTTACTGTTGATACCTGTGTGTGTGGTCTGTCTTCCTAACGTTTTCTGAGTGTTTGACTAATGCACTTTAGGGGCTTATAGTACTAACGTGCACAGTTTTGGAGACAACATAAATTATTAGTTGGTTTTCATTTACAAATGGCTCCCTAGAGGCGTTCCTACTGTTCTATGATCTCGAATTGTTTATACTTAGAGGAGATGGTTCTACAGCATGGGAAATGCTACAGACCTTTTTTTTTTTTAAGTAGTCTGGCAACTTCCAGGTGTTCAGTGTTGGGCTGTCTTCTTGGATGTCACCAGCTTTCAGTTGCAGGCCTTCCTGGAGCTTTGTTAGACATTTTACCCTCCCACCTTGACCATTGCAGTGCGGATCCTTGGCTGAGGGGCACAGACCACAACTCCTGTCCGAGACTGGCACAAGTGCACTCTGTACTAGCCAGCAGTGGTCAGGTTCCCTGCCTCTGCAGTTTTCCCAACCAGTCTGGATCCAGAATCAGATGCCTGGGGCTAGCCATGGACACTCGACAGGCAGAGCGTTAATGGAAGTACTTCCACTCAGGCTACAGCACAAATACTGTTTCAGAGGAATGTCTCTAATTCTTAGCTGGATGTCTCTGAAATTAGAACCTGATATGGAAGGCATTGTTAAAATTTTAAATTTGACATTCTTTGTTTCAGAACTACATCTCCCAAATATACTGAGGTCAATATTCAAAGCTATTTAGATGGATAACTCCCAAGCAATCCGTCTAAATGGCAAGGTTTGAATATTGAGCCATTTCAAGGAGCAGTTAAGTTATCCGGCTAACTTACCCTTCTAGCGCCTGGAAGGGTAAACTGAGCGGAGTTTATGCTGTCAGAAGCAGCACTGGAGCCGCCTGGAGCGGGTGAGCTAAGACTCTTGCTCCCGGCAGGGATGTTTGGGACTCGGGGGTGGAATGGGGGTGGCAGGGAGGTGCGCCCAGGCCCTACAGAACTGCAGGGGGGGGGGAGGTCTGGTGGGAAATGATTTTAAAAATAGAAATGAAAATGGGGAAGGTGTGCTGGAGGGGCCCAACCTTTGGTCTGCAGCCTTTATACTAATGTTTGAGGGGATGGGGGCAGGGCCCTTTATTAGGCTGAGGAAGGGGGAGAGTTGAGTCACAGGCCCTTTTATTTCTTTTTTAGATACGGACAGCGCTACTTAACTGGATATCTTTGAAGATACCTGGTTAAGCAGAAAATTATCTGGTCGCTCAAAGCTGGATAATGGCAAAGTCTAATGGAGCGTATTTATGTATTTATTTGTTTTATTTAATTTAAAATATTTTTATATACCGCATATGCCCACAGAGTGGAACTAGGCGATTACAATAGATAAAACATACATAATTAAAAACAAAAAGCATGCATTAAGGAAAAATTACAAATCACAGTGAAATTGAAAAGGAGTAGAAAAAAATTGAATTGTCACTTTAAGGTTCTGGATCTGAGAGAGCTTCTGAGAAAAGATATGTTATTGATTTTTTTGAAGTCGTGGTTTGTAACAAGTTGACGAAAATGGTTGGGAAGAGAGTTCCATAAAGTGAGACCTGCAACAGAGAGAGCACGCTTGCGAGTTAGGATTAATCTAGCAGTTTTTACAGTTGGTACTTGGAGGTAATTTTTGTCTGAGGATCGTAATTGATGGAGGGGGTTGATAAATTCATAGAGTGGAACATAACCAAATGGACATAGTACTATGTAGTAGGGTGTGAATGCGCATTAAAGGGCAGAGTTTTAATCCTACGCGCGAGGGGTACATTTGTATGCGCTACCCCGCGCGCACAAATGTACACCCGCGCACATGTTATAAAATCCAGGGTCGGCGCGTGCAAGGGGGTGCACACTTGTGCACCTCGCGTGCGCCGAGCCCTGGGGGAGCCCCGATGGCTTTCCCTATTCCCTCCAAGGCCGCTCCGAAATCTGGGGACCTGCACGTAGAACAGGAAGCAATTCAGAGAATACCACACTGGAGGTTCTGGATTTCAGCTTTCTACCTAAAATCGGAGCGGCCTTAGAGGGAACTTCTCTTTCACTCCCCTCCACCTATCCCCCCCCCACACACTTTATTTTATTTTTTTCTGCCTGCCTCTTGCAGGCGTATCTTGCGCGCGCCGCCCAGCTGCTGGTGCGCAAACCTCCAGTATGGCCACTGTGCAGGAGGACTTGGGACCGCCCCCGGATCAACGCCATGCCCATGACCCCACCCCCTTCCCGCCCCTTTTTCAAAGCCCCGGAACATACTCGCATCCCAGGGCTTGTGTGCGCTGCCGAGCCTATGCAAAATAGGCTCGGCGCAAGCAGGGGTAGATTTTCGGGGTTTCACACGTAACCCTTTGAAAATCTACCCCTAAAAGTTTATATTGAATTTGGTAACGAATGGGTAACCAATGAAGTTGTTTAAGAATTGGTGTTATGTGATCTCTACGCGTCACCTAGATAGGATTATAGACAGTGCTGGGGAAGAGCCGGCTGTCGTGGTACATGTGGGCACCAACGACATAGGAAAATGTGGGAGGGAGGTTCTGGAAGCCAAATTAAAAATTTTAGGTAGAAAGCTGACATCCAGAACCTCCAGGGTGGCATTCTCTGAAATGCTTCCTGTTCCACGTGCAGGTCCCCAGAGGCAGGCAGAGCTCCAGAGTTTCAATGCTTGGATGAGACGATGGTTTTGTAAGGAACTGGGGAAACTTTTGGGGAAGGGGGATCCTTTTTTCCGAAAGGATGGGCTCCACCTTAACCAGAGTGGAACCAAGATGCTGGCACTAACTTTCAAAAAGGAGATAGAGCAGCTTTTAAACTAGAACAAGGGGGAAAGCAGACAGTCACTTAGCAGTGCATGGTTCGGAGAAATGTATCCTTGAAGGATACTAATGAAACAGGAAAGTTAGGGCATCCCAACAGAGAGGTCCCATTAAAAGCAAACAAAGTTCATGTGCCTATATGTAAAAAATCACCGAAGCTACTGATTTCCGAATTATCCCTAACAACTGAAAAGCAGGTTGTTAATTCAAACAAAAAACACACTTTGAAATGTCTGTATGCCAATGCCAGAAGTTTAAGAAGTAAGATGGGAGAGTTAGAGTGTATAGCAGCAAATGATGAGGCAAAATGGTCAGGCAGATGATGAAATGCTAAGAGAAATCAGGGAAGCTAACCAGTTTGGCAGTGCAATAATGGGAGATTTCAATTACCCAAAACAAAAAATGGGAACCACACAATATATCTCAAAAAAGCCTAGGTGAAGGTGTCAGCAAGCCTGACATTGTACGTTTCAAAAGAAACCAACCAGTCTTCTAAGCATTCACCTTCACAAAAATTACTTTTATTATCCTTATTCAAAAATATTTTTAAGAGAAAATATTTTGTTCTTTTTCTTTCTTTTTTTATAAAAATTATTTCGATTTTCTATCCCCAGTCCGCAGAGTATATTCAAACAGCAATCTCTTAGATGTTTTTACTACAGAACAGATTTCAATTACCCCAATATTGACTGGGTAAATGTAACATCAGGAATTGCTAAAGACATAAAGTTCCTGGATGTGATAAATGACTGCTTCATGGAGCAATTGGTTCAGGAACCAACAAGAGAGGGAGCCATTTTAGATTTAATTCTTAGTGGAATGCAGGATTTGGTGAGAGAGGTAACGGTGGTGGGGCCACTTGGCAAAAGTGATCATAACATAATCAAATTTAAACTAATAACTGGAAGGGGGACAATAAGTAAATCTACAGCTCTAACACTAAACTTTCAAAAGGGAAACTTTGATAAAATGAGGAAAATAGGAAAAAACTGAAAGGTGCAGCTGCAAAAATTAAGTGTTCAACAGGCGTGGACATTGTTTAAAAATACAATCCTAGAGGCGCAGTCCATATGTATTCTGCGCATTAAGAAAGGTGGAAGGAAGGAAAAACGATTACCATCATGGTTAAAAGGTGAGGTGAAAGAGGCTATTTTAGCCAAAAAAAAATCCTTCAAAAATTGGAAGAAGGATCCATCTGAAGAAAATAGGATAAAACATAAGCATTGTCAAGCCTAAGTGTAAAACATTGATAAGACGGGCAAAGAGAGAATTTGAAATTAAGCTGGCCATAGAGGCAAAATCTCATAATAAAAACTTTTTAAAATATATCCGAAGCAAGAAACCTGTGAGGGAGTCAGTTGGACCATTAGATGATCGTAGGGTTAATGGAACTCTTAGGGAAGATAGGGCCATTGCAGAAAGACTAAATGAATTCTTTGCGTCTGTATTTACTAATGTGGATGTTGGAGGGATACCAGTTCCGGAGATGGTTTTCAAGGGTGATGAGTCAGACAAACTGAACCAAATCACTCTGAACGTGGAAGATGTAGTAGGCCAGATTGACAAACTAAAGAGTAGCAAATCACCTGGACCGGATGATATGCATCCTGGGTACTGAAGGAACTAAAAAATGAAATTTCTGATCTATTAGTTAAAATTTGTAACCTATCATTAAAATCATCCATTGTACCTGAAGACTGGAGGGTGGCCAATGTAACCCCAATATTTAAAAAGGATTCCAGGGGCAATCCAGGTAACTAAAGACCAGTGAACCTGACTTCAGGGCTGGGAAAAATAGTGGAAACTATTATAAAGATCAAAATCATAGAGCATATAGAAAGACATGGTTTAATGGGTAAATCCATGTTGACTGTGTTCCAAGGGAAGTCTTGCCTAACAAATCTGCTTCATTTTTTTGAAGGGGTTAATAAACATGTGGATAAAGGTGAACCGGTAGATGTAGTGCATTTGGATTTTCAGAAGGCATTTGACAAAGTCCCTCATGAGAGGCTTCTAAGAAAACTAAAAAGTCATGGGATAGGAGGCGATGTCCTTTCATGGATTACAAACTGGTTAAAAGAAGGAAACAGAGAGTAGGATTAAATGGTCAATTTTCTCAGTGGAAAAGGGTAAACAGTGGAGTGCCTCAGGGATCTGTACTTGGACCGGTGCTTTTCAATATAGAAATAAATGATCTGGAAAGGAATACGACGAGTGAGGTTATCAAATTTGCGGATGATACAAAATTATTCAGAGCAGTTAAATCACAAGCAGATTGTGATACATTACAGGAGAACCTTGCAAGACTGGAAGATTGGGCATCCAAATGGTAGATGAAATTTAATGTGGACAAGTGCAAGGTGATGCATATAGGGAAAAATAACCCTTGCTGTAGTTAACCGATGTTAGGTTCTATATTAGGAGCTACCACCTAGGGAAAAGATCTAGGCATCATAGTAGATAATACTTTACAATTGTAGGCTCAGTGTGCTGCAGCAGTCAAAAAAGCAAACAGAATGTTAGGAATTTTTAGGAAAGGAATGGTTAATAAAATGGAAAATGTCATAATGCCTCTGTATCGCTCCATGATGAGACCACACCTTGAATACTGTGTACAATTCTGGTTGCTGCTCTCAAAAAAGATATAGTTGCGATGGAGAAGGCACCGAGAAGGGCAACCAAAATGATAAAGGGGATGGAATAGTTTCCCTATGAGGAAAGGCTGAAGAGGTTAGGGTTGTTCAGCTTGGAAAAGAGACAGCTGAGGGGGGATATGATAGAGGTCTTTAAGATCATGAGAGGTCTTGAATGAGTAGATATGAATCAATTATTTACACTTTCGGATAATAGAAGGACTAGGGGGCATTCCATGAAGTTTGCAAATAGCACATTTAAGACTAAGCAGAGAAAATTCTTTTTCACTCAATGCACAATTAATCTCTGGAATTTGTTGCCAGAGGATGTGGTTAGGGCAGTTAGTGTAGCTGGGTTCAAAAGAGGTTTGGATAAGTCCATTAATTGCTATTAATCAAATTTACTTAGGGAATAGCCACTGCTATTAATTGCATCAGTAGCATTGGATCTTCTTGGTGTTTGGGTAATTGCCAGGTTCTTGTGGCCTGGTTTGGCCTCTGTTGGAAACAGGATGCTGGGCTTGATGGACCCTTGGTCTGACCCAGCATGGCAATTTCTTATGTTCTTATGAGGTATTGGTTAAAAGTCTGGCAGCACAATTTTGAATTAATTGAAATGGTTGTTTTGTGTATTCTGGAAGACCGATGTATAGAGAGTTACAGTAGTTGAGTCTAGTTAGGATGAGAGATTGCAAAAGAGAACGAAAGTCCTTTGGAAAAAATAGAGGTTTGAGATTTTTTAGTAACTATATTTTATAGAATGATGTTTTTGTGATCTCAGTGATATTGTCAGACATTGAAAGTTGGGAATCAATGATTACTCCTAGGTTACGAACATGATTACGGATGAGTATGTGGCAGTTATTAAAGATAAATTCTGAGGGGGGAGCGCAAGTAGAGTTTGGAATGCTGGCTAGATATATGATTTTGGTTTTTGCTGCATTAAGAGTGAGGTGATTATGTGTTAACCATGAATTTATTGTTTGCAGATAAAGCATAGCTAATGAGAAGGTGGTTGTTAGATTTTTTTATTTTTTTTTTTTAAATCATCCAGCTACATGTATCCAGATAACTTTAGGATAGTGTATTCAGGGGAATGTTTATCCCTCTGAATGTGTGGTATAGGTTATCAGGCTAACTTTAGCCAGATAGCTTGCCTCTAACTGCCCTACTGAATATGAACTGATGGTGTACATTAATCTTGTGTCATCTCATTACCTAGTTCCAGGAAAAATCATATTGTAAACATTTGAGGTGAGAACAGTCTTTTTTCCAGCCTGAAACATTAAAGGAGTCGAGCACCCTCTGATCCCAGTTGCGGTATCCAGCCTGTAGGTATTGATGAAGGCACACTGGATCTAATGTAGATAGAAATTATGGTCTGTGCAAATGGAGGAAACTTTAGGTGCTGACATGTTCCAAATTTTGCAGATTGAAGGTATGAAATATTCTGCATGACCTGCTGTTCCTGTTGAGGCTAAGACTTCTATTTACAGTAGCAACACTTCTGATGCTCAAGAGGTCATGGTATCTGGCTACTAGAATTTCTATCTGATTCATTTAACTACTTCAGTCAACATTGCAAATATCTGCTGTTCTGAATACAATGTGTGAAATTACTGTAATTAGGACTTTATGAAGAGATCATCTTAAGTTTGCACACCTACATTCAAGGATAATCGCATCTGCTTTGTGATTGGCGAGAGCTCTCCTGAAACAAATGGAGTGTTCTGACTGTCTGGAATGGATCTGAGGATATATAGGCCCAACCAGTGTTCACTCTCCATATTACAAAATATCCATCTCTTTTTGTATTCAGTATGTTGCCTAGACTTGGAAGTCTAACCCGATAAGTGGTACAGGTGAAACAAGCTCTCTGTCCTGTAACAACCCTAGAGAATATGACATGTCTAACCAGAGGCCTTTTCAAATGACATCTTTGTTTTTCTAATACTTGTATTTCAAACCATTTTTTTAAATCAGATACCTAAAGGTTGGCCAGAGATTTGTCCCAGTTCCCCCAAAATAATTATTCTTTTAGCTCTGTTAAATTTGTTCACACTTTAAACTGATCCAAGAGCTCTACACTGAAAGCAATATATGAGCCAGGAGATGATGCTTACTTTACTTTAATCTTTGTAAATCTCATTGAGCCTCTGTGCTTTTAGTGTGCAATTAAGTGATTACCTTTCTTTGTGTTGTTAATAATTTAACAAATGATAGAAGTGGAGAGAATTTCCTCAATTGGTGCTCTGTACTAACAAACAAAGAATGTTTTCCATTCTAGAGAGATGACAAAAATACATATTGAAGCGTCTGTACCCATGAATTAATTCTCCCTCGTGTTTTCCTCTTGTTGGCCTGACGAGAGTTCCATAAGAGTTGAGATATGCAGTGATAACCATGGGGACACAGCTTTAATGAATGGCCCCTTTTCTTCCAATATTTATTTTATTTAGATATTTGCCTAGATCCTCCCAGAAACTTGGGATCTTGACATAAGATTTGCCATACTGGGTCAGACCAAGGGTCCATCAAGCCCAGTTTCCTGTTTCAACAGTGGCCAATCCAAGTCACAAGTACCTGGCAAATACCCAAACATTAAATAAATCTCAAGCTACTATTTCTTATTGATTAATAGCAGTTTATGAATTTTTCCTCTAGCAATTTATCCAAACCTTTTTTTAAACCCAGTTACACTAATTGCCATAACCACATCCTCTGGCAGTGAATTCCAGAGCTTAACTATGACTTGTGTGAAAAATAATTCTCTTCAATTTGTTTTAAATGAGCTACTTGCTAATTCATGGAGTGCCCCCTAGTCCTTCTATTATCTGAGAGAGAAAATAACAGATTTACATTAACCTGTTCAAGTCCTTTCATGATTTTGTAGACCTCTATAATATCCCCCCTCTCTTCTCCAAACCAAACAGCCCTAACTTCTTCAGCCTTTCCACATAGGGGAGTCGTTCCAGCCCCTTTATCATTTTGGACATGCTTCTCTGCACTTTCTCCAGTGCAACTATATCTTTTTTGAGATGTAGTGACCAGAATTACACACAGTATTTAAGGTGCGGTCTCACCATGGAGCAATACAGAGGCATTATGATATCCATCCTTTTATTCACCATTCCCTTCCTAATAATTCCTAACTCTCTGTTTGCTTTTTTGACCACCACAGCACACTGAGCCGATGATTTCAATATATTATCCACTATGACGCCTAGATCTCTTTCCTGGGTGGTAACTCCTAAGATAGAACCTAACATTATGTAACTAATGTATCACCTTGCACTGGTCCACATTAAGTTACATCTACCATTTGGAAGCCTAATCTTCCAGGTTCACAAGGTTCTCTTGCAGTTTATCACAATCTGCTTGAGATTTAACTACTCTGCATAATTTTATGTCATCTGCAAATTTGATCAGCTCATTTGTCGTACCCTTTTCCAGATCATCTATAAATATATTAAAAAGCACCAGTCCAAATACAGATCCCTGAGGCACTCCACTGTTTACCTTTTACCACTGTGAAAGACCATTTAATCCTACTTTCTGTTTCCTGTCTTAACCAATTTGCAATCCACAAAAGGACATGGCCTCCTATCGCATGACTTTAGTTTTCTTAGAAGCCTCTCATGAGGGGCTTTGTCAAACGCCTTCTGAAAATCCAAATCTACTGGTTCACCTTTGTCCACATGTTTTTCACCTCTTCAAAAAATGTAGGATACTTGTGAGGCAAGATTTCCCTCTGGTAATTTCATGCTGGCTGTGTCTCATTAAATCATGTCTATCTAAATGTTTTGTGATTTTATTTTTTAACAGTTTCCACGATTTTTCCCGGCACTGAAGTCAGGCTCACCTGTCTATAGTTTCACCCCTGGAGCCCTTTGTAACTATGGGGGTTACATTGGCCATCTTCCAGCCTTCAGCTACCATGGATGATTTTAATGATAAGCTTTAAATTTAATTGAAATAGGTCTGAAATTTTGTTTTTTAGTTCTTTCAGAACTACTCTTCAGTTTGTCAATCACTTGCATCACATTTATGCCATAACTGGATTCATAAGACAACTCAGGGAAAGGACTCTTTTGTGATAAAACACCTTAGTGCAAGGTGAGGAAAGGAGAAAGAGAAAAAAGCTACAAAAGGACCCAAAAGCAAGTTGATCAAATAATGCGTATTTTGTACCAACTAGTCCTTTTTAGAGGCCAATATTCAGCTGTGGGGCATCTGGCTAAGTTAGCCAAATAAACGTACATGGTTAATTTATAGCAGATATTCAGTGGCATGGGGAGGCCTGGGCCCTGGCTGATTTTTTTTTTTTCAGGGGTAGGAGGTGGGGTTGTAGAGGTCCAGAGAGACTCAGGTTGGGCTTGTTCAGCCTCGCCAAGTAGGCAGGGGCCCCTGTGTTTTGCCAGGGCTGTGTTTTTTATGAAACATTTTCTCAGGAAATAATGCACACTATATTTCCCAAAACCAAAAGCACTCAAAACTGTTCAGGGTTTTAGTAGAGATGCTGCATTAATTTCAGGTAATCCAAAATGAAAATGGACTGTTTCCGTTTGAAACAAATGCACATGCCTAGTAAATACAAAGGTCTCTAATGGGGTTACTTTTATAACTTATCTCTTCTCCTCCTTTTTTTCCAGATATATTTTGGTATATTTCCTGCTTTGGGTGATACAATACAAATTGAAGGTTATATTTTGCTTCTTTGTGCTTAGCTTAGCTGTCCCACGTACTAGCTGATTATTAGTATACAGACGTAACAGAAAAAATATCCAGCCACAATCGAAGGTTAAGCTACAGAAACCTGATATTGTCTGTTAACGAAATGTTATGTGACAGGTATCCCTGAGAAACAGAAAAGTTTATGCCAACTAATATCTATGGCACTAGTGTGATTCCTTCACACTTCAGGAAAGGCATAAGAAAAATATTCAGAAGGGAAATGTTCCAGCTTTTTGGGGATGTGCCGTGTAGGCTCTCAGATTAGTGTCTCCAAATGACAAGAAGGGACCTTGCTCGTAAGCCAGGGCACGCTGAATATGATCTCAAATGTACTACTAATGCTTTGCTTATCGCTTGCACTGTGCTGAAGCGTGCTGCCTCTGGAGTTCGTTTGCTGTAATACGTATAGGCATCACATCAAAGTGCACCTGGAAATTCTTTTCAATCAGGCTGGTGGCACCCAGTACATTTGGGACGAGTTCTGATTTCTCTGCTTCATTTTCTTGGTCTCTGATTGCATCTCTTGATACTTTATGATCTTCTGTCTCTCCTTATATAGCACAGAATAGTCACTGACACTTCTATTAGCAGTACCCTTCTTGTGTTTTTTCCTCCTTTACCACTATGTCTAGTTTTCTAGCCTGGAGCATTTTGGCTACTGTGTGAAAAAAAATTTATTTTTTTTTCTCTGTTTGTCAGCTGTAATGAAGTTCCTTTTTTCATAATCATAAATCAGATTCTACAATGTACAGAATGAAACAAAATAAGACCATGATTTGGGTATTATAAGCTAATTGATATGCTGGATTAATTTCTGAACCGCTTTATTGACATGGCTACGTTTATTTCTCATTCACTGCAGTGAATTGCTTGGAAAAGCTTTAGCCTTGTAACCGTAGCCTTTTGCTGCGGCTAAGTCACTTACCACCACACCCTTCTCCCTTGCCGCTTTTCTCCTCTTCTTCTCGGGGTATTTACAGCTGGTAAATGTTCAGGGTTACTGTGTAAATCACCTTTGACAATGGCATTAGCTGGTGATGAGTAGCCATCGTAACCAGGGCATTCTCCTGTTATATTTATAAATCAAAATATTGCGAGGAATGTATTTCTCAGCACAGCTCCCTCACAGTACAGTTATAAAGGAGTCTTTATCTATTTGTTGGAAATGAGAGAGATGAGCCCGAGGAAGGTTTTGAAAGCTCTTTTTCTTTTCTAATTAAACATAGTTGTAAAGTTCCATTGAACTACCGTTGTTTTCTGATATTGCCGCAGGGCAGCTTCAGTCCCGTGCACCAGCCTTACCGACAGATCGGCTGGGAGAGAAACAATAAAAATCTTGTTTTAAGCCCACGTTTACTAGTGACTCTCTTTGAGATGAGGCGAGCATAATCTGCAGGTTTTCAGCACGACTTGGGCTACTTGTGCTCTGCATTGTGCGCCTTAGTGCAGCTTTCCAGGTGTGCACGGTGGGATGGGCAAGGCTAAGGCGTGACTGGGCCCCGTACTGTCTTAAAATGCTTGGAGGAAACCGGTGAAGAAAAGAATACTTGTGCAAGCAAAATCAGCCACTATGAACCTTTAATTTTGCAACTGCCCTTGGTTTGTTCCTCAGTCTCCATGCATACAGGCCTCTGCTGCCGCCTCTGTTGCATCGCATCCCCCGAGGATACATCTGGACCTGCCTCCACCTCCAGCAATGATTCTCCAACTTCTAACCCCTACCCTCTCCCAGGGTGATCCTTTTACCCCCTCCCCCTGCTCCTTGTCCCGGTGATAGAGACTGAGATGGCAGATAAGCACTGTAAAGCCCATCAGGCCTGCACAAATTACTTCCTGGTACAGTGCCATAGGCCTCAATTGATCTGTCTTTCCTTTCACTTCTTTGCATCTAGGGATCTTCTGTGGTTATCCCAGGCTGTTCTGTTTAATTGCACCTTTTCTGTGGAGAAACATTGTGTGTTTTGTTCTGTCATGCCAGTCCTCCCTTTATCCTGACAGGCCTAGCTGGTTCTGGCCAAGCCTCCCATGATTGTTTCCTAAAACTCCTTCACTTGATTCTCCCTGTAGCAGGGTAGAGGTGAAAGGACCAGAGTTGTGTTTTAACGTAACGCCAGCTGTAGGCTATCTGGCATCCCTGAGTTGAAATTTAAATTGAGCTACCCCCATTCCTATTTCTCATTTCTGGGGGGTGAGGGGGCCCCCTTCAAAAAGCCACCTCTTCATCAGCTTTCACAGCCAGTCCCTGAGTCCCTGCCCCTTTAAGGGTAGGAGTATCCCATCCACTCCCCTTAAAGGTATAAAGCTGTCAGGCCCGCACAAGGATAGAGATATTCATGTGCTAGTGGCTGCAATATCCCTGTTTCTACCACCCATGGCCTATATCTGGTAATCTCTCTTTTACCTTAACATCCCCTCCCTAATTCACCTCTAAAATTGAGTGTCTGTTACTGCCATCTTTTCTGGGCACCCGCTGCCAAGGAGGCACTAAGGGTGCATAATTTCCCCTAGCGTCCCCTTTTTACCACGGCAGTCCAATTGCATTTTGCATTGGGCGCCCGGAGAGGTGGATCGGCACGTGTTTAATGCGCGCTGACATTGCATCGTAAGGGTTTTTCCCATAAACATAAAATGGGAGAAAAGCCTTATTGAATCTGGCCCTTAAGTTAGACCTTCTATTGAGCAGATCTAAAGTTAACCAGATAAGTTTATCTGAGTATATTCAGCGGTGCAGCAGTGCCACTGAATATCCCAAACAAGTTAGCTAGATAAAAAAAAAAAACTATGAAGGAAGTGGGATTTCCTAAAACCCACATCCTAACATTGTAAACCTATGACTTCACTGTACAACAGGCATTTATCAGAAATAGCACACTGTCACAGATTAGAAAATATAATATTTAAAAATGGTTTAACTGCGTTAGCAATCTGATTTTTTAACGTTAGGTGACTTGTTATTGCTTACACTTTTATTATAGCCAGACCAAAGCATAGTTGCTAGTGTATGCTAGTACAGGTACAATCTGTTTACATGATGGTGTGCCTGAGCTTATGGGATAAATCAGGTCCATTCACTTGGAAGTGTAACTGAGACAATATTTCATGTCTCAAGTTGGCATTTTGTGCCTCTGAGTAAGGGGCTTGGGTTTGAGCTCTGGACTCTGGCTTCCGCCCTTTGAACGGGGTTGGATGTTGTTGCCCAAACTCTCAAAGTCTGTGGAAGGGTTGAACTGACCACTGCTTTAACTCTGCTAGCAAGGGTCTAGCAAAGAGCAGGCTTGAGAGAGCTCCATTCCGCTCCCAAGGTTACTGAAGGTCAGTGCAATATGTACGTACATGTGAGAAAACATGGAAGGTGATGAGTGTCATGCAGAAAAGATATGGAAGCAGGTAATACTTTATTAATAACTCCTGTAATTTGAAAATGCATTGTTACGATCAACATTTCTTTTGACAGATAAATCAGGATGTCAAGAGGTGCATGAGAAACAATTCATGGTTGTGACACTGTCAGGACAACTTGCCAGAAAGAACGACAGCTGTTTGTGCTCTCCATCAAGGAATACGTTTCACAGCTTACAGAGGATATTGTTAAACCAACTTTTGATGTTGCAGCGTCTTTTTGTATTATGGGATGCATAAAATCAAAGCAGACTTACTCCATTCAAAACACTACCCTACTGGAGAAAAAACATGAAAATGCTGAAAAATACGTGGAGGAAAAAGTTGCTTTGGTTGGATCAAAGCCGGAAGAAAAGGACTCCTCCCAACCAACAAACCCGGTGCTGCTGGACTATGCACACCGCCTCTCATCGGAGATTGTTGACAAAGCTGTTAAACAGTGGGCAGAGGTTGACAGCAAATACAGTGACATCCCTTATATAGAGAGCGATGCACCCTGAGGTGTGTGGGTTTTTTTTTGGTTTTTTTTTTCCCTGCTAAGGCTACTGCAGCCACCCATCTTGTTTCAAGTCAATCTCACTACTGGTGCTAATTCAAAGCCAACCTAGGTGTGTTCAAACATAATCCAAATCCAGAAGTGATACGGTGTTATGTCTGAAAGGTATTACAGGAATACTTTTCAATTGCTCCGTGTAATCAGGTTTACTTTCACCTCCGTGAAAAGATCTGTAGCAATGTCTGTGTTGTGGGGGTGATGTCTGTCTGCTGTCTGTGTACCAGTTTGGTAGAAGCTGGGCTTGATCTGTCCTGCTTGCACTGTTTCAAGGGCACTTTCAAAAAAAACCTTTGCAAGAAAAAGTTAATGACACAGAATGCTTACTGCAGTAGCGCCAAAGAAGAATTATCAGCTGCTTTTATTTAAAATGTTGAAGAATTACTGCAACGTTTGCATCCAACAAATCATTGTGAAAAGGCTTAGGCCTTCAGCTGGTGCTTGCAGTATTATTTCAGATCAATATTAAGGGAGCCAAGTATGAAGACATTTTATGGTAGAAATCTCGAAAGGAAATCGATGCAAGTCACATAGCAGCTCTGCATCTAACATATGCAAAACTGTGATGCTGACCTTTAAATGAGGCTGAGGCTGCCCAGTTCTGTTCTGCTAGAAGAGGGGATCATCTGATGTGAAGAGAGAGAACAAAAATCTCTAAATAGTGGAAGTGTGCATTTAATTTCTCTCTTCTTTTTCTTACACATGATATTAAAAAATTGTCTCAATAACTGTGTTCAAGATCTCTTTGGACAGCTTTAACTTCTGTAATCAGTCATTTTTGGAGGCAGAACATTATCAGCTGGACTGTGCGTAAAGTGCTGTAGAGCTGTGTTCAGAGATTCCTCCAATGTTATGTTCTTCTGCATTTTTCAGTCTACCTTTTGTTCAGATTAGGTTTTGTCTCCTCCCATGGGAATTCCACTTCTGTAACCGAATCCTGTATCTATGTTTTGCAATGGTGGTTTTGCTTTTGAAAAACTGTATTACCACAGGGCAAAGCTTAGTGCCACACTGACACGCCTCCTTATTGTAACCGGATAATTGTCTTTCCCTTAAAGCAGCATTAAAAAAAACTTAGGACTATGGCTGATAAAACTCCAAAGTGACTGTTTTTAAATCCAGATTAAAATGAAATTAGACACCGCCTCATCCTTTTATAATCCCAGCATAAGAACCTGAACAGAAGACAAAGTCCCACTGAACCTGATTCAGCCTAAACTATTGTGGCTAACCAATATGTTTTAAAGATTTGATCCAATTCCTTAAATGACATACACAGATAATCACTCAAGAGTTTGAGCAGAATTTGGGAGAAATAATAACATGAAATGAAGTGGCCTAATTTTACTTGCCTGTAAACAGTATGGGGTAGACTTTATAATGTGCATGCGCTTCCCAGCACGCACACATGGACACGCCGATTTTATAACATGCGCACGCCCGCACACACATGTTATAAAATCCATGGGCTGCTCGCACATACGCACCAGATTTTAAAATCCACACTCATATGTGCGGACAAGGGAGGGAGAATTAATGCAACCTCTGCACGGTGACGCATTCGGGCCTACCCCAGTTCCCTCCCAGTCCGCTCCAATTAAGGAGTGGACTAGGAGGGAACTTCCATACCCCCTCTCCTCCCCATCCCCAAACCCTACCTATTTTTTTTTGTGGTTTGTTGCAAACTTACTTCAGCCTGGGGATCTGAAGTAAGTTGCGTGTGCTGGCTGGCTGCTGGCGCGCAAGTCTTCGGGACAACGATCAATGGCGCTGTCCCAGCCCGCCCCTTTGAAAAGGCTTGGCAGTTGTGCCTGTACTGGGGTTTATGCGCGTGGCCGGGCCTCTTTGAAAATTCTCCCGGCACGCGCAAGGCCCGACCATGCGCATAAACCCCTGAAAATCTACTCGTATGTCTAATATTTGGTCATTAAGATTGATTAGCCTGATTTTGCTGTGTGAAAAGGCAGATGGTACTCTGCCTCTCCCCACCTTCCATGATTTCCAGTGCAGGAGTAGGCCTATCCGAAGTTCCAGTAGCAGGGCCCTCCTCTAGTCTTAAGCCCAGGGTCGGAGCAAACATCTTTGGTGCCCTAGCCAAACTATTGGTCATTCACCACCTCCCCCCAACTTAACTACGAGTGGCAGTGGCTCAAGCATAATGCTTACTTCTTTGATATTGGCTTTGGTACTTCACTCTTCTGTTCCTCACACTGGCATGGTTTGGCTGCCCCCAAGATCTTGGTGTTCTCAGTGACTGCCTAGTTTGCCTATTGGGGGCATCGGCCCTTCTCAGTTCACTACCCCATCTGCCACCTCTTGAGTTGTCACTGGTCTGAATAGACAGAGAGCACTTTCAGTTTAGTGCCGTCTGTGGCATTCTTGTTAGTATGGCAGTTTCATTTTAGTGAATGGCTATTCGCTATGTGCACCATGTTTTATACAACAGGAATCTATGATCAGTTTTAGTACAAAATTCTAACTCTTATCACAGACACACTGAATGCCAAATTCTGTTCTGCTTCAAATACTAGGCACCAAGGTTTATATTCATAAAATGTGCCAGAGCAGGACTTTTGCTTGCTCCCTTGCTCGTCCTGTGCCCTTACCCTTACAGGACTAGCTGCCTTACTTGGCCATATGGAAAAAAAAAAAAAAAAAGTCATTCGGCACTGACCATGCCTCACACTTTTATTCTGTCCTTGTCCTCCTCTGCACCAATTTTCTCAGTAGAACTGCCTGATTGAATCCTTGCATAGACTTTTTTCATTATTTCTCCTTTTGTCATCTCCTTCACCTGCCCATTTCAACTTTTACTAATTTGAAGTCTGCTATATGCAATTTTGAAAGACTGTGACATAGTAAATGAAGGAAAATAATCACCCATTCTGCCATTTTGGTCTAAAATCTTAGAAAGGGAAGTCCATCAGCAATGTTCGGTGGTGTGGATCCCAAACCTTAGCTCTGCTTATTCCAGGAAGGACTCTCCTATTTCACAATTAGAATGATGGCCGGTTGAGCAGGCTCTCTTTGCATTTCCCTGAGTGGTTTTTTTTCCCATCTGTCCCATTTGATGGCTCTGGTTCTTCCTTAAGTTCCTTATTACTGGTCTGCACTTTCATTCTGGATTTCATTGGTTCGTGCAGTATTCGTTTTTCTTTTTTTATTGACTGGGTTTCATCTTGTGTTTCTCTCTTGCTATCCTGCTCCCCCTGTTTTCTGAGTCTCTTCATTTTCTGTCTGACCAGCTCTTGTGCCTATGATGCACAAATTAATTTTACTTTTCTTTCCTCTGTAACTCTGCGTGGGGCCTTTGTAATACGTAGCCTTGTTTATAAATTGTTTCTGAGCAGAGGGCACCTCCCAACATTAATAAACCATGATTATTATTCCTACTCTTCACCCATTTCTATAAGCACAGGAACCTTTGTGAAAACACAAACTACTTTGCCAAGCTTGAGCTAAAACTTGCAAACCTTTAATTTGTTTGAATCCCTATTTAAGAATAAATAGTGCAGGTCACAGCAAAGGCCTAAGTGGATGCAATAATCCAATCCCAAAGCTGAGGCAAAGCGATCTCAACAAAATCCAGACTTCTGCGGAAGTGAACCAGGCTGACAGCAACTTGCTTCAGCTCCGGGTCAGGTTAAGTGGTTTGTCCCTAGCCAGTTCTTTTCTTACTGCCAAGACTGGATGAGATTACTTTTGAGGTCCATGTTCAAAGCTATTTATCTGGCTTAGTTTCGATTTCAGCCGGGGAACCTGTGGGATTTAGATTTCCTGCTGCGCTGACCACTACTGATTTTATCTGGGTAAGCTTTAGTTGGATAAAACTTACCCGGATCCGTTGGAGGTGGTCCTGGGCCTTCTGGGGCAGGGCTAAATTAGCCCGAGAATGCTGAATCTGGGGTTTGGTTGGGCCAGAGCGCAAACCTAAAATTGTCCAGGTAACTTGGACTTTCTCCGGGTCTGTTTAACAAACCCCATAACTAACTGCATCCCACCCAATATGCAAGCACAGTATTCCAGGTGACTTTACCTGGATGACATACTTGCTCCCTGCGCTGCTGAATTATAGACTTCTATGACCATATCATTGGGCCAGTCAACTAAGATTTGTCATAGAGGGCTGAATTGTCAAAGAGATTCAAATGAGCAAAAACTGTTGTACTGGCTGTATGCAGCTGGTGTAAAACTACCTTCCCTCCACATGGGCAGATTGTTCCACTTTTGGCCACACAGCACTGGGGCCATGGTTAGGTGAGACATTTTCAGATCTTCTTGCATACTTTTTCAGCAAAACTCTCTGCGCAGAAAATGCAGGTGCCAGTGAGCGTACATACTTCAAAGCCAGCGTAGGAGTGCATTCTCACTCCGAGACTTGGGGCAAAGCCTACAGGTGAAATGTACATGGGAGGAGGCACTTTATTCCAATGCAGAGTTTGAATATTGCCCCAGCGAGCAGTTTTTTCAAAGGTTTTTAAGGGGGTAAACATGTCTTCACCTGCATAAAAAGGGCTTTTTGAAATCTGCTGCCTTCTTCCCCTCGTGCAAGTCAACTTGAACTCTTTCGTGTGCAGGGAGTGGGGTTAGGTCAGGGGAGGGGATGTAGGTGCAGTTATTTCCTTTTGCAATTGCTGTGCCTGCTTGTTGATGCAAACTTTGGATCTCCTACAAAGCTGGTGCAGAGTATGCTAGTGCTCGTCTACCCATTCTGCATACATTCTTGTATGAAATATTGCAAGAGTGGCTTAAGGAAGGATCTTGCCTGTTTATTCATCTGTGACCTCGCAGCACAGGCAAGACCACAGCAGCGATGGCCAAAGCCCAGTGCTACGCCAATGCTACATTCTGAGTGTGAGGACTGTTGCTCCTGTCCAGTGCCTGGTTTGCCATGCAACAGCCAGGACCGGGCCGATGTACTGTGGGCAGTAAAGCAGTGCACAGGAGACAGAATGCCATTCTCACACTTGTACTTTTTTTTTTTAAACTCTGCTTTTCAGGCTCTTCAAAGCGGATCACATTTATTTTTTATTTATTTAACACTTTTCTATACCGACCTTCATGGTAGAGACCATATCAGATCGGTTTACATCGAATTGGGGAACTGAACCATGAACAGTAACCAAAAACAATAGGTTGAACACGAAGAACAAAGTTACATTTAACAGGGAAATTAAACTTGGAAGCATAGACTGCTGGAAGGAAGGAAAGGCTTGAGATAGAAGAAAATTATTAGTATAAACAAAAGCTGAGTCAGGGGGCTCTTATTCTGGACTTAGGGGTAGTATGGAGATCCATTGCTCCTGAAGGAAGTTCTGTCGACTATTATGTGTCATGGGTATCTGAGAAGGCTTGGCGGAAAAGCCAGGTCTTAAGTTTTTTCTTAAATGTTAGTAGGCAGGGTTCTATAAATACCTATAGTATTTATAGAATTAATACCTATAAATAAATACCTATAGTACACATGCAGGTACTATAGGTATTTCCCTGTCACCAGAGGGCCCACAATCAGGGATGGTAACTTTTAAATACCCGCTTGGGCATGCGCGTATGCCGGCTCACGCCAATGGATGCGGCCATTTTAATAACAAATGCATGCATGTTATAAAATCAGCTGTACATGCACAGTTTTATATGGATGCGTGCAAATGCCGGCTCTACCGCATAAGGGGGAGGGATCTTAAAAACAGCACGTGCTGACACAGTAGCCCTTTCTCCAGTTCGTTCACAGTTCGCCCCGTTAACGGATCAGACTTCTTAAATCCCCCCTCCCCCCCATTAATTAGCCTCCCTTTTACTCTTTCCCCCCCAGCCCTTACAACCCTGCTCACTCGCCTAGGTTTTATTTTTATTCTTACATGCTGTCCATACAGATAGGGGACCCGGCGGGCGCTTGTGCACATAAATACTTATGCACACATTTCAAGTTTTATTTCCCAGAATGCCCCTGTCCCGCCTGTGCTCCGCCCAGATCATGCCACGCCCCTTTTTTTAGCTTTTGGATTTGTGCATGTACCGGGAGATAGGCGGGTGTATGTGCGCTTTTCAAAATCACAGCGAGCGCCGGCTTTTAAAATTCACCTATAAGTTCTTTTTGAACCCGAGGCTCTGGGGGAGGGATACCCCTTATACTTGTTTTTCAAAGGGAAACTGGGGGGAGTCTCTCTTTAAGCAGGAGGTTGCAGGTTCGCAACCCTGAAGAGTCTGGAACCTGCTCCTGTGTTCTACTCCCTAAAAGTGCCTTGAGCGGCACCGGCCTGCAACCAAGCTGCTGTTTGAGGTGAGGGATGAGATGGCACCCTCTTCCCCCAATGGCCTGGCACAGATCAAATAATCAAGGAGGGGGGCCCCTGGGAGTCTAGCCCTTTTTTGGTGATTTGATTTGCTACAGCAGGGGGGAAAGGGGTCAGAGGTCCCAGTGATGATATTTCTAGGAAGCTGGCAATCCTGCCAGACTGGCAGGAACCCTCCTCCAATCTGCCTCCCCCATCTCCTGAGCACTTGCTCCCCTGGAAAAGTGGGCGAAGGGTGAATGGTGGGGGTTCTGTGTATTGCAGACGCTTTCCAGGTCGGTGAAAGAGTATTAGGTGGCGTAGGCAAACCGTACAGCTTTGCACCCCTCCCTCACCAAACACCATTAAAAATTATGCATCGATAAACAATTTTACATGAAAATGGACAGTTATGGTCTTGTAAGGTAAACATATCACAATACATATATATAAAATATTTATATGTCCTTAATACTGTGGTAGCAACCAGAAAACCCTGTAAAAAGTCACTTGGAACTCATATTATATTGATTTGATCCTCAGAAAGCCATGCGTAAACTGAAGTACAGTTACAATATAGTAAATTTCCCCATACCAAAACATCTGGATTTGAACAGCAACAACCCTACCTATGAAAAGCAACACTGCAAATATTACACCAGGCCCTAAAACATCAATACACTTCCTATTAGGAAAACAGAACAAGACAGGATGCTATTGATCTCTACATAGAAATTACATGCTAGCAGAACACCTCACTTCAGTCCCACATAGACAGCCCATCACTAAATACAGAATAGAAACAACATAAATTACAAGTGTGCAGACAAAAACTCAACTGAACTGGAAACGGCAAGAAACCAGTGTAACAATGGAAAAGCAGAAACACAATTCCTCAAAAAACAATAAAATCAAGAAAAATGTCAATCAAAATAGTAAAACTATATTAATAGAATAAATATTCCAAAACAGCTGATGAACAAAACATTATTCAATAGTAAAACAAAAAATGTTTTACAAAGTTCCCAAAAAGCAATAAAACATTTCAAGACTGACACATCAAGTAACATCCAACAATTAAAACTAATAACAATAAAAAAATATTCCCCTGGGATCTTTTGATTTCCATTCACCCTGAGATAGCTGTGAATTGGGGTTGCATAAACTTTATCCTCTCTCTCACTCACACACACCCACCCACCCCCCCCCTATGCTCTCTCACCCTCATACATACCCCCTTCTCTCACAAGCACAACACATGCACACACCCTCTCACACATGCACACAGGCTCTTACACACTGTCTCTCTCTTTCACATGCATACTCGTTCACCAAAACACATGCACACAGGCATTCACTCATACTCTCACACACATACATGTAGGCTCTCTCACACAAACATATAGGCACACAGGCATTCACACATGCATACAGGCTCTCAAACATGAACTCACACACATCTCTCTCTCTCTCCCACATATATATGTGCACACGGGCTCTCTCACATACATCCTCTCACACAGATGTTCACTCTCTCTTATACACACACATACATACATACATACATACTCAGGGTCTCCCTCTGTCTTCTTTGGCTGCAGCGGACTGGGATCTGTCACGGCCCTACCAGGCCTCTCTTTGTGCTGTGGTGGCCTGGAATCCATTGCAGCCCCACAGGGCTTCTCTTTGGGCTGTGGTGGCCTGGAATCCATTGCAGCCCCGCAGGGCCTCTCTTTGGGCTGTGGTGGCCTGGAATCCATTGCAGCCCCGCAGGGCCTCTCTTTGGGCTGTGGTGGCCTGGAATCCATTGCAGCCCCGCAGGGCCTCTCTTTGGGCTGTGGTGGCCTGGAATACATTGCAGCCCCGCAGGGCCTCTCTTTGGGCTGTGGTGGCCTGGAATCCATTGCAGCCCCGCAGGGCCTCTCTTTGTGCTGTGGTGGCCTGGAATCCATTGCAGCCCCGCAGGGCCTCTCTTTGGGCTGTGGTGGCCTGGAATACATTGCAGCCCCGCAGGGCCTCTCTTTGGGCTGTGGTGGCCTGGAATCCATTGCAGCCCCGCAGGGCCTCTCTTTGTGCTGTAGTGGCCTGGAATCCATTGCAGCCCCGCAGGGCCTCTCTTTGGGCTGTGGTTGGATGGTGTCCACTGTAGCCCCACTGAGCCTCTCTTTGGGATCTTGCAGACGCGTCACTCATGTCTGCAGCAAGGTGAGGTTGTCCATCCCAGGAGTGGTTTGGGAGGTGGAAATGTTTCCCACCCCCCAACATTTTGCCACCTGAAGCAGCCACCTCACCTTGCTTAATAATAGAACTGCTCCTGGGTGCAGGTCACAAAACAGCTCAATAAAGGATGAGGCTTTAAGATTTTGTGTTTGCATATAGATTTTTGTAACGTTTGCATCCAATCAAGCCCTTTTGGCCCCACTAACACTTTGCATACTTCAAAATAACCTATATAATTGTCCAGTGCCAATCTCGTTTATGTGCCTTTAGATTGCAGGCTTCACTTCCCCTTCAATAAGTACATCTTGGAAGCATTAACTCGTTTTCTCCTTATCCACACATTATATTCCAAATGAATGTGTTTAGGAGTGGGAATTGATTAGTTTATGTGCCTTTCTTTTCCATATTTGTGTTTTCATTCACTTTTTCTTCAGTCTATTTAAATATGTTTTAAATGGTTATTTTGTAAAGCAGTGCTGTAATATGCTATAAAAATTCAAGGAGATTGGGTTTATCAAAGTTAAGCCAATGTTTCTTAATGCCTAGGTGTTTTTGGGTGGGTGGGTGGGTGGCATTTCTTAATTCTGTGTTGCTATGAACAACAAGGTATTAGACCAAAGTGCCAGTATTTTCTGTTTTCTTATTCACATTCTCTTTCCACAGGGGTCAAATGGTGGCTCATAGGTCAGACAGACACTAATGCTGCATTTAAGCAGTGGCCAAGTGAAGGCTCCAATAATTGAATGCAGGTCTCCAATTGGAGGATGTAGTGTCTGCTGTACTACTGTATTGAATTATTCTCCATCCTTGTTTGTTTCCTGAATAATAATAATAATAATAAAAAGACTATTTACAATAGATACATTTATAGCTATATGAATGAGTGAAAATGTCCAGGTATAGTATGATGATTGATATAACATTTAAATACAAATGTTGATATATTTTTATGGTGCCTTCTTCAAAGCAGTTTGACTTAAAATGAACTATGTCAAACCAGGCAGTACAATAGTGAGTGCATCTTAATAAAACATAAAATACTTCAGAAATGCATCACTAAATATAATCCTAAAATATAAAGACAATAATATAATACAACAACTAATACTTTAGAACCATAGCTCAAAACCACCCCACTCTTACTAGGGAAGAAGAGAGCCCCAATCCACCTAATCAAAATAATTCATAAACCTAAGCAAATGTACAATCCACTCAGCCAACCCTCATCTACCTTAACCCACCCAACCTGCTACAAGCTACCAAAAGTCCCCAAGGCTTTCCCTGCTCCCGCCAAGGGCCATTAGTTATAATTATAAGCAAGCTGTAAAGCTATTAAATCATTCTTGCTCGGGATAACATCAAATGCATTAGAACATTTTCAACTTTAGTGAAAAAAGGCCCAAGAAAAGAAAGCATCCTCTATTGCACAGCATGCAAGACAGTATTTTCTGGCAGTACTGATGACTGAACTAAGGTATATCTGCATCCTGAAATGCTGCAATTTTAGTCCAGCGTTGACTTTGGAAGCAGTTACTAGACTAAAACTGCGAGATGTACATTTCTGGACAGTGTTCAAACTGTGGCCAAACCTTTCCATTTCAAAGGGATTTCTTGTGGCTGAGAGATCATTTACCAGGAATAGAAATAGCCAAATCTTGGCTAAGATTCTATATTTCATTGCAGCTATAGAAATAATCAATTTTAGAAAGTGTACAATGTAGATACCTTTTTGCTGCATTAAATCTCCATAATATAGTTTTTCTTTAAAAAGAAAATTTAGTAATTGTTATTCTGAGGCAAGATACCAGATACCTTCCCCTAGTCAGTGTTTTCCATTTAGTTACATGACAGGCACCATAAAGGCAGTGACAGCACAAGCTTTCTCAGGCTGCTCTGCTAATGCACTTCAGCCTTGCCTTGGAGGATGAGAGTGTCTTCCTGCCTGTGCTGTCTCTGGAGCCACTTAATGCAGAATTGCAAAGATGGTTTATAGTGCATTATAAATGATAAATAGTAGCAATAATGTTTTTTGTTAATTTTATAATTACAGGTATGAATATCAGATGCTGTACATCCACATTGTAATATGATACTTTAAATTAAAACATTTACATAGCTCATTCTCAAAATTTTGCCTAGCAGATCAATTCATTGTATAGCAGAGGATGAGGTTCAATATTCAGACTTGACCACAACACAGACACTATACCAAACTGCTACAAGCCCTGAATTCATTCTCATAGATCTTACTTTATTAAACAAATCTATTAATGTTAACAGATTAAATCTATATTTTTCATTCTAAAAAAGCAACATTTGATTAAATCCTCTATCTTTGTCAAAAAAGAATTATCATCATTGTAGTCACAGGACAGATATTTAACAGTATATGGGCCACCCTTAAATTAGCTAGAAATTAATCTTAATCTGTTTGAAGGAAATTTTTAAAGAAAATTTTTAAAAAATCAATAAACTATGACTATCATCCATTAAAATTATGTTTTAACTCTATGCAAGACTAGTTCTTTCTCAGCCTCTGCAAGCAAAGTCACCACTAGCATACTTCATATTTTCCTTCATGGCAGAGGATGTTGGGAAGATACCAATGTCCAAACCATTCTAGGTGATGACTGAGGAATTAAAACAAATCAGTGTAAAGCTGGAAGAGATGCTAGAACAAATTAAATAGTAGCAAAGCACCAGGACCTGGTGGTATTAATTCAAGAGTTTTAAAGGAACTCAAATGTGAAATTGAAGACCTACTACTGGTAATCTATTTTGTTTCAAATCAGCCACTGTACTTGAGGACTGGACCATAGTCAATGTAATGTAACCTGATGTTAGTGCCAGGTAAAATGGTAGAAGCTATTGTCAAAAACAAAACTATTCATATGAATAAACTTGGCTTAGTGGGGAAGAGAATTGTGCCTTATTAATCTATTAGAATTCTTTAAAGGTATAAATTTTGATAAGGGTTTATAAATAAATAAATAAACATAGTCTATTGGGATTTGCAGCAGGTATAAGACAGTCCCTCAAGACGAATTCCTTAGAAATTTAAAAAGTTGTCACATTTTCAGCTGTTATGCAGTCACACTGTACCATGATGAAGATACCTCCCTATCTGCAGAGGCCTCTGAGACCCCCTCAGAACTATTCTCACCATTGTGGACCTGATCTCATGACTCAACCTGCTGTATAGACTCCCCTCTACCAGACAACCTCGAAGAGCATACTCTCCAGGCTGGCCAAGCTCCTCCCTCTTGCCTACATCACACCCAGACTCCAGCCCTTCATAACATTGCCTTGTCAGTCCCAAGATGCTTCTGCATCGAATCACCCTTGGCTCCTTGCCTTAGCCATGTTTGCCTTGTGGCCTACTCAGGCCTATCCTTGCTTTGCCTCGCCTCATGGTCTTCTGACCTCAGCCTTGCCTTACCTTCTGGGCCTCCTGACCTTTTCCTTGCCTTCTGACTCTTAACTTGTCTTGTGCCCTTTGGCCTATATAGGCCTAGCCTTGCTCTATGGCCTATCTAGGCTTCTCCTTATTGTGCCTCTTGGGGCCTTTCCATATCACTGCCTTCGGGCCTGTATATTCTGTGTTCAGTCTTGTCCTGGCATGTCCAGTCATAGTCTGTTCCTGTCTAAGCCTCTGTTCCATCTTCATCTGCATGCTGTTCCTGTCTAACCCTCAGTTTCAGCCTTACTTGCATGCAGTTCCTAACCCTCAGTTCCAGTCTACTTGCATGCTGTTCCAGTCCAAGCCTTGCACCAGCCTTACCAACATGTCTAAGCCCTGCTTGAGTTGTAGCAGGTTGTCCAGGCCTTGCTCCAGTTTTAATCACAAATAGATAATGCTCCAGTTTTGCCAGACTATCCAAGTCTTGCTCCAGCCTTACCAGATTGCTCAAGCCTTGTTCCAGACTCGCCCTACCATCCTGTGCCACTCTGGGAGAAGGTGGGATGCTGCGCCTGGAGTGAAGCCATAACAAAAGTAATGGGATAGGTGGCATTGTCCTGTTGTGGAGTGGTGACTGATTAAAAGATAGAAAAAAGTAGAACTAAATGGTCAGTTTCCACAATGGAGCGAGGTGTATGCATATTGGAACCAGTGTGGTTTAACGTATTTATTAACACTCTGGACAAGGGAGCAGTAAGTGAAGTGATCAAAGTTGGAGAGGACAGAAAATTATTCAAAGTAGTTAAAAATTGAACAGATTGTGAAGAATTGCAGGAGGACCTTGTGAGACCAGGGAACTGAGCACTTAAATGAAATTTAATGTGGACAAATGCATAGCAATGTGAATGGGGAAAAATAATCCTAACTATGGGCCTGATTTTCAAAACCATTTACATGCTTAAAAGTGGGTTTTATACATGCAAATGCACTTTACCTATGTAAATGGATTTTTGAAGAATAAAAATGAGTATCATAATGCCTCTGTATCGATCTATGATGGGACAGCATCTTGCATATTATACTCATTTCTAGTTGCCCATCTAAAAAAATGTAGGAAAACTAGAAAAGGGCAACAAAAATAACAGGGATAAAATGGCTCCCTTTATGAAGAGAGGCTAAACAGGGTTAGGGCTTGTACGTTGGAGAACAAACATCAGACTGAAAGAGTTGATATAATGTATATGGATTTCCAGAGAGCATTTGAAAAAGTCCCTCATGAGTGACTTAGGAAATTAAATTAATGGTTTATTGCAAAAAAATGAGTACTCTGAGAATGATTGTATAATAGCTGAGAAATTTCTGACCAATGAACCTTCATGTCTGTTATGCTCAGAAGGGACAGGACAGTTAATCATACACTTTACCGGGGAATACCAGTTGGCGTTCTTTCAAAGAAGGGTATTGTCCCACTCTGCTCCTGTACTATGGAACTCCCTCCGTAAAGAATTAAGATTAGATACAGACTTAAAATGTTTTAGAAAGGGTTTCAGAGGGCATTTGCGTAGGGTGATTATTAACTCAGGTTCTGTATTATGATTGTATGCTGAAAGTACATTTTATGATTGTTGTAAATCTATTTTAGATAACTTGTTTTAACTTGTTAATTGCACTGAGCTCTTATTTAGGAGGATGCAGACTATAAGATCATTTTAATTAATTAAAAAGTCATGAATGGGCCAGGGTCATATTCACGATTGCCAATTGATTAAAAGAAAACGGTGAGTAGGTCTAAATGATATATTTTCTCAATGGAGAAATCTGAATAGCGGAATGCCCCAGGATCTGTTCTAGGACCACTGCTTTTTAATATATTTATAAATGACCTGGGAACAACGAGTGAGGTAATCAGATTTGTTGATGACATAAGATTACTCACAGTTGTTAAATCACAAGACGATTGTGAGAAATTGCAAGAGGACCTTGCAAACCTGGGAGACTGGGCATGCAAATGGAAAATTCAATTTGTGTACAAGTGCAAAGTGATGTACTTAGGGAAAAGTAACCTAAATTATAACTACATAATGCAAGCTATCATCTTAGGAGTCACCATTCAAGAAAAGGTTCTCGGCGTCATTGTTGATAATAAATTGAAATCTTCTGTTCAGTGTGCAGCAGCAATCAAGAAAGCAAATAAAATGCTAGGGACTATTAGGAAAGGAATGGAGAATAAAACAGAAAATATCATAGTGCCTCTGTATCAATTCATGGTGCGACCCCCATTTTGAGTATTGTGTGCAGTTCTGGTCATCCCATCTCAAGAAAGATATAGCAGAATTAGAAAAAGTACAGAGAAGGGTAATCAAAATGATAAAGGAGATGGAACGATTCCCATGTGAGGAAAGGCTAAATAGGTTCTTCAGCTTGGAGAAGAGACAGCTGAGAGGAGAAATGATAGAGGCCTATCTATAGAACGAGTAAATGTTAATCAGTTGTTTACTTTTTTAAAAAGTAGAAAAACCAGAGGACACACAATGAAGTTACTAAGAAGAGAAAATATTATTTTTTACTCAATGCATAATTAAGCTCTACCATTCATTGCTAGAGGAGGTGGTAGCAGCTATTAAGGGTAGATTTTAAAAAGCATGCGTGGTTCCCGGTGCGCACACATGGATGCACCGATTTTATAACATGCGTGCACTTGTGCGCTGGATTTTATAATTGCGCGTTGTAGGTGACGCATTCAGGCCTTCCACAGTTCCCTCCCAGTCCACTCCAATTAAAGAGCGGACTGGGAGGGAAGTTCCCTACACCGCGACCTAAACTCCCTCCCTCTTCCCCTCTCCTCCCCATCCCCTAAACCCTATCTTTCTTTTTTTTTTTTGTTTTAGAACTTAATTCAGATCCTGAGCTGAATTAAGCTGCGTGTGCCGGCACGCGAGGCTTCGGGACAGCGTTCAATGGCGCTGTCCCGGCCCGCTCCCGCCCCATCCTTTTGAAGAGGCCCAGCACTTGGGCGCATACCTGGGTTTACAAGTGTGGCCGGGCCTCTTTGAAAATTCGTGCAGCGCGTACAAGGCCCAGCCACGCGCGTAATCTCTGGATTTTACACACTGCAGGCTTTTAAAAATCTACCCTTTAGTGAAGCTGCATTCAAAAAAAGGTTTGGATAAGTTCGTAAAGGAAAAGTCCATTAATCATTATTAAGGTACGGTTGCAGAAATCCACTGCTTATTCTTGGGATAAGCAGCTTGGACTCTTATCTACCTGGATTGGCCACTGTTGAAAACAGGATACTGGGCTTAACGGACCTTTGGTCTGACCCAGTATGGTAAGTCTTATGTTCTTAGAAAAGGTATAGAGATGGATAATGGAATTATTCCCTTAAAGTGGTTTGGACTCTTCAACTTGCAGAAGAGAGGGCTGAAGGGAGATATGCTAGAGGTCTATAAAATAATGAGGGGAGTGGAACAAATAAAAGTTAATCGGTTATAAACTCTTTCAAAAAGTACAAAGACCAGAGTTCACACAATGAAGTTAGTAATTACTACATTTAAAACTAATAAGAGAACATTTTTTTTTACTCCATGCATAATTAAGCTCCTGAATTCGTTGCTAGATCATTTGGAGAAAACTGTTAGTGTTGCATTTAAAAAAGATTTGGACAAATTCCTGGAGGAAAAGTCCATAAACCATTATTAAGGTGGAGTTGCAGAAATCCACTGCTTATCCCTGCAATAAGTAGCATAGACTCTATCTACCCCTTGGGATCTTTCCAGGTACTTGTGACCTAGACTGGCCACTGTTGGAGTCAAGATATTGGGCTTCATGGACCTTTGGTCTCAGCCAGTAAAGCAAATCTTGTGTTCTTACGATATGCTAGAGGTTTATAAAATCCCGACTGGTGTGGAACAGTAATTTATCTTTTCAAGCTACACTAGGACTCCATTAACCTACTGGCAGCAGATTTAAAACCAATTTAAGAAACTTTTATTTTTCAGTTCATACCCAATTAATATATGGCATTTCTTGTGGGAAGATATAGTCAAGATTCATTATATAGCAGGGTTCAGGAAGGCATGGCCAGGTCTACTAACAATTAGGAGGCATGCAGCTCTGGGTTCACCATTTCTTATTTCTGGGAATGAGCAGCAGGGAAGCAAATCTGTTCTGATGAGAACTCCCACCTGACAAGAGGTTAGAATCAATGCATGATTGGATTGACCCAGTATGGCACTTCTTATGTTCCAGCTGTCAATATTCAGCTCCTGTACCTATGAGTCAATTTTCTAGTTTAATCCCTTTTTATCTTTCACATTAACAATTATATTATTTTTCTCTATTCTTAATATTAAATCAAATTCTGAGACCATGCAGCAGTGATCTTATTACTAGGATCATCACCAAGATCTCTTTAATACCTTTGGCTAGACCAAATCTTAAATTTTTAAAGGTCAATGTTCAGATTGTTTGTCTAGTTAAGTTTAAGACTTAGCTGGACAAACCACGGGTATTAAACTTCCTGTTACTCTGAATGGCTCCTATTTATCCAGCTAAGGGGAAGATTTTAAAAGATGGATGTGGTGATTTTATAACATGCATGCACCTAAACTCCCTCCCTCTTCCCTACCCACTAAACCCTGTCTATCCTTTTTTTTTTTTTTTCAACTTACTTCAGGGCTGGAGCTGAAGTAAGTTGCATGCACCAGCCAGCTGCTGCCTCGCAAGTCATCAGAACAGCATACAATGGCACTGTTCCGGCCCGCCCCTTGTGCGGGTACCGGAGTTTACACGTGCGCAGGTCTTTTAAAATCCAGCCTTAACTGTTTAGCTGGCTAAGGGGGTCATTTATCAAAGTGCTATATGGTGTTTTCGCATGCGAAAAGCACCTTCAACTCATGTGAAAATACCATAACGCATGGTGCTATGCAAATTAGGAAAAGGGGAGAAGTTTGGGGTGGGATTTCTGGCCAAGTGGGGGGGGGGGAGAGAGAGAGACTAGCTATAAGGCCCTCATACTAGGTAGGTATTTATACCTCTATAGGAGGCCCACCTAGCTACTCGAGGTGAGGTTCAGGTACTAGTGTAGGTGTTAGGGGCCACTTTGACATGCAGAGTGCGACGTGCGAACAGAACAGTGCACTCTTGTGAAAATTTGATGACCTTCGGAGTGAGGAAACTCACCCAAAGATGAGATTTGTGCAATGTTCTCTCAACCTAGCTTGATGTTTCCCAGGTAGAGAGTCCATCAAGCTAGGTTGAGAGAACATTGCACAAATCTCATCTTTGGGTGAGTTTCCTCACTCCGAAGGTCATCAAATCTTCACAGGAGTGCACAGTTCTGTTCGCACGTTGCACTCTGCATGTCAAAATGGCCCCTAACCTCTACACTAATACCTGAACCTCACCTCGAGTAGCAAGGGGTGGGCCTCCTGTAGAGGTTTAAATACCTATCTCGTATGAGGGCCTTATAACTAGGCTCGCTTGCTCGTGCTTTCTCTCTCTCCCCCAGTGGTTGTAGATAGGAATTGCAACAATTGTGGTACTTACCACAAAGTGCCTATTACCATAAAACATGCCCCTTTTCCTATCGCATGTGATATTTAGTGCATTTTGAAAAATCCAGGCCTAAGTTTGGGGTATTCCAGGATGGAGTTAAAGTTGCTGGATAATTCATCCAGCTAAGTCTAATATTCAGATAAATTACGTGTGAAGTCTAGTTGTGTCATAGAGCTGTCCCTAAAGGTAGCTAGATAAGTTTTTCCAGCCAACTAGGACTTTATCCATCTATATTCAGTGGCGTGCCAAATTATGTGCTGGCTATCTGTTACAGTTTATCTGGTTATCTTTATCCAGCTAAATTGCTCACTGTGCTGCTGAAGATGGACATCTTGGGTCTTAGGTTGTTGCTAAGGTTTTGTTTTATCTGGGTAAGAGAATTCTTCGCTTATCGCAGCGCCATCTACAGACTTTCCAAAATTATGCTTCTAGTTGCTGAACTCTTGCTTTATCACCAATTCTTAATAGTAGAGTCAGAGTTTGATTTAATGGAATTGAAATTACAATCTAATACCTGATCCGTCTTCTCTTTAGTGTCTGCATAGCTGTCAGTAAGACAGCTATCTCCAAAGTGGGGGGATATAGGGTAGGTACAGTACTGAACTCAACACAGCCCACAGTTATTCTGGGACTACTCAACCATTTCCTCAGATGTAGAATAAATTCCTGTTGTTGTTGGAGCCCTAAAAAGTGAAGTATATGCATCAGGGAACACTGAAGTTTTTTCTTCAATCCTAGCAGAAGGGGTACCAGGAGTGATGGATCCTCATCAAGCTGTTGTTGATGAGAGTCTCCATCTAATCCTTACACACTTGCTGCAGATAGTGCCCAAGTTGGTATCTTTACCACCCTGATGCACTTATTACTCCACAAAATAAAAAATTTCATAAACAATCCTCACACACAATTCTCAGTATATTTCAATCCCACAGACCAATCATAGATCCAACAGTCCTCCTGAAAGTTTTTGGTTGGTTTTTTTTTTTTTTTTTAAATAATCATTTCAGTCTTTTGGAGTAAACTACTGGGCCATAGTAATCTTTATGGCTTTTCTAATGTTCTTTGCCCATGATGCTGTACTGCAAAATCCCCTTAAATTGCTTCTCAAGTTCTTGCTGATCTTCATGCTTATGTACTACTACTACTACTACTACTTCTTAACATTTCTGTAGTGTTACATGCCAGACACAGTACTGTGGTCTGTCTAGGAGCATGCTCTTGGAGTCTGCTTCTATAAAAAATCATCTAGCAATAACTCCCCTCAGCTTCCCAGATTCATAAAAGAATCACTGTTGGCTCCTTAATGGTTTCGTTGGTTCCTACTGCAGGTCTGTTGGTCAAATGCTTATCTTAAGCTTCTTGACTAATGCCACAGATCTTGCACACTCTCATTACAGATGTCCCACTACCAACAAGCAAAGCTACTCATGTTTCTTTTCAGGCTTTCCTGGCTTACTGCTGGCTCTCACATGCCGCATCCCTCAATTACTAGCAAACTTCCCTCCTATCATCGCGCTTCTTCAATATAATCACACCTCTATGCCAAACTACACCTTTCAGCACTGCAACGCATCTTCACAGCACCTGTCATAGAAACAGCTGGCCCACCGCTGGATTCCACAGCTGCAGGTCTTCCAGGACCTCCTAAGTGCAAATCACTATCTCCCAAAATCACAGCTCATTATACTTAGCTGAACAACAGCAGCTCAAGTAGAGCCATATTAAACTCTCATTAAAAAAATATAAAGCTTATTCTCTAAGACAGGAATCTGACAAGAAGGCCTTCAAAAATGATGCTCTGCATCTTACCTGCAGCTGCCATATTGCCCTCCTTCTTGATATTTTTGAAGTGATGAGGCCACCTGCCTACTGGGACTGAAACTGATCCCACCAGCTCATTTCACGTAGGCCTCTGCTTATCTTACAGAGAGTAGTAAGTTTTGGTCTCTACTGACCTGAGCTTGCTTTCACCTACAATATAGATGTGAAAGTCTCTGTAACCCTCAGTCAAACCGCTCTGCCACCTCATGACCCCTATACTACATTTTTTAAACCCTGCAGAGAATGGAAAGATACATGAATAAACCTGCAATATTTAGGAAAAGTACCACGGAGGATGAGATTAAAATTTAGCAGAATGTGATGCCACAAGGGAGAATGCAGAAGAGCTAATGGCATTTCAGTACGTGATTATATTCCAAAGAAGAAGAAAGAATCCATTTAGTGGTATTTACAAATAGTGAATGCCAAATTGTGCAAATTCCAAAACACCCTTAAAGCTTTTGAGAAAGACATTTCAATTTATTCCAAAGGGAAAGCATTTTAATTTGCTTTAGCCCATATTAAAGGCTCTCTCATAGTCATATCTTATTTAGTCCAGGGCATGAGGCTCATGAAAGAACTGTAATGAGCAATCTTCACATAATGACTTTTTAGCAGAACAATGGCAGAGAGAGAGAGACAGAAAAATCAGTCTAGACATCTTAGTTCCATGTGTTTTGAGGCTGCATAAAAACAGCCTGCAGCAGGGACACAATTCGATGTCCCCAAAATATTTTTCATAGAATGCATGTTTTGAAAAAGAATTTGAAAACAGCACTTTTTGATGATTTAAGATAGGGCAGAACTGGAGAGGTTTCCCGAATAGATTGCCTTTTAGACTACACCCACATCTACTTTTAAGGTTATTTTTTAAATATTTTCTATAACGTGTGTATATATGACAGCCTTGAAATCCCTAAAACAAATGTGTCCCAGACGCAGACTGTTTCTTGCAGTTGCCACACATTTTAGGCTGAGATTTTCCAATCAACTTCTCTGTTGACATTTTTTGGTGATGGGTGTGGTTTTCTGTGAGCAAGTTAGCATAGATGAGTCAATACAGGAAATAAATTTAAAAGGCTCATAAAGGGACAACTAACTTACTGGGATGAAAGGGCTGACCTGGAAGGAGAAGCCCATCAAAGTAGGCCTCTTTCCCTTAGGAAACAAATGGTTGAGAGGGGACATGGTTACACATTGCAAATACATTAGAGAGTCATACAGTGTTCTTGCATGGGAAGTGTGTATGCCAGAGCAGAACACAGAATAAAGGAGCACTCTGAGACTAGAGAGATGCAGGTTTTATCTTTCCAGAGAAAGGACTTTTTTTCCACAAATAAGAAACAAATTATGATGGCAATAAATATTACAAGGTCTACTTAGTCTGCCCATTTTCACGTTCCATTGTTAAGCTGCTTGATCTCTCCTTTATCCTAGTTTCCCAGCTGCTAAGAATTTTCTATGCTCATACCATGCATGCTTCTTCACGTTTTAATATTTTTGGTCTTACCACTTCTATTAGGAGGCTTTTTCATACATCTACTACTTTTATGATACCTTTTGAACCTACTGTTTCTAACTGTATATTGTGAACTTCCTTGTTCTAGAACTGAGAATATGCTTCCAGAAAAATCATCATGGCTAAAGTTATGGGTATGTTTTATGAGCAGGTTGATGAATTTCTGGAGAACAAATCATCAGCGATCAAATGGATGGAGAGGTGGCACTATGTATTAAGGATGGCATAGCGTCAAGCAGAATAAAAGTTATGCAGGAAACAAAATGCATTTTGAAATCCTTATGGATAGAAATTTCTAGTGTGATGGGGAAAGTATAGTAGTTGGGATATACTACTACTGCCAGCCTGCCCAGGATGAGGAAACATACTGTAAAATGCTAGCAGAGATCAGGCAGGCTTATAGTGGCAACACAATAATAATGGGAGATTTCAATTTCCCCCAGCATGGTGTGGGTAAATGTCATATCAAGACATACCAGGGAGGTAAAGTCCCTAGATGCATAAATGACTGCTTCATGCAGCAGCTGGTCATGGAATCAATGGGAGGGGATCTACTTTATATCTAGTTCTCAGTGGACCACAGCACCTGATGCAACAGGTATCATAATACAATTAGGTGGTGAAGACAGGAATACTAATGGAGTCCAAAAGGGCATGGGATAACACAGAGGATTCCTAGGAGCTAGAGGATGGAAGTGAAGAAACGGGGTAACCTGTGATAACATTAGCTGTAACATTTCTGCATGGGGATAACCTGCATGGAGTGGCAGGTACAAACCTATACAGTAGGCATGGGGATAACCTGCACAAAGCAACAGTTACAACCCTAAACATGTTTTCAGGTGTCTGCTGTCATTTAGTATGTTACTATAAATCTGATATGATCACTGAAGAGCAAATACTAAGTAAAACTACTGCAGTACTTATTTCACTTTAAAAAAGCAGATGATAAAGTGAAAAACATTCTTAGAAAAAATCTATAAGGAGTAGTTTTCAAGGTTAAAAGTTTGCATGAGGCATGGACATTGTTTAAAAATACAAATCTTAGAAACCTAGATAAAACGTATTCCACACATTTAAAAAGATCAAATGAAGACTAAACAACTGACAGCATGGTTTAATGGTGAGGTGAGAAAAGCAATTAAAACCAAAAGGGCATCTTTCAAAAAATGGAAAGCAAACTCAAAGGAGGAAAATAGGGAAGACCATAAGGACTGGCAAGTTAGGTGTAAAGTGGAAATAAAGCATCTCAAGAACAAATTTGAAGGGAAGCTTGCCCTTCATGTAAAAACTAATAATAAAATGTTGTCAAGTACATTCAAAGCAGAAAGCCTGAGAGAGCGCCAGCTGGACCACTAGATGACCAAGGGATGCTCAGGAAAGTCAAGGAAATAGAAAGATTTAAATGAATTATTTGCCTCAGTCTTAACAGAGGAAGATATTGGGGACATAACCACACTAAAACATTCTTTGATGGTGATTTTTCTGAACAACTAAAAGAAATTGCTGTGAAACTGGAAGAAGTAATAGATTGAATGACAAATTAAAGAGTAACAAATCACAAGAACTGGATCGTATTCACCTCAGAGTTCTGAAATAACTCAAACGTGAAATTGCAAACATGTTACTAGTAATCTGTATCCTATCATTTCAAACTGCCACAGTAGCTGAAGTGTGGAGGGTGGCCAATTTAATGCCTATTTAAAAAAATGGAACTGGGGTGATCTGAGACATAGACGGATGAGCCTGATGTTGGAGCTTGGTAAAATAGTAGAAACTATTCTTCAAAACAAAATTAATGACCATATTGATAGACATGGCTTAATGGGGAAGAGTCAACATGGTTTTAACAAAATGAAGTCTTGCCTTGACAATCTATTAGATTTTTTGAAAGTATAGACAAACATATGGATAAAGGTGAACCAGTTGATATTGTGTCTTTGGATTTTCAGAAGGCATTGGACAAAGTCCCTCATTTGAGACTCTTCAGGCAATTAAAAAGTAATGGGCTAGAAGGCTGTATCCTGTTGTGGACTGGTAGCTGGTGGAAAGACTAAATTTTCCCCGTGAAGAAAGGTAAATAGTGGAGTGCCCCACATCGCTGTACGAGGATCGGTGCTGTTTACCATATTCATAAATGATCTGGAAAAGGGAGCCAATTTTCTACTTCAAAATTATTCAAAACTGTTAAAAACACAGTGGATTAAGAGGAATTACAGAAGAACCTTGCAAAACTAGGTCTCTGGGCTCCTAAATGGCTAATGAAATTTAAGGTAGATAAGTACAAAGTGATGCATATTGGGAAAAATAATCCAAACGGCAGGTATGCAATACTGGGTTTCATATTAGGAATCACCACATGGAGAAAGACTTATAGTAGTTTTGGACAATACTTTGAAAACTTCAGCTCTGTGTGTTGCGGCAGTCAAAAAAAAGCAAGCAATGTTATGAATGATTTGGAAAGGAATGGATAACCTCATAATGCCCTTGTATCGATCTATGGTGCAAATGCGTATGTGTGCATCTCAGAAAAAGATACTGCACAACTAGAAGAGGTACAGAGGGCAACAAAAATGCTAAAGGGATGGACTGGCTCCCTTCTGAAGAAAGGCTAAAAGCGGTTAGGGCTCTTCAGCTTGGAAAAGAGACAACTGAGAGGGGATATAATAGAAGTTTTTATAAATCATTTTTTTAAAGCATGAATGGGGTGGAAATGGTAATTATGGGATGGTTATTTTCTCTTTCAAATAATCCTACAAAACGGGGACACTGACACAACTAGCAGAATTAAAACAAATCACAGAAAATATATTTTCACTCAGGGCGCAATCAAGCCATGGAATCTGTTGCTAGAGGACATGGGCAGGGCATCTAGGATAGATGGCTTTTAAAAGAGGTTTGGAAACGTTTCTGGAGAAAAATATGCATACACGAAAATTAAACAGGCATAGTAACTAAGGGCCTGATTTTAAAAGCCCGGCGCACGCAAATCCCAGGAGATACACACGTGGCCAGGCCATGTGCGCGTTGAGCACATTTTCAAGATGGCCCGGCCATGCGCGTATCTCCTCGTTCGCATGGAAGTGCCAGGCTGCAAAAAAGGGGAGGGCTGGGAGTGGGGTCCGGAAGCTGGACAGCGTGCAAGAACTTACTCCTGCTCCGTGGAGCGGGTAAGTTCAGGGACAAAAAAAGTTAGGGTAGGTAGATGGGGCTTAGAGGTCAGGGAGGAGAGGGGAAGAGGAAGGATAGGGTTAGAGAAGTTCCCTCCCAGTCCGCTCCTTTACTGGAGCAGACTGGGTGGGAACTGGGGTAGGCCTACTCGCATCGCTACGCGGTTTTTACAAAAATCCCCCCCACCCCCATGCGCATGCATCGGATTTTATAACACGCGCATGTTCAAATCAACACATCCACGTGCATGCGCCGGGAACCCCACGCGAGTATTAAAATGTACCAGATAGTGAATACTAGCAGATAAATACCAAAATGGTTCATCCAGTCTGCCCAGAAACGTTTATTTTTTAGGGTAGCAGCTACCCCTCTGTGTAGGCCACCCCCCCCCCCCCCCAAGCCTTGTTAAGGGTAGCGGCAACTGCCACTCTGTACAGGCCACCCCAAAGCCTTGTGTTATGGGTAACAGCAACTGCCGCTCTTGTGGAGGCCACCCCCAAGCCCTCTGTTAAGGGTAGTAGTAACTGCCACTCCATGCAGACCACCCCCAAGCCTAAATGTAAACTATAGGTGTATCAGAAGTTATCCCATTTCTTCATTTCCATTCTCTAACTAGCAGAGATACTCTGTGATTGTCCCACAACTTTTTGAATTCCATCTCTTAACACTGAGGGGTAGATTTTCAAAGGGTTACGCGTGTAACCCCCGAAAACCTACCCCAAACCCCCCCCCCTGCGCGCGCTGAGCCTATTTTGCATAGGCTCGGCGGCGCGCGCAAGTCCCGAGGCTTTCCTGGGGGGGGGGGGGGGAAGGGGCATGTCGGGGGTGGCGTCATCCGGGGGCGTGGCCGTGGGTGTGGTTCCAGCCCGGGGGCGTTCCAGGGGACCTTGCCGCGGCCTCCGGACCAGCCCCTGGACCGGAACCTGGCGTGCCGGCAGCTGGCCCGCGCGAGTTACACCTGCCTCGAGCAGGCATAACTTTGGAAATAAAGGTGTGTGTGGGGGGGGGTGTAGATAGGGGGGGGGGGGTGGGTTAGGTAGGGGAAGGGATTGGAAGGTGGGGGGAGGCGGAAGGAAGGTTCCCTCCGAGGCTGCTCCGATTTCGGAGCGTTCTCGGAGGGAACAGGCAGCGCGCACAGGTGCACAAATGTGCATCCCCTTGCGCTCGCCGATCCCGGATTTTATAAGATACGCACGGCTACGCCTGTATCTTATAAAATCCGGTGTACTTTTGTTTGTGCCTGGTGCACGAACAAAAGTATGCACTCATGCTTTTTTTAAATAAAATGTACCCGAGTGTGCAACAAAAAATGTTTATTTTTTTGGATCTGCTAGGTACTTGTGATTCAAACTGGGCACTGTTGGAGACATGATGCTGAGCTTGATGAACCTCGGTCTGACCCAGCATGGCAGATTTTATATTCTTATGATGATCTGCTTTGATTTTAGATGCTGATGCAAGAAGATGTAATTTTCAGACTCTGAAGCCAATTCTGGTGGCAAAAATCTGTCTTATAGTTGTTCATTTTGCCACCTCACGGGCCACCACTAGGGAGCTGCTAGAGGCAGCTGAAGGTGGTTGACTATGAAGGACCTTTTGTTTTCCTTGAAACCTTACCTCCTATGGTATTATGTAAAGGTATTTGCAGTTGGAAGGAGTACTTCACCCATCAACTGGAACTACTCTGATTTAGTGACATTTGTCATGGACATAGGCGAATGGTATCTCTCTATTTTCTCAACCATGAAATTAAAATTCTGTAATACTTCACAGTCAAAGAAAGGAGGAATCCTTTCTAGTTAATCAGTATGGAGGTTTTAAAAGTAAAGTCTACAAAGAACTCTCAGCAAGTCAGATCCAAATTTTATTTTTTTTTTGAGTGTGGGCAAAGCGAAGGGGTGAGAAGGAATTGGTACTGGGCATATGCTGAAAAAAATGTGCAAATTATGTCTGTCTTGACATTAAAGAGAAATAAAACATGGAAATGATCTCTGTTGTGCATCACATGAAAAATATTGCAAGAGCATTTTAAACACAGCATGTGGCCATTTTTCAATCAAGTTGGACCAAACATGTAGGATTCTGCATTTTCAGTCTTATTGTGCGAGTCTAAGGATTGCAAGCAGCTACCTTACTAGTACAAAGAACACTGGTTTAAATAGGAGAGCAGTTCCCATCTATGCTGGTCCCATAAACCCAATGGGTTTTGGATAACCAGTTCATTCTATAGCTACCCTAAGTATTTTGATACGATTGTTTTACCTGAGCAGGTAAGAACAAAGGCCAGGTACTTCCTCAACTAGGCAAAATAAAAGAATGGCTCTGAGATTCGCTTGTGCTTTATTCCATTATCAGCCAAGTCATCTGCTTTTATGGTTTGCCCAAAAGCTAGTCTGAAGTTTTATTGAAACTATATTTTATTACTAAGCTGTAGTAACTCAGGCACCTTTTGGGATGCCATCTGGGACTCTAGCCATAGCTAGAATAGGTGCAAGTAGAAGCCTGCAGAGTTGGTTGAACTGGCACCGTTTTAAAACTCGTGAGCAGTAATGCCATTGACCACTCTTTCAACTCTGGTGCTATACCACTTGTTCATCTCATACCAAATGCATGGAGTGTAGTTACTCTCCTTAAATCAGCCCTGGATTTACCATGAAGTAAAATAAGCATATGCTTGGGGCACCACCGTGTGTTAAACATTTTCATTTTTTTCCTGTTGCCCCCTAGTTATAAGTAAATAATTTGTTTACTACAGTTATGGGGTCTGGCCTGGAAGAAAACCACATTTTTAATCTATTTCATCTTCAGCACTTAGTGTCTTGTCAGTTAAGCAACGAGGGGGCACCATTGTTGGGCCGTGCTTAGGGCATCCGTTGGATTTAATCCAGCCCTACCTTAAATGGTACACGAGGCAATGACTAGGATAGGAACAGGGTCGAAGAGAACAGCAAGCTCGAAACTGGTGCTAATTCAACCATTTTTTCTGTATATACAAATCTCTGACACAGGAATAAGAAGTAAAGCACAAATCTCTGACACAGAAATAAGAAGTTAAGCACTTTAGCTCCTTGACTAAGTTGCAGTTATCCCTCATGATGGCCAGCACTGGGAACAGAAGTATCAGCAGATGAGAAAAATGCCTTACGCTCTATTTGAGAAGCCCCAAAGAGTTGACTCATACCATTTGCACCTTGACAATATTTACTGGAAACAGGCAAAGTGGACAGTTCAGTTAATGGACTTGGTTATTTCTGATTAATATTACAGCTGATTCAAGAGCTTGCAAGTAGTATGAAGCCAGACCTAACTACACTAAAGTTTTAAGCGCACGGAATAAAGCAGTATTATTCTTACCGTGGTGATTTTATTTCAATGCAAAAGCCGAGTACATATAAAAAAAACAAAGACTGAAATTTCAGCCTGAAACTGCTTGCAGATTTCTCTAATTCTAGAACATAAAACATCTAACAGTCAAATTCTTTGTTTCAAGAAAAGCTTTTATGATTTTGTGCACATTTTGGGGCGGATTTTAAAAGCCCTGCTCGCGTAAATCCGCCCGGATTTACGCGAGCAGGGCCTTGCGCACCGGCGCGCCTATTTTCCATAGGCCTGCTGGCGCGCGCAGAGGCCCGGGACTCGCGCAAGTCCCGGGGTTTTTTGTCAGGGGCGTGTCGGGGGGTGGGGCCGATCGACGCGGCATTTTGGGGGCGGGATGTGGCATTTTGGGGGTGGGCCCGGAGGCGTGGTTTCGGGCCGGGGCGTTCCGGGGGCATGGCCGTGCCCTCCGGAACCGCCCCCGGGTTGCGTCTCGGCGCGCCAGGCTTTACTTCTCCCTCCGGGAGGCGTAAATCCGTGGACAAAGGTAGGGGGGGGGATTTAGATAGGGCCGGGGGGGTGGGTTAGGTAGAGGAAGGGAGGGGAAGGTGAGGGGAGGGCGAAAGAGCGTTCCCTCCGAGGGAACGTAGGCAGGCTGCGTGGCTCGGCGCGCGCCGGCTGCCCAAAATCGGCAGCCTTGCGCGCGCCGATCCAGGATTTTATAAGATACGCACGTATCTTATAAAATCCAGCGTACTTTTGTTGGCGCCTAGTGCGCCTAGTGCGCCTAGTGCGCCAACAAAAGTACACGAACGCACATTTTTAAAAAATCTACCCCAATATGGTTTATAGTAACCCAAATCAGAACGCACACAGAATGAAAAGCCTTACCTTCTTCAGGATCCTTACTGGCACTGGGTGGCATAATGCATGCATATTTCTTACTAAACTCTTGTGAATCTAAGCATCCACCTCGCAATGCTGGCAACAAACTGGGCATGGGATCAACAGACCAAACGACATCCAAACAGCAGCAGTTGTTGCTATAGTTTTACAGTATTTTTGCGAAGGAATTTTATTTGAAATTGTACAGTGAAAGTAAGTTGCCACTATCTACAAGAATGTATTTTACTATAGTAAGCATTGAATACAGTCACTAATCATTGCTGTTATTCCTTCCTGTACAGAAACACTATGAAGGGTGGTAAAGTGCAGCGTTCCTTGGCTTTATGTGACTCATCACACACCCATTACTAGAAATATCCCTCCCTTTTTTTTTTTTAAACAAGTTATTGAAAGTGCAGCTGCTTTTACACAGACGTTGCCTGGTGGTACAGACAGAAGCAGATTTTTTTTTTTTTTGCTCTGCCAATTTCCTTCTGCTGTTGGACTTCCAACTCAAATGGAACTGGCCTCTATTGGTCTCCGGCACCATGAGGCTTCCTTCACGACCGTCTGGAACTTTTCCCTCCCTTTTCTATCTCCCTCTCAGCTAAGCCCAGTCACTGCAGCAACACAGTCTTCCTCTGGGGCCTGGCACCAGGGCTCCCTCCATCATAGGCCCCAAGGTCTGGCCACCAGCACAATAACTGGGACTCCCTTCCCAGCCCCAGCCAACCTGGGGGGGGGGGGGGGGGGGAGCAAAAGCCTGGGCCAGAAAGCTGCTGAGCTGGCCCTCAGAACTACATATTGTTTAAATGGACCCAGAACAATTTAGTGCTGTAGATCATGCCTGATACTGGATGTTCTGCTGCTGGGGTAATAATGGAACTGCTATTCCCTTTACAATTGCATTGGTGATCACCCCATTAAAAAATGTTGGCATTCTACATAAAACACAAATCAGTATTGTAAGATCACCAGATGCTAGGACATGACTAGCCTATTCAATAAATGTGATGATCAAAATGTATTTGAGGAGACTAAAGCAATTTTCAGTTTCTATTGTCTCCCTCTCCACCCCTTTGCTTTCATTCTGTTATTATTAATCTGGAAACAAGTTGCCCTTTCATAGTATATGCAATGTTGTTTCATGGTATTGGTAATTCCCAATTTAAGGTCAAACTGTTTGATATGTTCAAGCAAAAAACATGACCAGGTTTTATTTTTGTCTTATTATTTTAAACTTCTGCTGCTAAAATATTGCCAATGATTAGATTTTATCAGATCTCAACTGTTTAGGGTGTGGTTTCACATGATGCAAATGACTCAAATAGATATGGTAGCCCCCTTGTTTATGGATTTGGAATCTCTGCAAGCCCTTCATGTATGGGAGAGGGGAGGTGAGAGGAGAACACCACCGGCATGGAACGAAGTGACACCAGCAAATGGTGGTGGTCCCAATAGTGGATAGCGGGGCTTAGCTTTCTCTGCATGCTCCGAATTGAGGCTTCTGAAGAGCACAGCAGGCTCTTTTCAAGCTGGTGGTCTCATACTTACTCAACTGGTTAGTGAGTATGCACAAGTGAGAGCTGGCACAGTGTGACATGGTCAAGGGTGGTAGAAATGTCCAGGATCCTGGACTGCATTGTGTTAAGCAAGAAAAGTCATGCAAGCTTCTTGGTAATTATAGCATCTTGATTTTGAATTTCTTTTGAATCAATGCCATCTTAAAATGTACAAGTCATTAGATTCCTCCATTCCAAATGTGTAATTGCACTCTTAGAAAAGTAAGTGATGCAGTGCAGAGACTCACTGGATAATATGGATATACTTTTCCAAGTATCAAACTAACATAAAATAGCAGAAAATGTGAAAACTAACAAATTGCAGAAAGTCAGTGATTTTATGACACACACTTACTCTAACCAAACAAATACGGGACTTGTTCAAGCATTAGTTATGGGCAAACTTCCAGCAAGTCTATGGCAACCATCTGCATATGCGTGTGATGACTGCACGCATATATGGGGCATGTCCCAGTCCATGGAGGGTTTTGTGATTAGTAGATACAACAGCAATCCAGAACAAGACATCACAACCTGAACGCGCTGAACATGATATTTCACTGACATTTATTGGTGATAATCCATTTGCATCCTTATTTTTGCTTAGACCACAAAACATCTCATGCTTCTCAGTTCAGGGCTACAGGTCATGTATAACTGGATCCAGAGGGTCTCTGTTGCAGTTTTCATAGAACAAAACTTAACTGGATAAATCTGAATATCGGCACTTTTCCAGTTAAGTAGCACCGAGCTGCCCTTTCCCCGCCCATTGACGCCCTGGCTATCTACTTATCCAGATAAGTGGTAGCTGCTGAACATGGCCTGTTATTCAGCGGCCACCACTTAGCCAGGTAAGTCCTACTTATCCAGCTAAACAAGATTTCAATATTGGCCTCTTGGATACTAACATAAAAAAAATAGAGAATCCATGCTAGTTACCACAAAATCCTCTATGCTAACTGGCCCAAAGTGAAAGGGCATCCTAAAGGCTCTTCATGAGGCTGGTATCCTCTAAAAGGTTAAACCCTGCATACCTATGACCCTCTTCTCAATTACCTCTGCCACACAAAGCTACCTCCTCCAGACTCTACTCAGTGGAGGGAGGGCCATGAGGGCATTCCTGCCAGCTCTGCTGAACTCCAAAGGTCACAACACTTTCTAGTGGTGTCATTCAGAATTCAGCAGCAGGGTTCTCTCTCTCTCATGGCCTTCCTGCTAGTGGGATTAGGATAGGGGACCCTCCCTTAGGGTAAGACAGCATTCTGGAGGGGTGGAGATCTAACTTCTGGGGGGGGGGGGGGGGGACAGGTCCTGGCTTGACTAGGGATGAGGGGCAGCAGCACAGGGCTTTCTGGGGAGGGGGTGGGAGGCTTTGATATGCAAGAGGCCATCGTGGATGTGCTGGATCTGACCTTCTGGTGTATGGAAGAGGAGATAAGCTTGATCAGGAGGATTTAGGAGAACAAGTCCCCTGTGCTAACAGGCCCCAGGAACTTCAGAGGAGCTAGCATGGGGAGATTTGAACTGCAGCATGCACGCCAAAAACTTAACACCGGGCCTAAAGCCAAGTGCTCAATCTTTGGCTATAGCCAGTGGGGAGAAGGGAGGAGGACAGCATACCACACTATTTACCTGCACCCCGTAAAGCCTGATGTACATATCATGTTTGTTGATTCATTTGCATGCGGTTAGGGGCTGATTTAGCTGAAATCGCTAATGGCCTAATACCCTAATTCAGTGTGCATAGGCAGCTGAGGCTCAGCCTGCTATTTCTAGTGCATACCAAAGGCTCTTACCATACACACCAACCTTTACTGTCAAGGTTCTTTAGTGTCCTGTGTGAAGGAAAAGCATGGATGTTTATGCCAACACCAGAAAAGCACTGCAGGTGAACTTTACTACTGCCCAAAGAGATGAAACGGCTGTCGTTATGTTCAAGCTGAGCTAAAAAGTTATTTACAGGAAAGCTGTACTTGCTTAATACTTTTAAAGTCAAATATGGTTATTTCAGAAATAATCTGTCCTATCACATTGATATGATTTTACTGTTGAAACTTGCACATGAAGGACTTTAAAGATTAGATAGAGTTAATCTTAGGAGGATGTTTCTAGTTTTTCAGCTGGTTGTTGACTCCAAGATGCTTCTTTTTCTGTGCTCTTAAACAGATGTATTTATTTAACAGCTTTTATATACCGGTATTCATAGATACATCATATCGGTTTACAAGGAACTTAACGCTGTACATGGAACAGGGTGGATGGCAACTTGGAGGAGGGGTTAGCAACGGAACAATATGACTGAAGAGGATATGCTAAGAAAATACATTATTATGATGGAACAATATAAATAATAGGGAAAACAGCATTTAGCGTAAAAGAGGTAATTAACATGGGAGAATAGGGAAGGGATTATAGGGAATATAATTATAGGAGATAGGTCGAGTACATTGGATGACATTTCCGGGGGGGGGGGGGGGGGGGAGGGAAAGTGGCATTTGGAGTAAAAGAAGAGATTACCATGGGAGGGTAGGAAAGGAATTGGAGGGAAGATAATTAAGGAGGTAGTCGAGTACATTGGAGGACGTTTTAGGGGGAAGGAAGTAGTGTGGTAATGGGTAGATAGAGGGAGGGGGCCTGTAGAGTCTTTTCAGGGGGGAGATAGGGGGTAGTTGGAGGGGAGGGAGAGGAGTTATTGTAGAAAGGCCTGTTAAAGAGCCAGGTCTTGAGGTTTTTGGTTTTTTTTTCATTTCTGGGTGCATAGTTCAAGACGGAGGTCAGGAGGCGTTGTATTCCAGAGGGTAGGTCCTGCAATTGATAGAGCTCGGTCTGTCGTAGATTTGAGATTGGTGGTTTTAGGTGAGGGAGTATCTAGGGTACCTTTGTAGGCTGCTCTCGTGGGTTGCTTCGAGGTATAGAGGCGGCGGGAATAGTCCAGCCAGTGTATCTTACAGTTATGTAGGGCTTTGTGTTATTTTACAGCCTTGCAGTGCTTTCTGCTCCTTGAAAAGCCTTCTATGTACCTGTAACGATGTTATTTGATAGACCCACCTACAATTTCAGCAGGCACATGGGGGCACCAAAATAAACTTGCATGAATGACAAAAAAAACCAAAAAGTCTACTGTTGCTGGGGGGAGAAGCATTAGAGGGAATGGGTAAGATATCACTGGACCAAATATAGTTTTTAAGAGGCAGACAGTCATGCTTAAAATGTATTAAATTCAGCTATTATCCTTTGGAGTAATGATTCTTTTCTGTTCCATCCTACTCAAATTGCATCATTTCCTTTCAGGCTCAGTACTTATTATAGTTATATAGAAATGGAATGCAGCACATACTAACGACTGGATATTGCCAAGGGATCTTTGCCACTGTGCATTAAATGGCATTAAACTGGTCCTGTCTCCATCCAGATATTGTCCTAGGTAAAAATGTTTCTCTTAAAAACATTCCCTGCACATTCATGATTGGATTTATTTGTTCAAGTAATTAATGTACAGCTAAGGCTATATAATGTATGCCAGCCTTCTTACACAGCAGAAAAGAAACAAGCATTTGAAGACGGATCCATAAATACAATGGTCTGTATTTTGCAAAATCCAAAGTGTGCAAATAAGTACACACAGAAATCTCTCCAGAGCAATCATCCCCAAGTCATCAGAACAACTTTTCTGCAGCATGAGGAAAAAAAAATGCCATGGCCTAGGAACTCTGCAGAAGAGATTTAAAGTGTATCTTTAGAAAGTAGTCTTTGAATGACCGCTGCAGAAATTGCACTGCCTGGCTTGCAGACAACCTGGATGTGACACCTATACATCGCTGCAGAGTACTGTCATTCCTAGAGCAGGAGCTACCCAGATGCCCCAAACTAACTGCAAAATGTAGTTACAATTTCAGGTCATTGCTACCCAGAGACTTAAAGTAACTGTCAAGATCTTCATCTGTTACTTCTTCTAACAGAGCTGGCTTCCACTTTGGACTCTGATCTTTGTCAATCAGCACTGGAAGAAGAAAAAAATGGCTGCATTAGTAATAATAAAAATGAAATTTAGATACAGTACATACAATTTCTGTAATTTGAACTGAAAGGCTATGGTGAATCATCTGCTGCACTACTGAATAGGTTTGAAATCAATTCGGATCTCATGCCACTTTAAAAGTGCCATCCTAGCAATGAAAGCCCCTGTAAAAATGAGATCTGAGAAGTTTGTGTGTGCGAAGTCTGACTCCCACCTGTTCAGTTCAGTACTCAGGACACCTCCTGTAACAGCTCCTACCCTAATTGAAGCCTGGAACCTGTCCCTTCAGTGAGGTCTTCATCAGATAATAAGATAAGCTACTAAATGGATTTATAATAAAACTGGATTAATGATCACACTGCCCTGCTGCCTGAACGACTGAGTTTGTGCCTTGGGACCCTTACCTTTACTAGCGCTACACTTCTGGACATTTCCTTTGTGTGCGCCGCTCTCCCACTCCATCTTTGCACATGTTATTAGCTGGTAGTGTGATGGCATCCCTTACAGAAGGAACACCCCCCTGAGCTGCCCTGTGCAGACTCCGTCTCTGCCGGATGTCATACAGGAGTCGCACACTGATGGGCTTGCTTTCCCATGGACTTTTCTTGGCAAAGGACGTGACAAATGGAAAGGTTTTCAGGCCAGTCCTGCAGCTTGGCCACAGGACTTCCACGCAGGAAGCTCAAGTTTGCTGATTCTGATTAAGCGGCTGGGCCTTGAACTCCACAGGGAGGAAGAAAGGTGGCTGCCACTACTCCAGCACCTCCCGCTGGCACAGAAATGCCACTGTGAGTTAGTCTCAGGAAAGACTTCCCTGCAGCCCTCGGGCAACAAGGATAGCAGAGTCACCCATGCATATTATCTGGAAAGGTAGGTGGATTGCTGGGGGACATAGAAAGCGAGCAAAAATGGGAGATAAAAAATAGAGAGGTTTCTTTTTTTGAGAAATGTATTTTTTTTTAAATTTTTCCCACCATTCTATTATACCCTTCCTACTAATCCCAGAGGATGAAAAGCAACTTGATACAGCAAGTTCTGCACACCAGAAAAGACTGAAACAGTGGCAGTTTCAGAAAATATCAAAACATTGTCAAGAGAAAGCCAGAAGTCATGCTGAGCCACTTCAATGTAAGCATCAAATGGTTTGCTGGAAGCAAGAGGTCCTCCCCTCGTATTATTAGAGTTCCTCCTGGCACTCCAGTCATGATCAGGCAGTGGCGAGAAAGCGGCAAACATGCTAACAACCCAGCTGAGGCTCTTGACAAGACTAAATGAAGGGCCGGAAGAAGGGGAGAACACAATTGTTGGAGCTGAACTTAGGATGTGAGAAGGTGACCCCTGGAGATTTAAAATGAGAGTTAAAAGAAAAAAAAAAAAAAAAGCAAGCTGTAACACTGCCAAATGCCCTTACAAGACTGAACTTAGATGACTGATATGCTCGTGCTTTTCAGAGGAAAGCATCGCCCAAGAGCATTAGAGGCAAACTGCCAGAGGTCCTAGGCAACTGTCCCAGAGATCGTGCCAGCAAAACCAGGGAACTCTGCCAAGAGGAACAGCAATAGGGAGACAAGGGAAATACGTCACAGGCCTCAGAGACTAGCATCCAAGGACAGGGACCTTAGGGAATTGCAGCTGAGTCCGGAAAGAGCAAGTGCCAATTACGGAAAAATTACTATAATGAGCAGATGCTGTATTGCTGTAACCTTATTTAAAAAAAACAAACAAAAACATATAGACCGCCCATCTGCACTATTCTAGGTAGTTAACAAATAAATCTTCTTAATAAAATGAACACATTATAGCAAGCTAGACTTGTAACGCTTCCCTGAGCCTGATATTCAAATGCTACTTAGCCGGATAAGTCAGACTTATATCCAGCTATGTGGCGGCCACTGAATATCCAGCTACACTAGATAGCTGGATAAGTTGCGGCTGGGCATTAGGTGGATCAGGGCAACACTACTCAACTGGCTAACTTAACCGGATAAGTGGAGATAGTCATACTTAATCAGGTAAGTCAGACCTGACATAAAGCAGGTAAGTCAGACCTGACATAAAGCAGGCCAAACATGGCTGGATATAACTTATCCAGCTAAGTAATGCCAAATACGGGGATATTCAGCAGCATAGCTGTGATAACTAACCTAATGGATTGCTTTGAATATTCAGACCACTGTGTTTTGATGAATTCAATTTACTACTTCAAATTATTAAAAGCAAGGGGTGGGGGGAGGGAGTTTACATAAAGTAGTACTGACAGAAAAAGTACTACAAATTTTTTCAGTTATTATACAAATGCAGTTGCACTGTAATCCCCAGACAGATATCTATCTCTGCACTTTGTACAGTTTATCTGTGTACTCAGAATAACCGCTCTCAAGTGATGGATGATGTTTCCAGAAAAAAATGCAAACAGAACTGAAATCAATATTTATAAATGGAGATTCTTACCTGCTCTAACTCCTTCATAGAAGTCATGGCCTCTCTGCAAGACAAGACGATGGAGACCGTATTACCTGAGTAATCAGCACACATTGAGCAGGGCCTCTAGTCTTATTCAGAATAACTCGTGTTTCTTTCTCTAGCACCACGGTGGCCAAGCTTTCATGCACCAAGAGCAAAGGAATCAGAGTGCCCAGAGCAAAGAGCCTCATGTTTCCAAGAGATGGAAGGGTCCCCTCTGAGAAGCAGGACCATTGCAAGGGAGACTGCCCTGAGCTGGGAGAGGGGACCCTCACTGCCCTTTGAGTCAGACTGTGAGTCTGCAAGCACAAAGGGAAGGGAGGTGCCAAAAGCAATTCTTGCCTGGTGCGTCATTTTGTCCAGCAACTGCCCTGCGCAGGTATGTGTGCGTGTGTTGTGTCCCAGTGGGGACCCCCTTCCCCGCATCCCTACCAGTAATCTCTCTCTCAACACCCCAACCTGTTCCAAACTTCCCTTTCTCAATCCTATCCTGTCCCCACTAGTCTCTCTCTCAATCTCCTCACCCTGTTCCCACCGTATCCCCACGAGTCTCTGACCAGCATTTCCCATGCTCTGCCCAGTGTCTGTCTGACCCAGAACCAGACTTGGGCTCCTTCCAGCAGGGCAGAGCGCACTGTTCCTCCTCCTAAGGCTGTGCCAGCGACGGGGGCCTCATCTGCCACACTGAAAATTCCTTCGGGATAGAACAGGTCGCCCCTTGTCTTTCTAGGGCCCCACTGGCCCCACTTCCTCTTCCGGCAGGGCTGCGCTTTTCCTTCTCTTGCTAAGGCCCCACCGGCCACACTGTCTATTTCGGCGGCTGCTGCTGCTGATGGCACTGGTGGCACTATGGTGCCCTTCAATAGCAAAGCCTATGGCCATGGCCATGGCCATATTGACCACTGGCACACTATGGCTCTGCCTCTCAGAATCCCAACTTCCCCGCAGTCTTGCTCCCAAGCCTCCTCTCAGCCCCCAATTTCCCAGCCCCCTCTCCTCTCCCTGCCCCAATTCCCAATCTTGCTTCACTTTCCCCTCCCAACCCTCACTGCCGAGCCCTCTCTCCCCTTAGACACACCACTCTCCAGCAGTCTTGCTCTCCAGCCCCATCCCCTCCCTGTCTCCCCACTCCCCAGAAATCTTGCTCACCGTTCCCCTCTCCCCTCCCAGTTCCCAGCAGTTTTGATCCCCCTCCCATACTAAGTCACTATTCATGCTCCCCCACGGTCCCCTCACTCACTGCAGGTGGCCAAGCACTGCTGCAGCCCCCTCTCACTCACCCTCCACGCTGCACTCATCCCCGTGGCGCTGCCACGATCCCCTCACTCATGTCTCCCTGTTCCTAAGAATTGAAGGATTGAGGCTTTGCAGAGTGGGCTGCTGGCGCCTGAATGGCATCAGGTGCCGACAACCAAGGAGGATGGAGGGTGAATGAGAGGGGGGTCACGGTGGCACCGAGATGCAAAGGCCACCCTGCTGCTATACCCTCTTTAATCCTGGCACCCAGGGGCATTAGTCCGTCCCCCTCCCCCTTGGTACACCATGGATTCCCCTCTCCCCACCTGTTCTCCCCACATTTGCTGCAGAATTCATGGCAGCATGGATCTCGGAAGGAATAAGCTGCCCGACAGTCCAATTTGCATTGCTGACTTCAGGGAGACAAAGAGGAAGATGAAATTCACCCCCTCCTCATCCTCCTCACAGCATTCAGCTCCACCTTGTGCTGCTCCCCGAGCATTCAAACTCCTCCTCACCACTTTCCAGCATTCATCCCCCTCCTCAACGCTCCCACCATTCACTCCTTTTCGTGGCACTCCCCCAGAAGCATTCACTCCCTCTTGGGCTGCTCTTTCCGCAAGCATTCAAATCACTCATCTCCAACAATATTCACCAGTTCTCACACTGCCCCACAAGCATTCATCCCCTTTCACCATTCACCCCCTATCCCCCCGCTGAAATCATTCTTGCCTGACTGGAGCTCTGAATGACTCCCTCCTCCCCCTCTGCCGTTAGCTGAATCCCAAGACCTAGGAACACAGTAATCTGCTGGGTCTGGAGCAGTTTTCACTCTAGCTTCTTTTCTCTGGACAGCCCTCTAGTCCAGGCAGCAGCGGAGTAGGGGTGGACGTGGACAGGATGGGGAGAGTGGATCAGGGAACTAAACAAAACATAGTTACATAGTAATGACAGCAGAAAAGGTCCAGATGGCCCAGCCAGTCTGCCAGCAAGCTTCTTATGATAGTATCTGCTGCTCCGTGCAGTTACCCTCAAGCCTTACGATAAGGGTAGTAATATTTACAACCAATCAAAACTAAGTAAATTACTGCTAGCAACATTTTTACTGGGCGAGGAGCCTTCTTGATAATTCAGACAATGTTACTTTGGATCTTGGGACTTGGCCGTAGAAACCATCCTGTGCTTTCTCCCTTCTGTCTATGTTTCAGAACCCTAGACCATAAAAGTCAGAGCTCATGTGAGTTGTCGTCTGTATCCAGTTCCCCTCCCCCCACCATCCCATCAAAGCAGGCAGCAATGTTGCAGTTGCATCAAAAGCATCAAGACTATTGATTTGATGATAGCAATCCCCATGCCTTCTGTTAGGAGTAGTAACTTCCACTCCGTCCAGGCTACCCTTGTGTACTCCTCTTCATTTCTGTCCTCTAGCCTTTAGGGATCCATAGTGTTTATCCCACACCCCTTCGAATTTGTTGACTGCTGTTTCTTCACCACCTCCTCCAGAAGGGTATTCCAAGTATCCACCACCTCCTGTGTGAAGATATATTTCCTGACATTGGTTCTGAGTCATCCCCCCCTGGAGTTTCAATTCGTGACCCCTAGTTCTTCTGTTTCCTTTCTAACGAAAAAAGGTTCAAAGTTTGTGCATCATTAAAATCTTTCAGGATTCTGAATGTCTGTATTATATCTCCCCTGCACCTCCTCTCTTTCATGGTATACTTATTTAGGTCCTTCAGCCAGTACTCATGTGCCTTCCAATACAGATCCCACAGCATTATGGTCGCCCTTCTCTGAACCGCCTACATCCTGTCTCAATCCTTTTTGATATACAGTCTCCAGAACTGAATTCAGTTCTCCAAGTAAGGCCTCACCAAGGATCTGAACAAGGGCATCAGCACCTCTCAAGGGCTGGTTATTCCTCTCTCTACGCAGCCCAGCATTCTTCTGTCTTTAGCTATTACCTTGTCACATAGCTTAAAAACAGGAAACAGAGAGTAGGATTAAATGGTCAATTTTCTTAGTGGAAAAGGGTAAACAGTGGAGTGCCTCAGGGATCTCTACTTGGACCAGTGCTTTTCAATATATTTATAAATGATCTGGAAAGGAATATGACAAGTGAGGTAATCAAATTTGCAGATGATACAAAATTATTCAGAGTAGTTAAATCACAAGTGGATTGTGATAAATTGCAGGAGGACATTGCAAGACTGGAAGATTGGGCATTCAAATGGCAGATGAAATGTAATGTGGATAAGTGCAAGGTGATGCATATAGGGAAAAATAATCTATGATGTTAGGTTCCATATTAGGAGCTACCACCCAGGAAAAAGATCTAGGCATCATAGTGGATAATACATTGAAATCGCTGGCTCAGTGTGTTGCAGCAGTCAAAAAAGCAAATAATGTTAGGAATTATTAGGAAGGAAATGGTGAATAAAACAGAAAATGTCATAATGCCTCTGTATCGCTCCATGGTGAGATCGCATCTTGAATACTGTGTACAATTCTGGTCACCGCATCTCAAAAATGATATAGTTGCATTGGAGAAGGTACAGAGAAGGGTGACCAAAATGATAAGAGGGATGGAACAGCTCCCCTATGAGGAAAGGCTAAAGAGGTTAGGGACTGTTCAGCTTTGAAAAGAGACTGCTGAGGGGGGATATGATAGAGGTGTTTAAAATCATGAGAGGTTTAGAACTGGTAAATGTGAATCGGTTATTTACTTTTTTGGATAATAGAAGGACTAGGGGGTACTCCATGAAAGTTAGCAAGTAGCTCATTTAAAACAAATCTAAGAAAGTTCTCTCTCTCAACGCATGATTAAGCTCTGGAATTTGTTGTCAGAGGATGTGGTTAGGGCAGTTAGTGTAGCTGGGTTTAAAAAAGGTTTGGATACGTTCTTGGAGGAAAAGTCCATTAACTGCTATTATTTAAGCTGACTTAGGGAATAGCCATTGCTATTGCTGTTATTAGAAGCATGGGACCTACTTAATGTTTGGGTACATGCCAGGTACTTGTAACCTGGATTGGTCACTGTTGGAAAATGGGCTTGATAGTCCCTTGGTCTGACCTAGTAAGGCAACTTATGTTTTTCTCCATCTTCAGTTTGCCAGATACTATTACCCCAAGGTCTCTCTTAGTCCATGCACATCAGTGTTTCACTCCCCATTATATACAGCTTTTTCGGATTGTCACACCCCAGATGCATAACTCCGTTGCAGATCTTAGTATCTTTCGCAAACAAACTTTACTTTCTATCACTTCTGTAACGTAATTCATAAAAGATATTGAACAGAACTGGTCCCAAAACTGAACCCTGTGGCAAACTGCTTAACATGGTTTTCTCCTCAGAGTATGTTCCAATTACCATTACTTGCTGTCTTCTATCAGTCAACCATGCCACCAACTTGATGCTCACTTCTAAGCTTCTCATTTTATTCAAAAGCCTCCTATGCGGGACCATATCCAAAGCTTTGCTGAAATCCAAGTAGATCACACCTAGCGCTCTTCCTCCATCCAGTTCTCTAGACACCCAATCAAAAAAATCAATAAGAACCATCTGACAGGACCTTCCCCTTGGTGAATCCATGCTGCCTCGGATCCAGCAAGCCACCTGATTGTAGATTGCTGAAGGAACGGATAATGAGCTATCTCCATTCATTTTCCACCACAGAGGTGAGGCTAACCAGCCTGTCGTTTCCAGCCCACTCTCTACTATCACCTGCACTTCTCCAATCTCACGGCATCATTCTGGTTTCCAGGGATCTATTGATCAGTTCTTTCAGTGACCCTCTATACATTCTCTTCAGTAAACGGCATTTCATCCCCATCAATGGTCTTGTCAACCAGCAAGGCCCAAGGTCGTCTTTAGTAAACACTGAACTAAAGTATGTGTTTAATATTTCTGCCATTTATTCGTCTCTCTCCACACATTATTCCTAGTCACCTTTCAGTTTGACTATACTACTTCGGGCCTTCCTTCTTTCTCTATATATCTGAAAAATGTTTTGTCACCTTGCTTTACCTCTTTGACAAAACTTTCTTCTGCTTGATCTTTTGCTTTCCTGATTTCTTGTTTCACCTCCCCTTAGCTTCACCAGATATTCTTCCCAGTGTTCCTCTTTTTTTGGATCCTTTCTGCTTCTTGAAAGCTATTCTTTTTGCCTTTATTTTGTCAGCCACCTCCTTTGAGAACCAGATTAGATTATTTTTCCTCTTACTTTTGTTTACTTTTCTAACATATAAATTTGTTGCCTTTGTAATAGCTCCTTTAAATTTTGCCCACTGTTATTCCACCTCGCCCATTTTCTCCCAGTTCTTCTTCCAGGTGCATTCCCACTTTGACAAAGTCCATATTTGTGAAATTCAAAATTTGGGTCTTCCTGTGACTTCTCTGTATCCTGTTCGCGATATCAAACCATAACATCTGATGATCACTGGTGCTCAGGTGGGCACCTACCTGGACATTAGAGATGTTATTCCCATTAGTGAGCACTAGGTCGAGTATAACACCCTCATGGATTCCATTACCATTGTTTGAGCAGAGCCCCTTGAAAGACATCCACTATCTCGCTGCTTCTTGTAGATTCTGCAGAAGGGATACGCCAATCCACATCCGGCAGATTAACCTCTCCAATGAGCAACACTTCTCCCTTCTTTCCCACCTTTTGGATGTTTTCAATCAGATCTCTGTCCAGTTCTTCTGTTTGAGGAGTCCTGTGGATCACACCAGTAAAAATGGAAGCACCATCTTCTTTTTTAGGATAGTGCATAATGCTTATTCTCTACCCCACACCCTTGCAATTCAGTTGCTTGGATATTGTTTTTGAGATAAAGAGCTACTCCTCCACTTTTTCTGTCCTTCCTAAATAAGTTATAGCCTGGGATGGCTGTGTCCCACTCATGAGAATCAGTGAACCATGCCTCCATTTCAGCAACAATGTCCAAGTCCACCTCCACCATTAAGGCCTGCAGGTCTGGGTTTTTATTTTATTGCCCAGACTACAAGCATATGTGGTCATAGCTTTCCAGCTGCTATTCCTACTCACCTTTTCTGGTTTTTGAACTGACTGATTTTGTTGCTCTCTCTTCCCACTCCCTGTATTTCTTGGGGGGAACTTGCCAATTTCATTGGCCACCTCCTGCCACCCATGCTCTCTAGTTTAAATGTCAGATAATATATGATCTGAATTTCTCACTTAGCATCTTCCTTCCTGCTACAGACAAATGTAGGCCATCCCTACCATATAACCTTTTACTGCTCCATACACGACCCCAGCCTCCAATGTATCCCAAACCACTTTCTTTACACCAGGTTTTGAGCCAGGAATTGAAATTATCTACATGGCATAGCCTTTCCTTTCCCATGAACAGGTAATACTTCCGAAAAGGCAACAGTATTTGTCATGTGTCTAAATCTTCTTCCCTATATTTTGGAAGTCTTTCTGTACTTTATGGATACCATTTCTAGCAGGATCATTGATCCCCAGATGGATGATAATACTGATATCAGAGTCCCTACTTTCTTCAATAATTGCTTTGACTATCTGGTTGATATTGCTACTAGCTGAGGATCCTGGAAGGTATTTAACTGTTGTGTCTCCATCAAAATAGGTTCCCAAATTGGTTCCTCTGATGACAGTCTCCCAGCAACAGAAGCTTTCTGACATTTGATCCTGTAGGAGAGCTTCTGGGTATGTTGGGTGACTACTTCCCTTTCAGATAGGAGTTCATATTCTATTGCTTGGGGCTTCTTCATTTTCCAATATAGAAAAGGTGTTATGTAAGGTGAACAGAGGGGAGAGAGGATGCCTCTTCTTCTCCGGCCTTATTCTGCCAGAGCCCACTATTATCCGATTATTTTAGGGTTTCTGAATCCTGGATGCTTGACTTCTCTGTGGGAGAGGGGCGGATACATAGAATGCTTCAAAGATAGGGAAATTGGGTGTCTCGGAATTATAGGTCTTGTTCTACTAGACCCACTTTAAACCATTTTTGCCTGGGTTTTTGACTCCTCTGTGGGAGTTGGGAGAGATATTCCGGATGCTGCAAGGAAGGGAAGGATTTTTGAAACCTGGACAATTTCTCTTTTGGGTCAGTTAGTTCCTTTTTTCATGGCAGACAGCTGAAGGCAAATTGGACAATCCTTAATTGTCCAAATTATAGGTCTTGGGAGATAAGCACCACAACTGTTGCACTGAATAAAGGACATTTTGTAAATAGTGATTAATAAACAAGTTGTGAGAGATTGGTATTTAGGTCCTATATTAATTAATTACCCTTAAGTCCTTGGAAGAACTATTTAAGAAGGAAACACTCAAAGGGTGGAAGGCTCTTTGCTGTTCTCTCAGCTCCAGCCTCACCTCCTCCCCTTCTATTCTTCAGTGCTGCTGGTTGCAGAAAGGAGGGGAGGGGCAGAGCAGAAATGAGCAGAGACAAAAAGTCTCTGCTCATTTCTGTTCCCTTCTGTTTCTGCTGCCCATGAAAAAGCCACAGACCGGCCAGCCCTGCTCTAATGCCTTCCCTCTGCAATAGAAGTGCAGGGCTGCAGACGTAGACATGCTGCCCAACTCCAAGAGGAGGCAAGAAGAACACTGTTGCGTATCTTATTTCATAGCATCAGCTTAGGAAAAGGACTACCGTCATGATAACCTGAAAAAAGATTAAGCTTACTTCAGAGCATACCTCAAGGGGTCTCAAACTTTTCAAGAGAAGAGCTGTGTGGGGCTTTTCAAATCCCTGGGAGGGCCAGAGGAGAGGGGGAGTCCCCCCTCGTAGTTTGCAGAGCAGGATAGAGAACCATGTCTGGTTGTTTCAGTGATTTGAAATGCTGGGGAAGGGGAAGTGAGAGGCAGGGAGCAGTATTCCCAAAGGTGTGGCAGATAGTGTCAGTAATATTTCTAGACTTCTCAGATGTTGGCAATCTGCCATATCCACAGACACCCTGCCCCATTCCCCTGCATCTGCCCCATGGGGAGGTAGGTGGATACAGGGTGGGGTGCGCTTGTGGGTGGCAGACACTCTCCCACTCACAGTCATCTTTTTTACTCTTATCCTCTGTCTTCAACTGCCTCCCCCATTAGCCAGCATTTGCCTCTCACTTCCCCCTCTCTCTCTCCACAGCATCCCCCCTTCTCTTTCCCTCTCCCCCTAATACTGTGATGGCTCTAGCCCGAGCTTCTCCCTATACACGGGCCAGTGATATTTGACCTGGGCATCTCGCCTCTTTCTTTGTGCCTTCAGGGATGCTCAGGGCCTGGGCCTTTCTCTTTATGCTGCTGCTCGGGCATCCCTGTTTACACTGCTTGATGCCCGTGCTTCTCCCCTTCCATTACTGGAGATGCCCAGGCCTCTCTCTTCATGGCACCAGTGGTGATATTGCCTGTACACTATGGGTTGGATAAAACTGGCAGGGTGAATGCGATCCACGGGCCGTGACTGGGGACCCCTGGCATATCTGCATGTGAGAGTGAACACACCACCACACAACCTTTCATGTCTACAAGGAGAGAAAACGCCTCTTACCATGCATGCTTGACTCAGGCGATATTCCATTGTTAGGACATCTTGTAGCGTCATGGAAGTGCCCTCCTGGAGTTGTCTAAAAGTCATCTTTAAGGATGTTGGAGACATCTTTTTAAGAGTCTGACAAAGAAATAGAAAAATCAAAAGCTTATGATTAACTGCTAAGTAATATCAGACAAAAGGCAAATGATGCCTTGTTTGCTGAACTGCAATTTTTGGATCACATACCGCAACCGTTCTGAACAGAGACTTAGCAGCATCTACACTTTTGTTGAGCTAGCAGTTTCTTCCTGCTCATTTGTCATCCAGCTCAATCAGAACCAGGGCTGAGATCTGGCACCATGAGTCCTCATTCACAACTACCCGGGGATTTTTCCGCTATTTTTTTTTATCCCTATCTTAGTCCATTTATGACTAAGACACTCAGCCAGACGCCATGCACCAGAATGCCTTCCACAGCTCTGCAATCATGGGCCCGAAATCCAGCCACTAGGTGTCTGTATTGCATGCCAACTAGGCTTCACACCCCTTACAAGCTTTGAGCATGGTCTCTGCAACATCCCCACCCTGGTCTGGCCTACAGAATGGAAGACCCAATGGAATCGAACTTGCCACATGGCAGGGCACAGCAGTGCCACTGAACCATCGGCATATACATTTTAAGAAAAGCTTTTAAAAACGGTTTTCTCCAATACACACTTTCTTTAAAAGATTTTTGTTGGATGACACTTCTATCACACCTGCTGTGAAATTTATCGCTTTCTCTGTACTGCAGGCCTGTCCTTGACCTTATTCTTAAATGCTGTGCTTCTTCTTAATAAACTATTCCTTATTTCCTTCAAGCAAGTTCCATTCCCATCACTTTGAGCTTTCTCGCATGAAATTCAGCATTTTCCAGCTTTATTTTTTTATTATTTGGATTTATCATCATATGCTGTTCTCATAAGAACATACCCGAGTATAGGTGCAGTGTGACCCAAATTCACTGACAGCATGCGCAGCCAGAGATAGAAGGGGCAGCAGCTTTGCTGCAAACTCCCCCCCCCCCCCAAAAAAAAAACCAAAACCAAAAACACAACATTTTTACTGACAACCCACTTTCTTTTATTGACACCAGGACTGAGGGCTGTGGAGCAGGGGGTGTGTCATCTTCCGATATGAGACAGGAAGTGCCCCAATATGGAAGGATGGGGGTGTGAACATACAAAGATGCAGGGCCTCCTCTGCCTCCCTTTCTCCTTGTGGTTCTTGTCATGCAAGGTTCAGGGCTGGAGATGTGTGGCTAATAGCAGCCAAAATAATTCTTCACAAAATAAGCAAGAGAGAGCAGGAAGGGAAGTGACAGAAAGAAAATTACAGACTTAACAGGCAGGGCAATTTGCAAGTTTTTTTTTGTTTTGTTTTTTTAACACCAGGAGATTGGGAACTGCGCAAGCAGTATGAGCTGGCAGGAGGAAGCTTGACAGCAAAGATCAGCAAGGCCCCAAACAGAGGTAACCGGTGTGCATCAAAGCAGGTTAAAGGTCCATTGGCCCAATGCTCTAAAACCAATCATGAGCTGTCCATAATAGTTTCTAGGCATGTGTTTAATGTGAATTGCTTGTTGCTCAAATATAGATTTTTCCATTTATGGCTGTGGCAGAGTGGCTTCTGGATGAGATGCGAGTGATATCACAGAGAATAGCCAGGAGCCATTGTTATCAAAATGGTTCTATAGCAGTGATGGCCAACATTTCACACATCAAGAGCCAAGAAACCGGGATGCACAATCCCAAAGAGCCTCACGTCACGTTTTCAAAAGATGAAATGTGTGGGAGGAAGGACAATCTCTCTCCCTCTCTCAATCCACTCACCCTGTCCTCACAGTCTCTCTCGGTCAGCTCCATCCTCAATCCCCCCCCCCCCCCCCCCACCAATCTCTCTCTTTCTCAGTCCCCCAACCCTGACCCTACCAGTCTTCTCTGTCTCAGTTTTACTCCATTCCCATTAACCTCATATTCACTCTCTCCACCCTGTCCCCAAATCTTTCAGTCCTTTCATTTTGTTCACACCAGTCTCTCTCAATTACCCCAACCATCTCTCTCGCATGCCCATCCTTCCCCCAATCTCTCCCTGACCAGCATCTTCTCTCTCTCTCCTTATGCTCTGCCTAGTGTCTGTCTGTCTCTCTTGTCCCTATCACTATCTCTCTCTCAATCAGCCCCAACATAACATATCTCGAATCCCCACAGGAACAATGACAGGGGCTCAAAGGCTCAAACATTAACACCTCCCTCCCCACCACCTGCAGTATCCTCCCTGCTCCCACTCCCTCTTATTATCTCTCTCTCTCTCCCTCTGATGCCTCCCCCTCCAGTGCACTCTCAGGCTCTCTCAAATACATCTTCCACCATTACACCTTCTAGCTTTCACACCCCCATTTCTTATCCCCCAAAAATGACCCCTTTTCAAGTCACTCTCTCTAGAAGCACCCACCCCCCTTTTGCATTGCCCTCTACCCATGTCGCTCTGAAATCCTTCCCCCTCCAATCACCATTCCTAGCTCTCTCACCCATGCATCCCATCACACCTCCAGCTTCCATTCTCTCCCCATCCCATCACCCCTTCTGACTCCCTTTCTCTCCACTCTTCCTTCATTACCTGTGATTGTCACCTATCATTCCCCTCCCTCTCCTTTCACCCCCTCCAGCTCTCTCTCAAATACACCTTCATAACCACTTCTGCCCCACCCTGATGCCACTTCTGTTTTTCACATCTCCCCAATCATAACCGCTGACTTTCATGCATTCATATTCCACCCCCTCCCCCACTGGTTCTCTCACACTCTTCTACTGCCTTTCCCCTTCCTTTTGAACCCCTTCTACAGCCACCCCTGCCTCATGCCACATCCATTCCCCCCTATCCTGGCCCTCTCTTTCTCACTCTTTTCCCCCCACCCAAGCCCTGGAGTTTGAGGAGGAATAAGATGCCATACTGTCTAACTTCATTGCTGACTTCATCCACAGCATAAGCTCCTAATTGTGCAGTTCCCCCAACTCTTGCAACGTTCATCTCTTTTCATGTCACTGCCCTCAGAAGTGGTCACCCCCCTCCTGCACCACTTCTCTTTCAAGCATTCATTTCAAGCACTGCTCCCCGAAGAATTAATCATCTATATTTGCTTCCTTTTCCCCTCACCTTTCTGAATTCAGCATTCACTGCCTTCCCCTTGCCATAAATTCTGGTTTGAGTGCCGGGTTACTGCCTCCTCCCCTCTGCTGTCAGCTGTATCCCAAATCATGGGAGCACATTGAGCTAGCGGGTCTTGGGCTGCGTACACTCCAGCTCTTCTCTGGTCTGCTGTATGGAGGGGAAGAGCCCTCTGTTCCAAACAGCAGGAGAGGGGGGGGGGGGGGGGTTTGCGGACTAGCTCTTCTTTGCTCCCCTGTCAGCTCCAATCTCACTTTGCTGTCGCTCCTTGTGACCTTGGACAAGTCACTTTATCCTCCGTTGCCTCAGGTACAAAATTAGATTGTAAGCCCTGTGGGGATAGGGAAATACCTACCGTACCTGAATGTAATCCACTTTGAAGCGCTGAAAAAAGTGTGACAGCAGAATATAAATCTAAATAAATAAATACAATAAAATACTCCTGTCCTCCACTGTTGCTGATTGCAAATGGGGCAGGGGGAGGAAAAGGGTGGTGAGAAGTAGAGAAAGCCATCTGATCCCTGCTCCAGTTCCTCCCTTCTGTCTCTGCAGCAACCAGCAGCACTGTTAGAACAGAGCAGAAAAGAGCCACTCTGCCCCAATGTCCCTTCTCTCTCCTGACCTATTGGGTGTACTTCCTGCTGCAGTCCCTCCCCCTCTGTCCTCTGCAGTGCTTCTCTGTTGCCTTGTGGCCAGGAGGGCAAGAGCTACATTTTGCACATGAAAGAGCCGCATGTGGCTCCCAAGCCACAGGTTGGTCACACCTGTTCTACACGGATCCTGATCTTCTACCAACAAAGAAAAGCTGTGCACCAGATCAGCTGGGGGTGCAGCAATACAAAGGAGAGTTTTCAAACTTTCCTTTCAAGTACTGTCAGCACATTTTATTTACAAGTTTGGCAAACAGTAAGAAGCTTTCTGGCTCTCAGACACAGCTCACGTTATATACACATTCCAAGTCTTTTATTCCTCTGGATGTATACATAAACAGAGACCGTATTCCTGCCTCCTGAGGTTAAGAGGGTCTAACAAGAGCTCATCCTCTCCAGGCTCAGGCATGGGAGAACAACTTTCTAAGCAAAATTTTTTGCCTTCATGTGGATCACGAGGGTAGTCAGCTTTTCTCCCAATGAAGCTCTTCACTTATGCAATCACAGACAGTTTTTGGCTCCTGGGCTCAGCTCTCTACCTTAGCCCAGCATCAGTACTTCTTTCCGTAACAAACTTCTCTGTAGCAAACATATGGTATATAGGCAATAACTGGGCCCGGCGGGGTGTCGAACCTCCCACTTCCCAGATCCCTGCGTCAGGGATCCTAGGATGCTTTACGTATAGCTTTAATTCATAAGACATTCCCCCCTGGGGCCAGGCTAGGCACATTTTCACAGTTCTGCTGCAAACAGGGCCAGTCCCAGAGATGGGTAAACTGTGTACCAAGGATGTGACATTTCCACCTCCACCCACTTCCAGGCCTGCTGCATCTTTCAAAGAGCAACTGCTCCACCTGGGGAGGGACCTCTGTCCGATGGGACCCTACTGCTCAGTTGACTATGGTTGAGCGTTATGTTAAGAGATCCATCTAGATGGAGAAGGTGCTCTTTGATTGTGGCAAAGAGTCAAGAGATCCCGCATCTTCGCAGGGGGATCCCCCTCCCGCAAAGGGCACCACTTAGCCTAGGGCCTGCCCCAACTGCAGCAGACGCAGACCCTCTCAGGCATAGCTATTGGGTCCACATACAGATGGCACCATAGTATTCAATCGAGATCATTTTATACCTCCTTTTGCAAAAATGCAAAGAATTCTGTGACTTTTCAGCTGCTCAAAATAGCTGCAATCTTTATACCCCTAAGGGGGTAATTTGCAAAACTGTGTGGGCCGGTGAAAAGTCCATGGGTAATTTTACCTGTGGATTTGCATGAATTTTCAAAGAGGCAATACACATATATACGCTCTCTCTCTTTGAAAATTTCCCAAGGTAAAAGTACCCACAGAAATGTGCACTTGCTTTAACTGCAGATACTTTTTCCAGCAAACACTAGGCATTTTGTGGCCTCCTCTGGCCTACCCCCAACCCAGACTTGCCCCCATGAGAATGTAAGTAAAAGTTCACTTTTACCTGCACATAGGATGGGCAATTTTACCCGTGCAAGTAGCCATTTACAAGGGTAAAGGATGATGAAAACGGCTCGGTTATTTATGATACTTGTACCAAAAGAAATGTGCACTCTATTTTCCAGAATACATTGAAAGCAGTACACATTAAGGCATTGCTGCAATGCAATCTATAAAAAAAGATTCAATCGCTCACAAAAAGAAGGCAATCATTAGTCACACATTTATGTTAGGGTCCAAACAATTTGCAAGCCCTGTGGCACTGCTATGTCTATACACATTTGACCTTATGACTGCTAAATGCAAGAAATGTTGATTCTGATTACATATAGGGAAGTCAATTACTAAATAGCAGATGGAAAAATGTAGCTCTCAGATTCCATTCCCATTTTTGTCAGAGGTCACTGGCACATTTAGTACACATTCTAAAACCTAACAAATTTCCAATGCTAATTAGCAATATTTATATTACTGCTCAGAACTCACATTTTACTTTTTCTCTTCTGGCAGCACCCCATGTACCCTTGTCCTGAAAAGATGGAGATATCACATATTTGGTGCACCAGAGGAAACTAAAATGACTTTGCATTCATCACTGAAAGTCTATCCAGGCCCCCATATCTTGTGTGGGAAATTGAGTTGCTACCCAGGTACTGCTGATGGAGGCATGCACTAGGAGACATTTTTTCCCCTTACCTCTGGAATTTAGACCTTGTTACCATACATTGGGCCTCCTCGCTCTCCAGTTTTAAAAGTGAACTACCATCTGTACAGATTTTGCATACGCTGCTCCTTTACTTTAGTAGACGAGGACTTTTCATCCTGCTGGGAGGTCTTCTTTTTAAAACTGTATTTCTAAGCCTTAGCATCAGCATGCTCAGAGCCATCCTGCCTTCTTGCTACCCGTGCCAGGATGTAGCCCCAGACGCACCTGTCAGTGACATCACAGTGCAGTTCCTCCTGCCGCGCTCACCAGAAGGCACTACCAGTGCTAGCGACGGCACACAAGCACATCTGTTTCTAAGCATGGCGTTTCACAGTGAGTCTGTCCGCTCTCGGCAAGGACAGTGGCCATTTAACAGTGCAGAGTCATTGTGACAGCGAAGGCTCACAATCCGTGGACAATTCCAGTAAGTGCACTGAGCATGATGCTGAAATGTCACTTTTGTTTTACCCCAAAAAAACTTTGCCCAGGAAACACAGCTAAACTAAGATGGTGATTCATGGGGAAAACAGGGAACAGTTCCAAAAGCACTTTTGCCGCACAGATGTTAGGAAATCAGAAATGTTACCAGTAGAACATGCGACACTCTAGATAGCCTTGGCTCAATTTGTATGAAATATTTCCATATTTATATACTGCAATATTCAAAGGTCTATGAGGTGTACAGAATTACATATATACAGACACACACATATAAAGTACAACAAAATAAACCCAAAGACAACCTTCAAAATACAACCTTAACAGTAGTAAATGCAAACAGGTGCTGGGAAGCATTCAAAGGCCTGCTTAAATAAAAAGGCTTTCAAGGTGTTTCTTAAAAGTGGAAAAAGATGTTTCATTTCTTAAAGTCTGAGGAAGAGAATTCCACAGTAAAGCCCTGGTGATGGAAAGGTTTGTTCCCTGGGTTTCAGACGTGACAACTTTGGCTTGCAGACCCAAGAGCCTTGTGAGGGCCTATACATTTTGAGCAGTGTACTAATTACCTCAGGAGCTTCAGAGCCGAGGGCTTTTGGTATTAATGTAAGTATTTTAAAGGTGATACAAAATGGTACTGCAAGCCAGTGTAATGCAAAGAGAACAAAAGCAATGTGTTCTCTAAGTTGTGTACCAGTAATACTTCTTGCAGTGGCATTTTCTTTAACATTTGGAGGGCTTTAATGGTAACAGCTGGAAGCCCAAGATAAACAGAACTGGAATAGTCAATGTAAGTCAGGACCAATGATTGTACAGCAGCTCTGAAGTCAGAGGCGGGTAGCAAAGGCTTCAATTTACTTAACTGTCGTCATTTGTAAAAATTGTGTTTTCATCGCATTCCTGACCTGGGAACGAAAAGATAAAGATTGATCAAAAAGAACACTTAAGATTCCAAATTTGACCAGAAATTGGAATCTTCTGTCCTTCAAAGTAAAAAACAAAACACTAGGAATATCTTTAGAGAGGAAGCATCTCAAAATGATTTCTGATTTGCTGATATTCAGAGCAAGCCTGTTATCAGGAAGCCACTTCTGTATAACAGAAAGGCAGTGTCTGCCTTTATAGAAAGTGGAGAAGAGTTGGCACAGTGACAAAAAACTGAAAGTCGTCAGTGTAGACACGATAAGCGACATCCAGGTTGGCCAAGAGTTTGCAGGGGGGAGATAGATAGAAGTTAAAGAGAATAGCTGATAAAGAATCCTGAGGCACACCAGTTTTGAGTAAGACAGGGGGGAATATTACCAGCGGATGTAAAACTTGATCTATCAAAATGTATTTGAAGCTTTCGATATGTAATGCAACCGATTTTAAACTACATTCTGGAATATATACAGCAGTCGATCGTCCTGGAAAAACAAGAGAGCCCTTTATACTTCTATTCATTTTCAGTCAGATTGCGCCAAACTTCAACCGTGCACAGTCACTACTAATCAGATATGAGCTGGCACTAATTACAGACTGAAGCGCAGGGAAAGAAAGGGAGAGCAATTTCATAAGAAATGATACATGATAGAAACGACAGTGACAGAAACTGCTGTGCTGTCAGGTAAACAATTGCTAAGAAGCTACCAACATTCTAATCATCCCAATTAAAGACCACTGTACCCAATGCCCAGATGCTAAATTTCTTGAGAATCAGCCCAGTGCTTTGAAATATGTTGTACTGAAATTGATTCCCATGCATTTCTGATGGGGAAATTTCCATATTTGCTCCCTTGTATACCACCCCATAATCGCTTGCGACTTATGAAAAGTACAAAACAGGGGTGGCTCAAGGCAATCTGCCACCAGGGTGAGGGATGAGATGGCACCCCCCTCCCCCTCTCCCATAGGCTCCTTCTCTCTGGCACTCATACTCAAGCACCCTCACACATGCTCTCCTCACCTCCCCCAAGCACCTTCACACAGGTTCTCTCTCACACCCCTAAGCTCGCAATCTCTTACACACACACACACACACTCTCACACATATACTCCTCTACACACACTCACTCTCACCGGGGCTTGATCTTTGCTGCTCGGCACGCCAAGCCCTTGATCTTCGCCGTGAGCAGGGGTCTCCTCCATGGTTGCCATTTTCTGTGCAGAATTCTGTGCAGAAAATGGCAACCATGGAGGAGACCCCAGCTGTATGGGGGGGGGAAGGGGGAGAGGGGAGGCAGAATTCTGCGCTGGTTCTTTGTTTTGTTTTGGTGGCAGGGTGAGGCAACCGCTAGAGGAGTTTGAGGGAACAGTTTTTGCTGCTTCCAAAGTTTGCTGCCTGAAGCAAAAAGTGCAAAAAGCACTCTATAATGAGGCAGCAAAGTTTGTGGCCTCATTATAGAGCCGCCCCGGTACAAAAGCCAGATGGTCCTCTCAAGTTACCAGCTTTATACAAAATTTGATTCGGCAAAATCAAATAGTTGCTAAAATATCATTGTATTGGCATATAAACAGCTGGTAACCAAGGACAGATCAAAATTTAATTTGTCCTTGTGCCTGTAAACAAGTGTATCTCAGACTCTCCCAAAAAGATCAAGACCGGGCATTTAGCCTAGTCCACCTTAAAAGGCAACACGCCAGGGAATCTCAGGAGCAGGGCTTTTCCCTAGAGAGAGAGAGAATGATAGGCTCCAGAGGGAACAGGGAGGCTCCAGGCCAGAGGAGACAGAAGTAGGAGTTTGTTAAAACTGCTTAACTTTTGTTGCCAGCCCTGCTGAAGGTAAGCAGGATTTCTTTTCTGTTTGTTGTCTGAACAATAAAGTATTTTTGTGGAGAAAACCCACAATTAAGCTCTGCAATTCATTGTCAGAGGATGTGATTAAGGCAGTTAGCTTAGCTGGGTTTAAAAAAGATTTAGGCAAATTTCTGGAGAAATCCGTAAACTGCAATTGATCGAGTTGATTTAGGGAATAACCACTGCTTATTACTGGCATCAGTAGCATAGGATCTATTTAATGTTTGGGTACTTGCCAATAACTTGTAATCTGGATTGGCCTCTGTTGGAAACAGGATGCTGGGCTTGATGGGCACTTGGTCTGACCCAGTATGGCAATTTCTTATGTTCAGACTACTCTATCTTCTGGCAAGCGCAAGCCTGCTCGTGCTGTGCCACAGTGCCGCATTTTCCAGATCTCGTGTTTCAGTAGAATTGACACAGTGGTTCTTGAGATTTTATGAGTTAAATTTTCTCCCATCCATTTGTTATCCAGAAATCGAGAGTTTGGCATCCCCCCCAATCACTCACAAACTTGGAAAGGTACAAAAGTCAGATGTATCCCCCCGCCCCCAGGACTACCTCCACATCAAGTTTGGGTCAGTTTGGTCTAGCCATTTAGAAATTGAAAGATGGAAACACACACAGACACAGACATACTTAACCATCTGATAAGCCCCTATTCCCTAAGATATAAGACTAAAAAGTAAAATCAGATTCCAGATGACCAACAAAGTGCCTATATCTTAAAATAATCTGACAGTATTTTCCCTTTAAGTACTACCTCTATTCTTCAGATAAGTTTCCCCTAAGCTTCATAAACCCCCTACTTTCTCTGTTATCTACCATAGCATCACTCCTGCATTTTCCTCTATTTTCATCTCTCTTGTCTATCTTCCTTTCCTCCAACTTATATTATAAGCTCCTTGCAGCTAGGACTTCTTTCACCCATTATACTAGTAAGACTTGTAACTCGGAATTACTTTGTATAATGCTGAGTCCACTGTCAATGCCATCTAGAAATTATTTGGAGATTTAAGGATAAACTGTTTACTCAAGGTTTTCTAGGCTACGGTTTAGATGTTGCAGAGGTTTAATTAAGGAGAGGCCTGTTTTTGGAAATAAGAGTTTTGTTAGTATATGGGGATGTGTTGGGATTTTTATGATAATTTTGAGGTGAATTTTAAGAGTTGCTTGCGTAAAAAGGCCCATATATGCGAGTACAGGGGCCAAGTGCGCAAAAATATTTTAAAAGTAGCAAATTCTGTGCATATATGCATGAGCACGAGCAACAGAACATGTGTAAAAAACAAAACAAAAGGGGGTTGGTTTCGGGGTAAGTCAGGTGGTGTTCCGGGATGGGACCAACATTTATGTGCATGAGCTTCTATTTACTTCTGCTTTTTATCAGGTATTTAAAACTTGTTATAGCCAAAAACTGACTGGGTGAGGGGTCAGGGAAAACTGGAAGGAGTGCAGGCTGAAGAACCAGAGGGGTCTGGATGACATAGGGATAGCCTGGGAAGACTGGTGGACTAAGTGATCAAACTAGTTATTTCCTTCACGCACGCATGTTTTAAAATGTGCTCACCTGTGTGTGTGTGTAAAAGCTGACAAGTTCTAAGGAAACATATACAAATAACTTTCCTCATGTAACTGCTTAAAATTAGCAGCACACCTATGCACAGACGTCTGTGGATGATTTAAAGTTCCAGTGTTCGTGCTCACATATGCGTGTATATGGTTGCAGCACGGCCATTTTAAAGTTACTATCCTATGAATTTTTATTGAAGTTGAGTTGGTTTTCAATATATATTTCTTTTTTTTTAAATAAATTTGTTATTATGTAATGCTGTAAGTTGCACTGGGCACAGGTTATGGGAAAGTGTCAGCTAAATAAAGATGATGATGATGATAATTCACGTATACATAAAAGCGCATTAACTTTGTATGACATCCTGTGTACCTTTGGGGATCAAAGTGGCAAAGCCCAGATTTTTGGGGGCTTTTGGTTTGTTTTTTTTATATTCCACTTTTTGCACTTTTTAAGCACTTCAAAGCAGATTACATTCAGGTATTGTAGTCTTCCAGTAGATTCCAGTTGATCTCTGAAGACAAGTGGAATCACCAGTCATATAAGTGATGTCACTGCACGCAGCACCGATCAAGCACTTTTCAGAGCGTTCCTCAGTGTTGGTAAAACACTTCTGGACATGTGGTAGTTCCTGTGTTACCGCAGCATGCCTCCACTTTTTCTGCCTGCAAATAACAGCAGGCCTGCTGTCCATCTTCAGAGCATTTATTTATTTTTAGCAGTTTTTTCTGCTTCTTTGGACGCAATGTACCTCAAAAACTTCTCAGACCTCCTAGTTTCCCTAGTCATCTCTGAGCAATTTTAGTTTTCTTTGTGTTTTGTCAAGCTCTGCTGGTGAGTCCACCATATTTAGGCTATAGCTGCTAGCAGCAGATGATATGGTTGAATTTTTGTCCTTTGGATTGTCTAATTGAGACAATTTTCTTCTGGCTTTGATTCTACATTAATGATTTTTCATGATATGTCTGGAAAGACAAGTGACTTCAGGTTTTGTCCCAAACGCAGAAAAACAATGTTTTTATAGATCATTGCAAAGTCTGCTTTGAATGCTTGGGAAGGGACCATGATGTGACCTAATTAGTTTTGCTTGTTACTGTTGTACATTTAAATCAGTGGTGTTACATCAACTTTCGGATTTTTTTATTGGAACACGTTATTATTCATGCGGATCAACATGGATTCCGTAAAGGACATTCTACAGAAATTCTGTTGCTCACTTCTTTTGATATGTTACTCCGAGGGTTTGATTCGAACATAGACTATATTTTAGTTTTTCTAGACATCTTCGAGGCATTCGATACTATAGATCATCAGATTCTTATTTCCGGTTTAGAATCCATAGGAATTTCTGATACAGTTTTATAATGGTTTTCTTCCTTTCTCTCTGGTCGTACACAACAAATTAATATAGATAATCATTCATCCAATCCGTATATAATTCCCTCTGGTGTTTCACAAGGTTCCTCCCTATCTCCTATTCTCTTCAATATTTATCTGCTTCCACTATGTCGCATTCTCTCTTCACTAAATCTTCAATTCAAAATATTCGCCGATGATATTCAGTTCCTTGTTCCATACAATACTTCCTGGTCTTCTACTCTATCTATAGTCTCTCTATATCTAAACACTTAATACCTGGCTTTCACATAAGCGTTTAAAACTAAATCCATCAGAAAACAGAAACAGTACATCTCATATCCATTTCAAGTTCTTCAATTGGTCCCCCATCACATTTTGTTATGAATGGAGTATCAATTCCAATTTTAATTTATGCAACTAACCTAGGAATAATAATCAATTCCAATTTATCAATGAAGCAACATATTTCAGCAGTCACAAAACTATCTTTTTACAAATTGCATCTTCTAAAACGCCTTTGTCCTTTACTTTTTCATTGTGACTTTCGTACTGTTCTTCAATCTCTTCTGTTTTCTGGTCTGGACTACTGTAACGCTCTCTACCTAGGTTTGCCTGACACCACTATTCATCCATTACAACTGGTTCAGCATACTGCAGCATGTATCCTATCTGGTGTCTCCTTCAGAAGTCACATAACTCCAATCCTCCAATCACTTCACTGGCTACCAATAAAATTTAGAGTTCACTATAAAATCCTGACCATTATTCATTCACTCATATATAACTCCTCCTCAACCTGGCTCTGTTCTATTCTACGTATTTACAAACCTACCAGACATCTAAGATCCATGACAAAAAACCTTCTGGACATTCCAACAATTCATTTAGCAAGACTGGACAATACTAGAAAAAGAGCTTTTTCAGCTGCAGGCCCCTCTCTCTGAGCTCATTACCAAATTTTCTTTGGCAATTATCCAATCCATCACACTTTAAGAAATATTTAAAAACTCACTTATTCCAAATAGCATACAAAATTCCAACTACAGAACAGTCATAATTTCACGTCCACTTTGAAGACTTCCCCCCTTCCTCCTTCCTCTCCCCCCCCCACCCGCCTCTATTTCCTTCTGCACATTACTTCCCATTCCTTCCCCGCCTTCCCTTGTTGTTACATACTTTGCAGTTCTTATGGCATTTGATTATATTTTAATGTATTAAGCTTTTTTACTTTGGTTTTTATTATTAACTTTGTATTTGTTATTATGGTTTTTTGTAATTTTTAATCTTCTATTTTTTATTTTATGATTTATTATTATTGTAAACAGTTATGATTAAATTATATTTGTAAAAGTGGTATATAAACACTTTTAAATAAATAAAATGTATGCCAGGCATGGCATTAATGTCAGCCGAGTCACTGGACCTCGACTTCTAAAGCAAACCACACTTCAAACTCACACCTAGAAAAAGCAGAGAGTTTTCAAATTGTTCCAAACAGCTAGCACAGTAGATGAACCTGCTTTCCAAAACCTTTAAATTTAAAGGAAGCTAGAATAGTAAAGTGTCTGTGGCTTATAAATGTACAAGAAATAACTATTTGCTCTGGGTTCCAAAGCCTTCTCTCTCCAAAGCTGATTCAAGAGCTATGAATTAAATGTCATGAAGAGAAAAAGTAAACAAAATCCCGGGGGTTTTCACTGTCTTAATGTGATCAATATCACAGATGGAGGCGACTGTTTCTTTAAAGATGTAAAAACATGTCAACAATTGCTTTCTTCCTATATTCAGATTTGTTTTTCAATTTTTTCTTCTGATTTTCCTAGTTGAGCCTTTCCAATGATACCTCAGTTCCTCTTCCCAAAACACGTGTTTTCTGTAACCCTTCTCTTTGATGTGGCATATTTTTTTAAAGGGCACACAGAAGTAATTTAAGGTTCTGGGGCTGTCTACACTGATATTTTTGCTCCCCTCTAGTATCCCCAAGGTGTGAGTCCTTTCTGTTGGGGGGGGGGGGGGGGGGGAAGCTGATGCTTATGGCCCAGGCAGTGTTGTGCGTTCCTTAAAACCTCGTGTGTAATCCCCTCTGTTATTCTGTGTTGTAGTGCGCTGCAGGAACAATTTCACTGAACACAGGACTGGGGGTTCAAATCATATTTTACTGATTAGGCAAAAAAGTAAATCAATGCCCAGTTTTAAATAATGAGATTGCAGCTGGCTGTCTTCTTTTCCTGCTGTGTAAGTGTCTGGCTCAGGTTCCTTAGCAAATTTTTACCACTCCTGCTCTGGGTGCATAAGTCCAGTACTTGGGGGAAAGTCCTACTCTGCATGGGGTCCCCACAGAAATGAGAACCATCCTACCTGAGGCCACAGTTGTTATACTCTTTACCCAGCTTGGACTGTCTCCCTGAGGATGAAGATCCTATTGAGGGGTCTTCAGATTTCTTCACCTTCTTCCTTGTAGTACTTGGACCTCTCTGAAAGAGGGGTCTGATGGTAAAGTTCAGAACTGTGTTTTTCCAGCCCATCTCCAGGCAAGAAGGGGTGGACAAAAACTTCCTGCCAAGCCAAAAATAGTATAAGACTCTCATAGCCAAAAACGCTTCCCTGAAGGAGAGTAAACTGTCCTGCAGGTTTGTCTCTCTCCTGGGCAGGGTTCTGCCAGGGCTTCAGTGTCCTGGTGTCCGGATCGGAGAACTGACCAGGCCTTTCATTCCAGTGATCTTCTCTCAAAACATTAGCAAATCTTAAAATCTCTTACTCGAAGAAGAGGCAGATCCAGACTGGCAGGAAAGGAACTAACCTCCAAAAAATATGTACTCAGTGAGGGGTAGGCCTCACTGAAACAAAACTCTAAGAGAGCTCCTTACGCTACAAAGTCTAAACCCAAATGCCATACCTTCTCTTATTGCAACCTCTATTCATAAGATCGATTCACCCACTCAGGGAACCTCTAGAGGAGGAGCTGAACTGTGGTATCCCTTCTAGCTGGATGGCAAGGAGCTAGGGGACATCTAGTGGCCCGCCCGTGGGGGGGGGGGGGGGCATGTTTCTAATAACCAATAACCGATCCCACTTGCCAGCACTGGAAACCATTTGTTTTTAGTGTTATTGTTTTAAGCCACTACAAATATTTTTTAATCTGTATTTTATCATTTTGCCTCTTTTCCTTTATTATAGATACAAATTAAATTCTTAGTCATGTATTTTTGCTCTGTTCTCAGCCTAAGCATGTAAATGTTAGCTCCAATCAATAGGTGGAAGTCTATTATATTCTGGCTGAGAACACAATGAAAAACCAAATTCTATATAACCATCACTAAAAACAGCGATCCACTTAATTATAATCAAATCAAGAGCAGGATACTGCTCTGTAGATGTAAACTTTTTTTGTGTGTTTATTTTGGTGAATATCTAAGTTACTTCTATCTTTGAATTTAATACCTACACTCAATGTGGGTCTGTAGATTTTCAAAAAATCTTGTTTAACTATCTTTCCAAATAATTTTTTTTCAGATAAACAAGATTTTTTTGAAATTCTACAGACCCACATTAAGTGTAGGTATTAAATTCAAAGACAGAAGTAACATAGATATTCACCAAAATAAACAAATAAAAAAAATGTACATCTACAGCGACAGAGCAGTATCCTGCTCTTGATTTGAGAACACATTGAGCCTGGTGTATTTACTGATCCTCACTATTTTGCAAGCGGGGATCATTTTGGTGACATTCCTGGCTCTCACAATGAGCATTTTTTTTTTTTTTTGCCAAAGTGGCTGCTGTCCTAGGCAAGGGGTGGGTCCCCTCCAATGATGCACCTGGTTTGGCTGCTTAGGAACACTCAGAGCAACCCAAATAACTAAAGATCTGCTCCCCCCATAGTCGCTCTCTCCCTCCCAGCCTGCCAACTCCTTTGCACATTATCTCCTACTCAGCCCATCTCCAGCCCCACTCTCTCTCTCTTCCCCCTCCCCAGCTCATCTACCTCACACCCTTTCCCTCAGCTCCTCTCCTCCACACCTTTCTCTACTTCCAATGCACCTCTTCCCCAATCCAATCCCAGCCACTCACAAACTCTCCCTCTCCCATCAGTCTGTCCTCCATCATCTCATCCAAGCCAGTTCTAACTACCCCACCCCCAACCTTTTCCAGAGCTGATGGCAACAGCTTTTCTCTTTTCTTCTGGCACCCCATGACTCTCGGTAAGTTTGAGCTGCCAGGTTCCTGAACCTCTACACTGTCCACACTGCCTGCAAGAACAGGGTTGAAGTTTGGGCACTGTACAGCTCAAATTCACTGAGAGCAGCATAGTGCCTGTGCCAGAGGCAGTGCCAGCAATAAGCCTCAGGAGAAGGTGGAGAGTGTGTGTGTATCGAGAGGAAGAGTGTGGGGTTAGTAAGAGCCACCACTGGCTCATGGGCCTTATAATAAACACTGCACTAAACTGCTCTCTCTCATTTTCTGTCTATAGGAAAAATGTTTAGTGCATCAGGCCCTGTCTGAAAAACATCCTAAATAAACCGGTTAAACCTTCTTGCATTTCCTTCCTCATGACAGATGAAGACACAATTTTTCACATCTCTGTAATACACTAGTGATAATCCCACTAGCAGCTGAGAGCTGACACAGATGATACAAGTTTCCAGGATCAGATACATCTTGTTTTTAGTACATCTCATGTGTCCATTGCTCCAGGGTTTTATCACATAAAATGAAAATGTTAGCTAGGGAAGAAGGCTTGACCATGTTATAAACTTTACCTAACAAGATCTGCAGGGCAGACATTCCCCTCTGAGAATTCCAGGAAGGCTGCCAAGTCCAGGTACGCTAATGAACTGTCACATGTCTCCAAGTATCTGTACTAACACAGACTACTCAGAACAATATTTATTAAAAAAAAAAAAAAAAAAAAAGACTTTCAGCATCATCTGCATTTTGCAGAGGCAGAGTACAAACGGAAAATTAGACAATGCAGTTACCCTCATTTATAGAGCCAGATGTGCCTTCCAGCAAATATAGCGAGCATGTCAGTGTACCAGCTCTGCACAGGGAAACCCAATTCAATCAATGCCTGTTTGTGCTCATAGCGAACTGAGCAGCTGCACTTGCTTTTTCAATGCAAGGACATGGTTGACTACCTGGAGATATTTTGCTGGCAGCATTTTTTGCATACCACCAAAAGAAAATATATGGGCTATCTTTGGCGCTGACCCTTGGATGACTTATTGATGATGTGCATAATTTTTTGTACGCCTCTGATTTAAGGTCCTTTTGTACAAGAGCTCATTAGGGCAATGTTAAAAATAAATATCCACAAATAAGGGAGGTACATGGCTTAGCAGTCAGATACCCACAGACTTGTAAGCTTTTTGGGGCATGAAGTTATAGCTGAACACTCATTGTACAGCACAAGTTCAGTAGCACTATACAAATGGGAAATATTATATATATTACCTTTGTTGCCTATAGCATTGCAAAGAAAATCCACTGTACATGTATAGAGTTGTAAGCAAATGAGCTG